>NW_004444006.1:7353200-7400553 GCF_000243295.1 Trichechus manatus latirostris | reverse complement strand
TTTATCTGGAAATGACCTAATTTAACCATCATATTTGAACTACAGTTTTGCAGGATATATTATTCTTGGCTGGCAATTTTTTTCCAAGGTTTTATGTACGTCATCCCATTGCCTTCTTGCCTGCATGGTTTCTGCCGAATAATCCAAGCTTAGTCTTATTGTTTCTCCTCTGTATGTGACTTTTTGTGTTTCTCGAGCTGCTCTCAGGATTCTCTGTTTCTCTTTGGTTTTAGAGAGTGTGATTATGATATGCCTTGGTGATTTTCTTTTGGGGCCTATCCTATATGGGGTTTGTTGAGCTTTTTGGATGGTCAACATTTCATCTTTCATGATATTGGGGAAGTTTTCTGTCAGCAATTCTTCAGTGATCCTCTCTGTGTTTTCTGTTTTCTCCCCCTGTTCTGGAACTCCAATCATTTGCTGATTTTTGCTTTTGGTTGTATCCCACATGATTTTCAGGGTTTCTTCGTTTTTTGTTTTTTTTTTTCCTGATTTTTCCTCAAACAGAATTGTATCCAAGTGTTTGTCTTCAATTTCACTGATCCTGTCTTTCATTGTTTCAAACCTGCTCCTCAGCCCTTCTGTGACACTGTCCATCTCTGAAATTTTGTTGTTTATCTTTTGGATTTCTAATTGTTGTTTTTATATGATTTATAGTTGTGAATTTATTTTAGCATTTTGTTCCTGTATTATTTTCTTGAATTCTTCCATTTTTTCTCTGTATTTTCCATGAATTTGTGTGCTTTTTCCATGAATTTGTCTATTTTTTCCTAATTTTTGTCTGCTTTTTGCTTAAACTCTTGGATAATTCTGAATATTAAGGATTTGAATTCCCTATCAGTTAGGTCTAGTGCCTATTCTTCTACTGGAAAGTCGTCTGCTGTTTTATTTTGGACACCTACTGGAACCATCCTGTCCTGTTTTTGTAAATGTTTTGATATTGTCTGCTGTCTTTGGGGCATTCAGTGGTTATTTTCCTTGTTTATTGATTGTAGATTTGTTTGTTTCATCCTGCTTTTTTGTTTTATTTGGTTATGTCTGAGCAGGCGGGCAGTGTGTTCTTTGTTGTTTGCTTGTCTGTGGGTATGATACTTTTCACCTCCTTCTCCAATGGGCAGGGTCAGTCAATCAGGTATGGTACAGCAGGGCATGTTAAGCTGAAAGGGATTTGCTGGGATGGGTTGTTTGTGGCACATACCAGGGCTGACAGTGCAGAACGGGAATCAGTGCAGGGCAGGTTCCAGTATGCCGTGCTTGTGCTGCTTGGGAGTGTGATGTTCAGCGCATGGTGGAGGTAGGCTGGAGGGAGGGGGTAGATTGTAATGTGTGGTGCTAAGATGGGTATGGGAAAGAGGAGAAAGGAGAGAGGAACAGGAGCCAAATACATACACACAAACAAAAAAGAGTGCTAAGGGAGCTTGCTTTTGGAGTGGAGAGATGAGAGACTGAGAAATGAGGAAAAACAAAAATGAAAAGAAAGAAAAAGGGTAAAAGAAAAAAATGAATAAATTGAGAAACTGGAAATGAAGACAAAAAGGGAATAAGAGATAGAAGAAAACAAAACAAAGCAATGAAAAAAAAAAACAAGAAAAAATAAATGCCCCAAGGGTTGTCCCTGTGCGTCTGCGCAGAGTAAGGGAGTAGCTTACAAGCCGTTTGGTACTGCCCAGCTAGAAGGGGCTCCCAAGCCAAGAGAAGAAAAAGAAAATAAACAAACAAATCAAAACGGAACAAATCATAGCAAACAAACAAACAAAAAAGTCCCGGGGGTCCTACCAGTGTGGCAGCATGGGCCGGGAAGCAGCTTCACTGTCAAGCGGTGTTTCGCAGCCTTTCAGAAAGAAGCAAAGATGGTGCACGGAGCCAGGTATTTGACAGAAAGGAGAGGGAGGTGGTGAGAGGTAAGGAAGAAATCTGAAGAAGCAAAAAAAAAAAAGCAACACCAGCAGCCAACAAAAGGCACTCAGGGAGCTGGCCAGTAAGGACAGGTGGAATCCAAGCAATACCGGGGTGCTTCCCGGCCAAGAGACTGTGGCTGCAGGAAGCAGAGGAGGCTGAGTGAGGGTGAAGAAGGGTGGGGGGTAGGAAAGCCTATATCGCTGGTTACCGGTTGTTCTGTCTCCTGCTGGAAGCTTCGTGAAGCTGCTTTCTCGTACCCCCTGTTCGTTGATCTCCGATAGGAGTCCAGGATGGTGGATCCGTGCTGTGGTAGCTGATAGGGGACCTCTGCATGTATCTCTCCTTGCTCTCTGTTCTCAGTCAGTTTCTTGTTGCATTTGGTGCTTGGCTGATTTCTTTATCTCTTCATTTGATGCTTAGGGTTTCAGGATTGACATGTGACTCTGTTTGACTTAGTTTTTCTGATCTTTGCTGTGGAGGGACGGCGTGGTGCTTCTGACTATACCACCATGTTATCCAGAAGTCTGTAGTTTTCTTTTCTTGTGGTGTCTTTGTCT
This sequence comes from Trichechus manatus latirostris, assembly GCF_000243295.1. Classification (NCBI taxonomy): domain Eukaryota; kingdom Metazoa; phylum Chordata; class Mammalia; order Sirenia; family Trichechidae; genus Trichechus; species Trichechus manatus. Next base: position 7,398,097 of record NW_004444006.1, on the reverse strand, counting down.
GCTTTTAAATTAGGGTAACGGTGGCCTCATAGAATGAGTTAGAAACTGTTCCCTCCTCTTCTATTTTTTGGAAGAGTTTGAGAAGGATTGGTGTCAATTCTTCTTTAAATTTTGGTAGAATTTTCCAGTGAAGCCATCCGGTCCAGGACTTTTTTGTTGTCGGGAGTTTTTTGATTACTGTTTCATTCTCTTCACTTCTTATGAGTCTGTTGAGATTTTCTATTTCTTCTTGAGTCAATTTACATAGTTCATTTATTTCTAGGAATTTAGTTGTTCATCGTATTCTCTCATGATCCTTATTTCTTTGGGGTTGGTTGGAATGTCTCCATTTTCATTTCTGATTTTGGTTATTTGCACATTCTCTTTTTATTCTTTGTTAGTGTAGCTAAAGGTTTATCAATTTTATCAATCTTTTCAAAGAATCAACTTATGGTTTCAGTGATTCTATTGTTTTTCTATTCTCTATTTCATTTAATTTCTTTCTTTTTGTTGTGGTAAAAAAGAACAAAACATTTGGCATTTCAATATTTTTTATGTGTACAATTCAGTGACATTAATTACATTCATCACTTTGTGCAACCATCAGCTCTATCTATTTCCAAAATTTTCAATTATCCTTAACAGAAACTCACTGCCCCTTAAGCAGTGATTTCTGTTTCATCTATTTCTGCTTTGATCTTTTTTATTTCCTTCCTTCTGGTTGCTTTTGGCTTAGTTTGCTCTTCTTTTACTAGTTCCTCAATTTGTAAAGTTAGGTCATTGATTTGAGATCATTCTTCTTTTGTAATGTAGGGTGTTTACCACTACAGGTTTCTCTCTCTGGAACACTGCCTTCACTGCATGCCATAAGTTTTGGTATGTTGTGTGTTCATTTTCATTCAATTCTAAGTATGTTCTGATTTCTCTCTTGATTTCTTCCTTGAACCATTGGTTGTTTAACAGTGTGTTGTTTAGTTTCTGTATATTTGTGTATTTTCCTGTTTTCCTTCTGTTATTATTTTCTAGTTTCATTCCATTGTGGTCAGAGAAGACACTGTGTATGATTTCAGTTTTCTTTTTTTTACTTTATTCAAATTTGTTTTGTGACCTAGCATATGGTCTGTCCTGGAGAATGCACAATGTGCAATGAAGAAGAATGTTTATTATGCTGTTGTTGGGTGGAATATTCTATATATGTCTGTTAGGCTTAATTGATTTATAGTGTTATTTAAATCCTGTATTTCCTCGCTGATCTTCCTTCTAGATGGTACGTCTATTATTGAAAGTGAAGTATTGAAGTCTCCAACTATTATTGTAGATCAATTTGTCCCTTCAATTCTGTCACCGTCTGCTTCATGTATTTCAGGGCTCTGATGTTATATATTTATAATTGTTATATCTTCTTGATGAATTGATGCTTTTATCAATATATAATGCCTTTCACTGTCTCTTATAACTGACTTTAAGGTATATGTGATATCAGTATAGCCACCTCAGCTCTCTTTTGTTACTATTTGCTTGGAATATTTTTTCCCATCCTTTCACTTTCAATCTATCTATGTTGTGTCTTTGAGTCTAAGATGAGTCTATTGTAGACAGTATATAGATGGTTAATTATTTTAATCCATTCTACCACTCTCTGCCTTTTGAGAGAAGAGTTAAAACCATTTACATTTAAGGTAATTACTGATAAGTGAGGATTTCCTTCTGCTATTTTGTTATTTGTTTGTGTGTGTGTGTGTGTCTTATAACTTTTTTATTTAAATTTCCTCCAATACTGCCATCATTTGTGTTTAGTTGTTTTTTTACAGTGAACCATTTTGATTTCCTTCTCCTCTCCTTTTGTGTATACTTTTAAAGATATTTTATTTGTGTTTACCATGAGGATTATATTTACATCTTAAATTTATAACAATCTAGTTTAAATTGATACTAATTTAACTTTGTTGTTGCTACGTGATGTCAGGTTGGTTGCGAACCATAGTGACCCTAAGTACAAGAGAACGAAACACTGCCCAGTCCTGTGCCATCCTCACAATCATTGCTGTACTTGAGCCCATTGTTGCAGCCACTGTGCCAATCCATCTCATGGACAGTCTTCCTCTTTTTTGCTGACGCTCAACTTTACCAAGCATGATGTCCTTCTCTGGGGACTGATCCCTCCTGATAACATGTCCAAAGTATGTGAGACGCAGTCTCACCATCCTTGCTTCTAAGGAACATTCTGGTTGTACATCTGCCAAGACAGATTTGTTTGTTCTTTTGACAGTCCATGGCATGTTCAGTACTCTTCGCCAATACCACAATTCAAAGGCATCAATTCTTTTTCAGTCTTCCTTGTTCGTCGTCCAACTTTAGCATGCAAAGAGGAGACTGAAAATACCATGGGTTGGGTCAGTCACACCTTAGTCTTCAAAGTGACATCTTTGCTTTTTAACACTTTAAAGAGGTCTTTTGCAGCAGATTTGCCCAATGCAATGTATGTTTTGATTTCTCAACTGCTGCTTCCGTGGGTGTTGATTGTGGATCCAGTTAAAATGAAATCCTTGACAACTTCAATATTTTCACTGTTTATCATGGTGTTGCTTATTGGTCCAATTGTGAGGATTTTTGTTTTCTTTATCTTGAAGTGTAATCCATACTGAAGTCTGTGGTTTTTGATCTTCATCAAATGACTTAACTTTAGTAACATACAAAAACTCTGTTGCTATACCACTCTTTCCCCTTTATGTTGTTTTTATCATAAATTACATCTTCATACATTATGTGCCCAATAACATAAATCTTCCAGATTTCTTGGCATAGATCAGTGAGCACTTCCAGCACTGCATCGTTTGTTGAAACATCTCAGTTTGTGTTCCGTCAATACCTGGAGCCTTGTTTTCACCAATGCCTTCAGTGCAGCTTGGACTTCTTCCTTCAGGACCATTGGTTCTTGATCATATGCTACCTCCTGAAATTATTGAACGTCGACCAATTCTTTTTGGTACAGTGACTCTGTGTATTCCTTCCATCTGCTTTTGATGCTTCCTGCGTCATTCAGTACTTTGCCCAAGTAATCCTTCACTATTGCAACTCGAGGCATGAATTTTTTCTTTAGTTCTTTCAGCTTGAGAAATGTTGAGCGTGTTCTTCCCTTTTGGTTTTCTAACTCCAGGTCTTTGCACATGTCATTATAATACTTTCCTTTATCTTCTCGAGCCACACTTTGAAATCTTCTGTTCAGTTCTTTTACTTCATCACTTCTTCCTTTCACTTTAGCTATTCTACATTCAAAAGCTAGTTTCAGAGTCTCTTCTGACATCCATTTTCGTCTTTTCTTTCTTTCCTGCCTTTTTAACAATCTATTACTTTCTACGTGTATGATGTCCTTGATGTCATTCTACAACTCGTCTTGTCTTCGGTCATTAGTATTCAATGCGTCAAGTCTAGTCATGACATAGTCTCTAAATTTAGGTGGGATATACTCGAGGTCCTATTTCGGCTCTCGTGGACTTGTTTTAATTATCTTCAGCTTCAACTTAAACTTGCATATGAGCAACTGATGGCTGTTCTGAAGTCAGCCCCGGTCTTGTTCTGACCGATGATACTGAGCTTTTCCATTGTCTCTTTCCACAGGTGCTGTCGATTTGATTCCTGTATACTCCATCTGGCAAGATGCCCGTGTATATTCACCATTCATGTTGTTGAAAAAAGGTATTTGCAACGAAGAAGTCTTTGGTCTTGCAAAATTCTATCATGTGATCTCCGGCATCATTTCTATCTCCAAGGCCATATTTTCCAACTCCTGATCCTTCTTCTTTGTTTCTGACTTTTGAATTCCAAACACCACTAATTATCAGTGCATCGTGATAGCATGTTCGATCAATTTCAGACTACAGAAGTTGGTAAAAGTCTTCAATTTCCTCATCTTTGGCCTTAGAGATTGGTGCATAAATCTGAATAACAGTGGTCTTCCATGTAGGCATATGGATATTATCCTATCACTGACAGCGTTGTACTTCAGGATAGATCTTGAAATGTTCTTTTTGATGATGAATGCAACATCATCATTCCCAGCATAGTAGATCATATGATTGTCTGATTCAAAATGGCCAATACCAGTCCATTCCAGCTCACTAATGCCTAGGATATCGATGTTTATGTGCTCCATTTCATTTTTGATGATTTCCAATTTTCCTGGATTCATACTTCGCACATACCACTTTCTGATTATTAATGGATGTTTGCAGCTGTTTCTTCCCATTTTGGGTGGCTCTACATCAGGAAATGAAGGTCCCAAAAGCTTGACTCTATCCACGTCATTAAGGTCGACTCTACTTTGAAGAGGTAGCTCTTCCCCAGTCATCTTTTGAGTGCCTTCCAACCTGAGTGGCTCATCTTCCAGTACTATATTCTGCTGCTATTCATAAAGTTTTCACTGGCTAATTTTTCTTAGCAGTAGACTGCTGAGTCCTTCTTCCTAGTCTGTCTTAGGATGCAGCACTGCAAGTGCTCACATGTCTATGCCAAGAAAGTTGGAAGACAGATACCTGGCCAATCAACTGGAAGAGATCCATATTTATGCCTAATCCAAAGAAAGGTGATCCAACTGAATATGGAAATTATTGAACAATATCATTAACATCACATACAAGTAAAATTTTGCTGAAGATCCAATCCCACCCCTAGAAATATATCCTAGAGAAATAAGAGCTGTCACACAAATAGACGTATGCACATCTATGTTTATTGCAACATTGTTCACAATAGCAAAAAGATGGAAACAACTTAGGTGTCCATCAATAGAGGAATGGATAAACAAACTATGGTACATACACACAATGGAATATCATGCAACAATAAAGAACAATGATGAATCTGCGAAGCATCTCGCAACATGGAAGAATCTGGAGGGCATTATGCTGAGTGAAATAAGTCAATCACAAAAGGACAACTATTGTATGAGACCACTACTATAAAAACTCATAAGAAAGTTTACACACAAAAAGAAACAATCTTTGATGGTTACCAGGGAGAGGAGGGGTGGGAGGGAAAAACACTAAATAGACAATAGGTAAGTGGCAACTTTGGCAAAAGGTAAGACAATACACAATACTGGGGAAACCAGAACAAATTGTCTAAGGCAAGGTCATGGAAGCTCCCTAGACACATCCAACCTCCCTGAGGGATCAAATTACCGGGTGGAGGCCTGTGGGGACCATGATGTCAGGGAACATCTAGCTCAACTGGCACAACATAGTTTATAAAGAAAATGGTCTACATCCTGCTTTGGTGAGTAGCGTCTGGTGTCTTAAAAGCTTGTGAGTGGCCATCTAAGATACTCTACTGGTCTCACACCATCTGAAGCAAGGGAAAATGAAGAAAACCAAAGTCACAAGGGAAAGATTCGTCCAAAGGACTAATGGACCACAACTACCACAGCCTCCACCAGACTGAGTCCAGCACAACCAGATGGTGCCCGGCTACCACCACTGACTGCTCTGACAGGGATCACAATACAGGGTCCTGGACAGAACTGGAAAAAATGTAGAAAAAAATTCTAACAAAAAAAAAAAGACCAGACTTACTGGTCAGAGACTGGAGAAACTCTGTGAGTATGGCCCCTGGATGCCCTTATAGCTCAGTAATGCAGTTACTTCTGAGGTTCACCCTTCAACCAAAGATTAGACAGGCCCATAAAACAAAATGAGATTAAATGGGCACACAAGCCCAGGGACAAGGATGAGAAGGTAGGAGGGTACAGGAAAGCTGGTAACGAGGAACCCAAGGTCGAGAAGGAGAGTGTGTTTACATGTCGTGCGGTTGGCAACCAATGTCAGAAAACAATTAGGGCATTAATTGTTTAGTGAGAAACTAGTTTGCTCTGTAAACCTTCATCTAAAGTAAAATTTTAAAAAATATTTTTTTTTTCTTGAAGATCATTCAAAAGCAGTTGCAGCAGTAAATTGACAGGGAACTGCCAGAAAGTCAAGCCGGATTCAAAAGAGGATGTGGAATGAGGGATATCATTGCTGATGTCAGATGGATCCTGGCTGAAAGCAGAGAATACCAGAAAGATGTTTACCTGTGTTTTATTCACCATGCAAAAGCATTTGACTGTGTGGATCATAACAAATTATGGATAGCATTAGGAAGAATGCGACTTCCAGAGAACTTAATTGTACTCATGCAGAACCTGTATATAGACCAAGAGGCAGTCGTTCGAACAGAACAACGGGATACTTCGTGGTTTAAAGTCAGGAAAGGTGTGTGTCAGGGTCGTAACCTTTCACCATACCTATTCAATCTGTATGCTGAGCAAATAAGTCAAGAAGCTGGAATATATGAAGAAGAACGGGGCATCAGGATTGAAGGAAGACTCATTAACGACCTGCGTTATGCAGATGACACAACCTTGCTTGCTGAAAGTGAAGAGGACTTGAAGCACTTACTGATGAAGATCAAAGACCACAACCTTCAGTATGGATTACACCTCAATGTAAAGAAAACAAAAATCCTCACAAATGGACCAATAAGTAACATTGTGATAAATGGAGAAAAGATTGAAGTTGTCAAGGGTTTCATTTTACTTAGATCCACAATCAATGCCCATGGAAGTAGCAGTCAAGAAATCACAGGACACATTTCGTTGGGCAAATCTGCTGCAAAAGACCTCTTTAAAGTGTTAAAAAAAAAACAAACAAAAATGTCACCTTGAAGATTAAGGTGAGCTTGACCCAAGCCATGCTATTTTCAGTCATCTCATGTGCTTGGGAAAGCTGGACAATGAATAAGGAATACTGAAGAAGAATTGATGCCTTTGAGTTATTGTGTTGGCGACAATTATTGAATATGCCATGGACTGCCAAAAGAAGTAACAAATCTGTCTTGGAAGAAGTGCAACCAGAATGCTCCTTAGAAGCAAAGATGGCGAGACTACATCTCACATACTTTGGACATGCTTATTAGGAGGGACCGATCAGTCCCTGGAGAAGGACATTCATGCTTGGTAAAGTAGAAGGTCCGCAAAAAAGAGGAAACCCCTCAGCAAGGTGGACTGACACAGTGGCTGCAACAATGGGATCAAGCCTAACAAGGATTGTAAGGATGGTGCAGGACCCGGCAGTGTTTTGTTCTCTTGTACTTAGGGTCGCTGAGTTGGATTCGACTGGACGGCACCTAACAACAACGTGGCACATCTATGTTTAATCTTTTGAGGGACTGCTAGACTGTTTTCCAAACTGTCTGCACAATTTTACATTCCCACCAGCAATGTATGAGGATTCCAATTGCTCCACATCTCCACATCCTGATCAACACTTGTTATTATCCATCTTTTTCATCACCATCCTAGTGGGTGTGAAGTGATTTTGATTTGCATTTCCCTGAAGACTAATGATGTTAATAACTTTTCTTATGTTTATTGGGCGTTTGTGTATCTTCTTTGGAGAAAGGGCTATTCAACTCATTTGCCCATTTTTTAATTGGGTTATTTGTCTTCTTATCGATGAGTTGTAGGTGTTCTTTATATATTCTGGATACTAGACCCTTATCAGATATATGATTTGTAAATATCTTCTCCCATTCTGTGGACTGTCTTTTAACTTACTGCAATGTCTCTTGAAGCACAAAAGTTTTTAATTTTGATTAAGTCCAACTTAACTGTTTGTTCTTTGATTACTTGTGCTCTAGGTGTCATATCTAAGAAACCATTGCCTAATCTAAGGTCACAAACATTACACCTATGTTTCCTCCTAAAAATTTTATATTTTTAGCTCTTACATTTAGGCCTTTGATCAATTTTGAGTTAATTTTTGTATATGGTGTGAGATAGGGTTTCAAATTCCTTTTTTGCATGTATATGTCCAATTGTTCTGGCACCATTTGTTGAAAAGACTCTTCTTTCCCCTACTGAATTGTCTTGGCACCCTTGTTGAAAATCAACTAACTGTAAAAGTGAGCGTTTATTACTGGACTCTTAATTTTATTCCATTGATCTATATGTCTATCCTTATGCCAATACCACACTATCTTGATTACTGTAGCTTTGTAGTAAGTTTTGAAATCAGGAAGTGTGAGGCCTTCAACTTTGTTCTTCTTTTTCAAGATTGTTTTGGCTATTCTAGGTCCCTTGAATTTCCATATGAATTTTAGGATCAGTTTGTCAATTTGTGCAATGAAGCCAGCTGGAATTTTGACGGGTATTGCATTAAATCTCTACATCAGTTTGGGGAGTATTGCCATCTTAACAATATTAAGTCTTCTGATTCTTGAACATGGAATATCTTTCCATTTATTTAGGTCTTTAATTTCTTTCAACAGTTTTGTAGTTTTCAGAGTACAAGTTTTGCACTTCTTTCGATAAATTTATTCCTAAATATGTTATTCTTTTTGTTGCTTTTGTAAATTGAATTGTTCTGTTGATTTCATTTAGGTCACATAGTTTCTGATTCCATTTATATCCAGAATACGCAAATTTATAGAGACAGAAAATACAGTAGTGGTTGTCTATGGCTAGGGTATGTGTGGGGTGGAGGAACAAATGGGGAGTGACTGGGAATGGGTATGGGGCTTTTTTGGGGGACGATGAACATGGTCTAAAATTGATGTTAGTGATGGGTGCACAACTCTGAGTAAAGTACAAACCACTGAATTGTACACTTTGAAAAAATGAATTTTATGATATGTGAATTTTATCTCAATTGACTAAATAGTACATACAGTATGATTCCATTTATATAAAGTACAAAAACAGGCAAACAAATCTATGCTGTTAGAAGTCAGGACAGATGTTACCCTTGTGGGTGAGAGAGTAGTGACTTGAAGGATACATGAGGTGGGTTTCTGGGGTACTAGTAATGTTTTGTTTCTTAATCTGGGTGCTATTACATGGGTGTGTTCGTTTTATGAAAATTCATTGAGTTTTACACTTATGATATGGGTGTACAATTATATCATGCTTCAATAAAAAGCTTTTAAAATTTTTAAACTTTGTAAATAAAAGAAATGGTGGAGAATAGTGGAATAAAATATTACAGAAAAGGGCTTAATATCTATGCTTTATAAAATTTGTTTACCTGTGTTTTATTGACTATGCAAAGGCATTCAACTGTGTGAATCATAACAAATTATGGATAACATTGCAAAGAATTGGAATTCCAGAGCACTTAATTGTGCTCAGGCAGAACCTGTACATAGACCAAGAGGCAGTCGTTTGAACAGAATAAGGGGATACTGTGTGGTTTAAAATCAGGAAAGGTGTGTGTCAGGGTCGTATCTTTCACCATACCTATTCAATCTGTATGCTGAGCAAATAATCCGAGAAGCTGGACTAAATGAAGAAGAATGGGCATCAGGATTGGAGGAAGACTCATTAACAACCTGTGTTATGCAGATGACACAACCTTGCTTGCTGAAAGTGAGGAGGACTTGAAGCACTTACTGACGAAGATCAAAGACCACAACCTTCAGTATGGATTACGCCTCAACATAAAGAAAACAAAAATCCTCACAACTGGACCAATGAGCAACATCATGATAAACGGAGAAAAGATTGAAGATGTCAAGTATTTCAGTTTACTTGGATCCACAATCAACACCAACGGAAGCAGCAGTCAAGAAATCAAAGGATACATTGAACTGGGCAAATCTGCTGCCAAAGACCTCTTTAAAATGTTAAAAAGCAAAGATATCACTTTAAAGACTAAGGTGTGCCTGACCCAAGCCCCGGTATTTCCAATCACCTCATATGCATGTGAAAGCTGGGCAATGAATAAGGAAGACAGAAGAACAATTGAAAACAGGCTGTAAGGAAGGTGGTCATTGTAGTTCTCCCTGGAATAGAAAAAAACTGGAAACAACCTTGTCTTAGTTATCTAGTGCTGCTGTAACTGAAATACCACAAGTGGATGGCTTTAACAAAGAGAAATTTTTTCTCTCACAATCTGGTAGGCTAGAGGTCCGAATTCAGGGCTCCAGCTCCAGGGGAGTCCTTTCTCTCTCTGTGGGCTCTGGGGAAAGGTCCTTGTCATCAATCTTCCCCTGGTCAAGTAGCTTCTCAGGCACAGGATCCCCAGGTCCAAAGGGCACTGTCTGCTCCCAGCGCTGCTTTCTTGGTAGTATGAGGTTCCCATGTCTCTCTGCTTGCTTCTCTCTTTTATATCTCAAAAGAGATTGGCTCAAGACACAATTCAGTCTTATAGATTGAGTCCTGCCTCTTTAACATAACTGCCGCTATTCCCATCTCATCAATATCATAGAGATAGGATTTACAAAACACAGGAAAATCACATCAGATGACAAGATGGTGGATAATCACACAATGCCTGGAATCATGGCTTAGCTAAGTTGACAGATATTTTTGGGGGACACAATTCAATCCATGACAAACCTGAATAAATGTTTAAATAGTTAAATAAATGATGATAGATAGTACTATGTAATATTATGCAACCATTAACAATTATCATTTTGAAGGCTGATAGTAATTTGAAAAAGTATTTGATAATAAAAAAGCTGAATGCAAATTATATGATATATCCCTACACATAATGTATATAGACAAAGACCATAATAGAGCATTCAAAACCATAAATAGTTGGTTTGTTAGGAATTATGGGTGACCTTTTTTCCCCAGCTTTCATCAGTGTTAAACTGTTTTACAATGAAAACAAACAAAAATTTCAATGTTTTGCACCTGACCACTGTACCACATAAGAGTTTGGCTGCTAACCAAAAAAGTGGGCAATTATAATCCAGCAGCTGCTCCGTGGAAACACTATGGGTTGCTATGAGTTGGAATCGACTCACCAACAACAGGTTTTTTTGGTTTTGTTTTGTACCACAAGAAAGAGATAATGAGGTTGAAGAAGTTCCATAATAATTTAGGAGACCATGGGACTTCTGGAAAAACAAAAGCTGAGAATGGGAATATGGTTGAAGTCCACAAATTGATGAAAAGTGTGAATGGGTGAACAAGAAGAGTTGTTCACCAACAATGCTAGAATTGGAGGGCACACCTTAACATTTCTAATTAATCGATCAAGTTTTTATTGAAATAATAGAGCACCTATTAAGCCCATGCTTAGACTTGACTGGTGTGAGTTTATGACCATTTATAAGAATTACTGTTTATATAATGGGTAATAAATTTATGGCATCCATTACTCCTAGGTGGTGCAGAGGTTGAGATCTCGGCTGTTAACCAAAAGGTCAGCAGTTCCAATCCACCAGCTGGTCCTTGGAAACCCTATGGATGCAGTTCTACTCTGTCCTATAGGGTCCTATGAGTTGGAATCAACTCGACAGCAATGGGTTTTTGGATTACTCCTAGACTGAGGCATCCATCTACCCAACTTTAATAACTTCCACTGCTTCCTAATAAACACTGCATTTACTAAGCCGGTCCTCTGAATTTACCTGCTGCCTCTGTAGGTCCAGAGATCATCCATCCTCCATCTTTTGAGGCTTAATTTAAGCCCTTGCCAACCTCCCTTCCCAGTCCCTTAGAAATCAATAGGCCTTCTTTACATATTCTTGTATCTACTGATGACTTCTTTCTCTGAATATTTACACCACCAATATGTCAGTTAATCTCATAATTGAACCAATCACCTAATCTAAGCAATCAAATAATCATCTAATAATAAAATACACACTAATATATTATTCTTAATATGTATGTTTTTATTGAATACTTCCTATGTGTTAGGCAGGAAGACTACTTCATAATCTTAGCATCACAACAACCCTGTGAAATATGTATATTACATCCAGAAAACGAGGCTCAGAGGCACTAAGTACTTTGCTTAAGGTCACATAGCTAGTAAATGGCTGGACTGGGAATTTAATCTAGGTCTAAACTCCAAAGACTGCACTCCAATACTGTTTCAATTGTACTGTGTATGTTTTTTCTCTCTCTAACTAGATTATTAAGACTAGGAAGGCAAGGATTGTATTTTATGTTCCCTTTGTAGTCTCTTCAGTGCTCTACTAGCTGCTATACACATAGTCAATGCTCAGTAAATATTCAATGAATGTCTAAATGGAGGTGAAGCAGTTGAAAATACCAATTACTTCAAAAAAGATTTAAACTTTTTTAAACAGATTGTTTGGTGACATATCCATAACTGATTGCTAAAGGAAATAAGGATATTTAGGTCAATCCTTAACTCCTGAGATGTTTTGGTGGAGGAGAATCATGCCTTCACAAACCTTGTTGCTCCCTTATGAGTAAAAATATTGGGTTGGATGGATTATGGGTCTGACCGAATGTGATCATTTTTAGATTCTTAGGCTCCTCTTCTGTTTCCTAGAAACTTCTAGTCTAAAAGGGCCTCCCTAGCTGCTGGCCCTTCTTCCTCTTTGGCTTTGTTGGATGCCACACCTCCTCTTGTGCATTTGAATGAGGTGTGATACTTATGGGAGGCAGGCATTGAAATTCAACAGACCAGTTTTTGTCAACAAGGTCGTCAACAAACAATTATGGTGTGGCCTCAGGCAAGTCATGCCCCTGAGCCTCAGCTTTCTCATCAGTGAAATGGAATTAAATAAACTCTGCTCCAGTATTCCAGTATTGTCTGAATTTAATAGTTTAATATGGAGAGATTGGGGCCTGGGAATCTAGATGGTATTAACTGTGTACAGGTAGTAGCTGAAACCACCTCCATTCTCTTGCTGACTGCATCTAGAAACGCTCACAGTTGAGGGTGAGAGCTGAGGGGTCGAAGTCAGACGGCTGTCCATAATATGGCATAGTCCTTAAGAAAGATTTCAGGGAAGAAGGAGCCTCATGTAGACAAGAAAGCTAAAGAAGACTGAGGGAGAGTGAGGTGGAGACTCCCGTGCTGTTTCCCCCTCCCCACCCAGCCCAGAATCACTGATTCTGACTAACAAGGCACAAAGGTAGAAAATCCCATGGGGGGTCTCTGCCCAGGAAGCCTCTTATTGTCCTGCTCTGGTAACCAGTGAGGAAAATTAAAAAAGGCTGCCCTTCCCCCTTTCTAGCTCCCCTCCCCGCCGGGCTTATTATCGCGGGTGGGAAGCAGTCTCCGGCCTCAGGCAGTCCCTTTTGCAACGCCGAGGAGTGTGTGTCGTGGCGTGGCGTTTGTGTGTGTGTGTTGTGTGTGTGTTTTGTGTGTGTATGTATGTGTGTGTTGTAGGGAGGAGGATTGGAGGGTGGGATTCCATGACGTTACTGGCTCCGCCTCCTGGTGTATATAAGGGTCGCTTGGCGCGCAACGACCCCAAGTAGCAGCTTTGAAGCCGGAGGAACTGAACTCAGCAGCCCCAACCCCACTAGGCTTAACTAAGCCTCACCGAACCGGATCCGGGACTCTCTGCTCCTTGGGCTTGCAACCGCTCTCCGGTAAGCCTTGGGGCCGACACGTGGGTCGGAGGGGGGACAGCAAGTGTCTGAGCATACCTAGAATTCTCTGGCAACCATGGCATGCAGTTGCATCAGCGGGGCCGTGACCTGTTGCTGGCAAGACCCCGGCCCCGAGAGCCAGGGCTCTCATCTCCGCCCCAGCCCCAGCCCCAGACTGTTTCCAGATGGGGGTTATAAGAATCTGGGAGCTGAGTTGGGGGGCATCGGGCGGAACCCCTCCTCCTTTGGGAGAGGAGGGGCAGCAATCTAGGGCTGCTTTGGGGCCCCTCTTGGGGCGCGTCTCCAAATTTTTAGATGTCGAATCCGCACCTCAAGGTTGAGGCTAGCGGGGCGGGAGGAAGTGGGGGAACATTTACTTACCCCCCTGGGCGACGGCAGCCCCAGTTACTTGGTGTGGGCTTGGTGAGGAAAGATGGAATCGTGTCGGTGATCACTTTTGATCTGCAGCCGCGGTCAGTTCCCTCTCACTGGAGCGGTCTGGGGGCCATGCTTATTTTAAGCCACTGGGGAGAGCTCTGAAAAGGAACGTGGGTATTGGATGTGAGAAGGGGAATCTCCCCAGAGTTGCTGACCCCTCCTGGGTTGAGTTCTGTTTAATTCCCAAGGAGCCACAGGCCAGGGAACAGACACAGATTAGGATCCAGGCTCTCTGGGGTTGGGTCTAGAATAAACCCTATAGTTTCCCGGACAGAGAAAGAAGAGAACTAATATTGACTGAGCATCTACTAGGTGCCAGCCGCTGTACTATAGGGGGCTTTCACAAGCCTTTTCTGAAATTAATCCTTGCAAAAACCTTATGAGATATTGTAATTCCTACTTATATACAAAGAAACTGAGGTTAGAGGTAAAGTGACTTGCCTTTGTCCTTTCAACGCCCCCTCCTATCCCTCTCCATAGTTCGTTCGCTTGATGGAGTGGGTCTTGTGATTCACTCTTAGAGCTTAGGGAGAATGAGTCCTATTGAAGGGCTTTTGTCTTGTTTTTCACCACATCCTAGCATCCTCTTCAATTCCAGCTAAAATGCTGTGGCAGGCACTTCGCAGATTTGGTCAAAAGCTGGTACGAAGACGTACACTGGAGCCAGGCATGGCTGAGACTCGCCTTACCAGATGCCTGAACACTCTGGATTTAGTGGCCCTGGGTGTGGGCAGCACTTTGGGTGCAGGTGTGTACGTCCTGGCTGGTGAGGTGGCCAAAGATAAAGCAGGACCATCCATTGTGATCTGCTTTTTGGTGGCTGCCTTATCTTCTGTGTTGGCTGGGCTGTGCTATGCGGAGTTTGGGGCCCGGGTTCCCCGTTCTGGTTCTGCATACCTCTACAGCTATGTCACCGTGGGCGAACTCTGGGCCTTCACCACTGGCTGGAACCTCATCCTCTCCTATGTCATCGGTGAGATGGTGTGGCAGGGAGGGAACTGCATAGACAATGAAGGGGCTTTGGGTCAGGAGATGTGGGTGGTATTCATCTGAAGTATTCATCATTCACAGGACCTCAATATCCGTAATGTATGTATTTGTTGGGTGGGGGGTGGGATGGTTGAAGTTGTGGAGAAATTGTTCATTCTATGCATCTTTGTCCTGATTTCCTTAATTAAGTGGCGGTTTTTAGTTCTAAAGAAGTAAGACTACGTGAAAATGGCAGGGATTTGTGTGAGACTGGTGTGGGGGAGGGAGGAAAGGAAGGAAAGAATTTGACACCATGTTTCTCCATCTGCTCCACAGGTACAGCGAGTGTGGCCCGGGCCTGGAGCTCTGCTTTTGACAACCTGATTGGAAACCACATTTCCCAGACTCTACAGGGGAGCATCTCACTGCATGTGCCTCACATCCTTGCAGAATATCCAGATTTCTTTGCAATGGGCCTTGTGTTGCTGCTCACTGGTGAGGCAAGGGCCAGGGATAATGATGGAGGAGGGAGAACTAGGAGCAGGCTGGATAGGGCTTGACGGAGTTGATAATGGTGGGGGAGAAGAGAAGCTGGGAAGGAAAAGTCTTCCACATAGAGGCAGGGAGACAAAACTTGGGCCTAGGACTTTTCCCCAGGGTCCTGAATGCATTTCTTCCACAGGATTGCTGGCCCTGGGGGCTAGTGAGTCGGCCCTGGTTACCAAAGTGTTCACAGGGATGAATCTTTTGGTTCTCGGCTTTGTCATCGTCTCCGGCTTCATTAAGGGGGACCTGCACAACTGGAAGCTCACCCAAGACGACTACGAATTGGCCATGCCTGGATCCAATGACACCTATAGGTTAGGAGATTCACTCTTAGGAGCTGCAGAGCTGGGAACATGGTGGGGGTAGGGGAATATGAGCTAAGGGATTCTGAATTGGGGGTGGGGAGGAATGGGGAGCCTGGGCCTTGAAGACCTAGCTAAGTAGTTTGGTATTAGAGAACAGGTACGTACCGTTAACCTTTTCCATCCCTTATTTCACTCTAGCTTGGGTCCTCTGGGATCTGGAGGATTTGTACCTTTCGGCTTCGAGGGGATTCTCCGTGGAACAGCTACCTGTTTCTATGCATTTGTTGGTTTCGACTGTATTGCTACCACTGGTAACAGTCATTCCCTTCTGTCTGGGGCTTGGGCATAGTGTTACTCAGGCTGCATGCAGATCAGGGGTAGTAAAACAGTGAGCCTGCTTCGCTGATTCAGAACCTTGTTGCCCCTTCCTACAGGGGAAGAGGCCCAGAATCCGCAGCGTTCCATCCCCATGGGCATTGTGATCTCGCTGTTCATCTGCTTTTTGGCATATTTTGGTGTCTCCTCTGCACTCACGCTCATGATGCCTTACTACCAGCTTCAACCTGAGAGCCCCTTGCCTGAGGCATTTCTCCATATCGGATGGGCCCCTGCCCGCTATGTTGTGGCTGTTGGCTCACTCTGTGCTCTTTCTACAAGGTCAGTGTAAAATGTTTGTTCTCTTCTGCTGTCAGAGTCTCAGGTACTAGCAAATATCCTTTTGGGCTGTGAGGGAGAGGCAGAGATCCCTTACCTACACAGGCTTAGGAAGGGCGATCCCAGCCAGCTCATGCCACTCCGGGCATTCTCCTCTCCAGCCTCTTGGGCTCTATGTTCCCCATGCCTCGGGTGATCTACGCGATGGCAGAGGATGGCCTCCTGTTCCGTGTCCTTGCCCGGATCCACACCAGCACACACACACCCATTGTGGCCACTGTGGCGTCTGGCATTATTGCAGGTAAAAAAAATCCCCTTTCTCCTCCCGTAGTTGTTTCACCAACTCCTTTAACTTTGCTACTCCCTTTGGTCTCTCATTTCTTGTTTTCTGCTCCTCAATTTTAGCATTCATGGCATTTCTTTTTGAACTCACCGATCTTGTGGACCTCATGTCAATTGGGACTCTGCTTGCTTACTCCCTGGTGGCTATTTGTGTTCTCATCCTCAGGTGAGACTCCCTTCCTCTGCATTCTGCGATTTGGGTTTTTATTCTTGGATGAATGATGGGGATCTGCTCCTCCTTCCTCGTCTGCCTTCATTATCCTGGCTCTCTTTGAGAAAGCCAAGTATCCTTCCCTGACAAAAGTTGTGAAGAAGAAACTTAAGTTGCCTTGGAGGAGATGGTAAAGTGGTTAAGGGTTGTTCTTAATGCTGCTTTACTACTCTTACCTTAGGTATCAGCCTGACCAGGAGATAAAGAATGGGGAAGAAGAAGTGGAGCTGCAGGGGGACAAGATACCTGAAGCAAAGAAGTTGACTCTACAAGGGCTATTTTGCCCATTTGACTCTAGCCCCACTCAACTCACTGGCCGAGTTGTTTATATTTGTTCCTCACTGCTTGGTGAGCGGTGGGACTTTCTCTGGGAGGGTTCTAAGGTCAGCATGATGGGGTGGGGGTGTGTGACATCTGGTGGCTGAAGTAGAACTAGAGATACTCCTTGGAATGGGGTGCATAACTTAGCATATTCATCTCCGGAGTTGGTTTTGATGTCTCTCAATTTGACCTTTGAGCTCTACTGCTGACTGTCCTATGCCTGGTGCTGGTCCAGTGGCCAATTCCACTGCTTTCTGGAGACACAGTGCGGATTGCAGTGGTTGTGCTGCTCCTGGTGCTCATTGCTGGTATTACTGGGGTCATCTGGAGACAGCCACAGAGCTCTACTTCTCTTCACTTCAAGGTAAATGGCCTCTCTTTTTTCCCCCACCAATCTACCTTGGGAGGAGTAGGCTCCAGATACCTTGAGGTCTAAAAAGGTTCATAAAACCAAACCCAAACCTGTTGCCATCAAGTCAATTCCGACTCATAGCAATCCTATAGGACAGAGTGGAACTGCTCCATAGGGTTTCCAAGGAGCAGCTGGTGGATTCGAACTGCCGACCTTTCTGTTAGCAGTTGAGCTCTTAACCACTGTGCCACCAGGGCTCCCGACCCTCACTTCACTAGTTGGGGTAGGGTAAAGGGTCTCTTTCTAGGTCACCCTGTAGTATTTATAAAGAAGATTTTACTTTGTTCCCAGGTACCTGCTTTGCCTCTTCTCCCATTAGTGAGCATCTTTGTGAACATTTACCTTATGATGCAGATGACAGCTGGCACCTGGGCCCGATTTGGGGTCTGGATGCTGATTGGTAAGTATCCATTTGGGGAGAGTAGGCCTCTTGGGTGTTGTATCCCAACTCCTTTCCCTCTTGGTCTCAAGGAAGAGACTTATTAAGATTTTGTAAGTTACTTGCCTACCTCACAGCTACTTTTTTCCCACTAGGGTTTGCTATCTACTTTGGCTATGGGATCCAGCACAGCCTGGAAGAGGTTAAGAGTGACCAACCCCCACTCAAGTCCAGGACCAAAACTGAAGACCTTGATCTCAGCAGTCCCTGTGCCCACTCAATTTGACATCATCACACCTGAATGCTGTCTGATTCCCCTACACAATAATGGAGATGCCTCCTGACCCCAGTCAGAGCTAGTCCTCCATGGAATATTGGTGGGGGACACTAGTAGAGCTCTGTATTTATTGGAGTGAAGGGTGTGTCTTTGATGCTTCCTGTCTACTTTTTTACTTGTCTACTTTTTGATTGTGTCTATAACTTCTTATTGGCTTAAAAAATAATATTAAAATAAAGTAAAAAAAGAAACTATGTATGTCCTGTTCTCTGCTAGCTGGAGATGATGTTGAGTCTGACTTAAAGGGTGAAGAGCTTCAGAGACAGTCCTTTGTTTGCTCCAGCCACTACAAAAGCATCTAACTGTGTGTGCTTCTTGTTGGCTCAGGGTTTGAGGAGGGTGATGTAAGCAGCTGTCAAGTCTAATCACCCTTAAAGGAATGATCTTGAGCTATGTTTGCTGCTTGCTACACTAAAGGTTAGGTTCTGAATAAATAGACATTAATATTTGTCTCTGAGATTTGGGGGTGACTCTGATCTCAACATTGGTATTGGTCAGGGCCTACACTGAGACGATTGTCTCCTGTTTTAACCTTTCTAGTTGGACCAGTTCCAGACTCCTGTGACTGCGTGAGCAACAGAAATTTTGGCTGAGATGTTTAGCACTGTTGGGAAGTGGAGTGGGCAATAGAGGGGTTTGGTAAAGGACTGTATATATGTGTGGATACTGATTGCTCCTATAAAATACCAGGCCCCATGCTGGGTGATGGGGATACAAACATGATTGAAACATAGTCCCTCCATGATCTTGGGGGACATCTAGCTCAACTGGCATTAACATAATTTATAAAGAAAATGTTATACATTCTACTTTGGTGAGTAGCATCTGGGGTCTTAAAAGCCTGTGAGGGGCTATCTAAGATACTCCACTGGTCTCATCCCTTCAGGAGCAAGGAGAATATAAAAAACTAAAGACACAAGGGAAAGATTAGTCCAAAGGACTAATGGACCACAACTACCACAGCCTCCACCAGACTGAGTCCAGTACGACTAGATGGTGCCTGGCTACCACCACTGACTGCTCTGACAGGGATCACAGTACAGGGTCCTGGACAGAGCTGGAGAAAAATGTAGAACAAAATTCTAACTCACAAATAAAGACCAGACTTACTTGCCTAACAGAGACTGGAGAAATCCCAAGAGTATGGCCCCCGGACACCCTTTTAGGTCAGTAATGAAGTCATGCTCGAGGTTCACCCTTCAGCCAAAGATTACACAGGCCCATAAAACAAAACGAGACTAAAGGGTCACAACAGCCCAGGGACAAGGACTAGAAGGCAGGAGGGGACAGGAAAGCTGGTAATAGGGAACCCAAGGTCGAGAAGGAAGAGTCTTGACATGTCTGGGGTTGTTAACCAATGTCATAAAATAGTAAGTGTACTAACTGTTTAATGAGAAACTAGTTTGTTCTGTAAACATTCATCTAAAGTACAATTAAAAAAACATAGTCCCTGCCCTCAAGGAGCTCACAGTCTTGTCTGGGAGACAAGCAGGTAAACAAATGACTGCAAAACAATGTGATTTGTACCAGGGCAGGGGTACGTGCTAAGTGCTGTGGAAGCACAAAGGACGCGCTTGTCCTGTTTTGAGCAGATACTTATGAAGTGGATGATTTGTCTATCATGAATATTGTGCACAAAATTATGGAAGTGTGAAAAAGTATATTGTATTTGAGATGTGGCATATAGTTTAATGTGGCTTGAGGATAACATGGATAGTGGTGAAAGATAACAGAGACCATCTGATTGGCCTTGTATGCCCTACCAAGGAATTCAGACATTATCTTATAAATGGTGTGTGGGGAGAGGGTTGGGGATTATAAGGATTATAAGCAGGGGAATGGTTAGATTTATCAGTGTGGTAGCAGCATGGAAGAGGGTGGAGGAAGATAGGTCAGCTACCATTTACTGAGTATTATATGCCAAATACTGTGCATACAGTCTCATTTAGTCCTTTTAATAATCCTATGAAGTAGATGTTAAGATAATGTTTTTATAGATGATGTCTTAGTTATCTAGTGCTGATATAACAGAAATACTACTACAAGCGGATGGCTTTAACAATTTCTTTCCTCACAGTTTAGGAGGCTAGAAGTCCGAATTCAGGACGCCGGCTGTACGGGAAGGCTTTCTTTCTTTGTCAGCTCTGGGAGGAAATCCTTGTCTCTTCAGCTTTTTTCCTGGGTTCTTGGAGATCTCCATGTGGCTTGGCAGAAATCTTCCTCCATCTCTGCTTGCTAGCTTGCTTGTTTAATCCCTTTAATATCTCAAAAGAAAATCAATTCAAGATACACTCTACACTATGTAATCCTGTCTCATTAACATAACAAAAACCACAGGCACAGAGGCTAGGATTTACAACACATTTTGTGGGACACAATTCAATCCATAATATTCCACCCTTTGGCCCCAAAAATTCATGGCCTTCCCACATGCAAAAGACATTCACCCCATCACATCTTCCCAAAAGTCTTAAATCAACTTCAAGTCCAAAATAGCTTCTGAATCATCTAAATCAAATATGGGTGAGACTTTAGGCGTATTCCATCCTGGGACAAAATTCCTCTTCATCTGTAAACCTGTGAAATCTAGACTACAAGTTATCTGTTTCCAAAGAATAATCCATCTCTTTCCTCTTGCACTTTACTATAAGTGGCAAGGAGAAACCACATGGACCCTTTAAGATCCGGCTTAGAAATCTCATCAGCCAGATATCCAAGTTCATCACAAGTTCTACCTTCCACCAAACATTTGAACATAACTCGAAGTTCTTTTTGTCATTGCATAAAAAGCATCACTCTTCCTCCATTGTTCAATCATATGTTCATTTTTTTTTTAGAGCCTCACCAGAAGCACATTTAATGTCTACATTTCTAGCAACATCCTGTTGCTGGCACCATATGTATTCTCTAAGATGATAGAGACTTTCTCTATAGCTCACCTCACTTCCTTCTGAGCCCTCACCAGAATTGCCTTTGATATTTATAATTCTGCCAACAGTCTATCCAAGGCAATCTAGGCTTTTACTATTAGGCACCTTAAAACTTCCAACTTCAACTCATTACCCAATTCCAAAACCACTTCCACATTTTAGACATTTGTTACAGCAGCTCCCCACTCCTGCTACCAAATGTTTTAGGTTGGGTTCTCTAGAGACGCAAAATCAATGAAGTGTATATATATATATATATTTATGATGTATCTCAAGGAAACGGCTTATGTGGTTGTGGAGGCTGGCAAGTCTCTAATCCATGGCTCAGGCATCAGACTGGAGGCTTCTCCTGGCTCGCATGGCTGCAGGTGCTGATGAATCCCAAATTGGCAGGTCAGACAACAGGCTGCTGGCCCATGGGATTGTGGAGGCTGATAAATCCCAGAATCGGCAAGTCAGACAGCAGGTTGCTTGCTTATGTCCCAAGAACTAGAGGTCAGATGATAACGAGCTGGATGCAGGATCCAGAGCAAGAGCAAGCTTTGCCAGCGTGTCCATATATATTGAATGTAGGTCGCACCCTTAAGGAAACTCCCCTTACATCAGATACTTGAGTAAGGCAGTGACTCGAGTAAGGGTGTGTACTTGAGTAAGGGCATGACTTGAGTAAGGGTATGACTCAAGATATACCCAACACTAATCCTGCCTCATTAATATATAGAGGTTTAGATTTACAACACAAGAGAGAATAATTACACAGTACCAAAATGGAGGACAATTACATCAGATCACAAAATGGAGGACAATTACACAATACTGGGAATCACGGCCTAACCAAGTTGACACATAACATTAACCATCACAGATGAGGAAAGAAGTTTTGAGTAAAAAACGTGCTCAAGGTCACATAGCTTGGAATGGTCAAGGCCAGGACACAAACCCAGTTCTGTTTGACTCTGCAGCCTGTACTCTTTAACCACCGTGCAACTTCGCTAGTAGTAATTAGTTAGTAGGGCATTACAGTCATTTGGGCAAAATATTTCTGGGTGTTTTGGTCAGTTGCGTGTGGAAGTAAGAAAGAAGTGGATGTTAGATTTCTGGGTGAAATTTCTAGGTGAATGGTCAAATCAATAGTCAAGACAGAGAGCATAACAGGAAAGACATATTTAGGGAAAGAAGAATTCAGTTTCATGTATGCTGAGATTATAAAAATATAAACTGACTTTATAAAATACAAATATCACACATATATACATCAGTTTAGCTTCATATAGGTGAATACATATAGCAGATAATTGAAGCTTGGAGCTAGGATAGAGGTCTGTGCTAGAGTTACAGATTTAGGAGTCATCAACTCAGAGCACATAGATGAGTATGTGATAGAAGTTGTGTGGGGCTAAAGATTGCCTGGGGCAAAATAAACAAAAACAAAGGAAGAAAAAATTTTACAGCACAAATTGTATAATTTCCTTTATATACAAAGAGCCCTTATAAATCAATAAGAGAGAGGTTAACAACCTGATAGAAAAAAGAGTAAAGGATATAGTTTTCCGAAAAGAATATAAAGCAACAACAAATGTAAGAAAAGATGCTCAACTTTACTCATTAAAGAAATACAAATCAAAATAACCATGAGATCTAATTTTTCACCTTACAGATTTGCAAAACAAATTTAAATGACTCAGGGTTGGCAAAAGTGAGGGAAACAGGCAGCCTCATGCATGATACAATGTAGATTCTTGTAACGTTTGTGGAGGGCAATTAGAAACTATCAGAATTAAAAACACATTCCTTTTGATCTGACAATTCCACTTATAGAAATTTTAAAAAATTTACGTATGTGTAAGGGTGTTTCCTCACGCATCTGTCCGTTTGTTGTATTGTGGTGGCTCATGTGTTGCTGTGATGCTGGAAGCTATGCCACCAGTATTTCAAATAACAGCAGGGTCATCCATGGTGGAAAAGTTTCAGTGGCCCTTTCAGACTAAGACGGGCTAGGAAGAAGGACATGGCAGTCTACTTCTGAAAAACTGGCTAGTGAAAATCTTATAAACAACTATGGAACACTTCTTGTATAGTGTCGGAAGATGAGTCCCTCAGGTTGGAAGGCACTCAAAACACGAATGGGAAAGAGCTGCCTCCTCAAAGTAGAGTTGACTTCAATGATGTGGATGCAGTCAAGCTTTCGGGACCTTCATTTGCTGATGTGGCATGACTGCAAACATCCATTAATAATCTCAACATGGGATGTATGAAGTACCGATCTAGGAAAATTGGAAATCATCAAAAATGAAATGGACACATAAAGACTGATACCCTAGGCATTAGTGAGCTGAAATGGTCTGGTATTGTCCATCATATAGTACCATATGGTAGTATCATATGGTTTACTATGCAGGGAATGACAAATTGAGATGAATGGTGTCACATTCATCATCAAAAAGAACATTTTAAGATCTATCCAGAAATACAACACTGTCAGTGATAGGATAATATCCATCTGCCTACAAGGAAGACCAGTTAATACGACTATTATTCAAATTTACCTACCAGCCACTAATGCCAAAGATGAGGAAACTGAAGGTTTTTACCAACTTCTGCAGTCTGAAATTGATGAAACATGCAATCAAGATGCATTGATAATTACCAGTGATTGGAATGCCAAAGTTGGAAACAAAGAAGAAGAATCAGTAGAAGGAAAAGATGGCCTTCAGTGATAGACACGACCCTGGAGATGGCAGGATAGAATTTTGCAAGACCAATGGCTTCTTCATTTCAAATACCTTTTTTCAACAACATAAACGGCGACTATACACATGGACCTTGCCAGATGGCATACACAGGAATCAAATAGACTACATTTGTGGAAAGAGACAATGGAGAAGCTCAGTATTATCAGTCAGAACAAGTCCAGGGGTCAACTGCAGAATGGACCATCAATTGCTCATATGCAAGTTTAAGTTAAGCTGAAGAAAATTAAAACAACTCCACGGGAACCAAAATATGACCTTAAGTATACCTCACCTGAATTTAGAGACCATCTCAAGAACAGATTTGACGCGTTGAACACTAATGACCGAAGACCAGACGAGTTGTGGGATGACATCAAGGACATCATACATGAAGAAAGCAAAAGGTCACTAAAAAGACAGGAAAGAAAGAAAAGACCAAAATGGATGTCAGAAGAGACTCTGAAACTTGCTCTTGAACGTCGAGTAGCTAAAGCGAACAGAAGAAATGATGAAGTAAAACAGGTGAACAGAAGATTTCAGAGGGTGGCTCTAGAAGACCAAGTAAAGTATTATATATAATGACATGTGCAAAGACCTGGAGTTAGAAAACCAAAAGGAAAGAACATGCTCAGCATTTCTTAAGCTGAAAGAACTGAAGAAAAAATTAAGCCTCGAGTTGCAATTTTGAAGAACTATGAGCAAAATACTGAACAACACAGGAAGCATCAAAAGAAGATGGAAGGAATACACAGAATCACAGTACCTAAAAGAATTGGTCAACATTCAACCATTTCAAGAGGTAGTATATGATTAGGAACCGATGGTACTGATGGAAGAAGTCCAAGCTGCACTGAAGGCATTGGAGAAAAACAAGGCTCCAGGAATTGACAGAATACCAACCGAGATGTTTCAACAAACGGATGCAGCACTGGAAGTGCTCACTCGTCTATGCCAAGAAATTTAGAAGACAGCTACCTGGCCAACCAACTGAAGAGATCCATATTTGTGCTCACTCCAAAGAAAGGTGATCCAACAGAATGCAGAAATTATAAAACGATTTCGTTAATATCACACGCAAGTAAAATTTTGCTGAAGATCATTCAAAAGCGGTTGCAGCAGTACTTTGACAGGGAACTGCCAGAAACTCAAGCCAGTTTCAGAAGAGGATGTGGAATGAGGAATATCATTGCTGATTTCAGATGTATCTTGGCTGAAAGCAGAGAATATCAGAAAGGTGTTTGCCTGTGTTTTATTTTCTATGCGAAGGCATTTGACTGTGTGGATCATAACAAATTATGGATAACGTTGCCTAGAATGGGAATTCCAGAACAGTTAATTGTGCTCATTAAAGAAAGAAAAACCAAACCCATTGCCGTCGAGTCCGACTCATAGTGACCCTATAGGACAGAGTAGAACTGCCCCATAGGGTTTCCAAGGAGCGCCTGGTGGATTTAAACTGCCGATCTTTTGGTTAGCAGTCGTAGCTCTTAACCACTAAGCCACCAGGGTTTCCATTATGCTCTTTAGGAACTTGTATATAGACCAAGAGGCAGTCGTTCTAACAGAACAATGGGATTCTGCGTGATTTAAAGTCAGGAAAAGTTGTGCATCAAGATTATATTCTTTCACCATACTCGTTCAGTGTGTATGCTGAGCAAATAATCGGAGTTGTTGTTAGGTGCCATCGAGTTGGTTCGGACTCATAATGGCCCTATGTACAACAGAATGAAATACTGCCCAGTCCTGCACCATCCTCACAATCGTTGTTATGCAGCCACTGTGTCAATCTATCTCATTGAGGGTCTTCCTCTCTTTCGCCAACCCTCTGCTTTACCAAGCACGATGTCCTTCTCCAGGGACTGATCCCTCCTGATAACATGTCCAAGTATATGAGACATAGTTTTGTCATCCTTGCCTCTAAGGAGCATTCTGGTTGTACTTCTTCCAAGACAGATTTGTTCGTTCTTTTGGTAGTCCATGGTATATTCAATATTCTTCTCCAACACCACAATTCAAAGGAGTTAGTTCTTCTTCAGTCTTCTTTATTCGTCGTCCAGCTGTCACATGCATAGGAGACAACTGAAAACACCTTGGGGTGGGTCAGTAATCCAAGAAGCTGAACTATATGAAGAACGTGGCAGCAGGATTAGAGGGAGACTCATTAACAACCTGCAATATACAGATGACACAACCTTGCTTGCTGAAGTGAAGAGGTCTTGAAGCACTTACTGATGAAGATAAAAGACTATAGCCTTCAATATGAATTGTACCTCAACATAAAGAAAACAAAAATCCTCACAATTGGACCAATAAGCAACATCGTGATAAACGGAGAAAATATCGATGTTCTCAAGGATTTCGTTTTTCTTGGATCCACAATTAATGTCCATGGAAGCAGCAGTCAAGAAATCAAAGGACTTATTGCACTGGGCAAATCTGATGCAAAAACCTCTTTAAAATGTTAAAAAGCAACGATATCACTTTGAGGACTAGAGTGCGCCTGACCCAAGCCGTGGTATTTTCAATCATCTCATGTGCATGCAAAAGCTGGACAATGAATAAGGAAGACAGAAGAATTGATGCCTTTGAATTATGGTGTTGGCGAAAAATAGTGAATATACCATTGACTGCCAGAAGAATGAACAAATCTTTCTTGGAAGAAGTACAGTCAGACTGCTCCTTAGAAGCGAGGATGCTGAAACTTCACCTCAGGTACTTTGGACATGTTATCAGGAGGGACCGGTCCCTGGAGAAGGACATAATGCTTGGTAAAGTAGCGGGTCAATGAAAAAGAGAAGACCCTCAACGAGATGGATTGACACAGTGGCTGCAACAATGGGCTCAATTATAACAACAATTGTGAGGATGGTGCAGGACATAGGGTCGCTATGAGTCAGAAGTGACTCGATAGCATCCAACAACAACAACAACAAGGATGTTTACTGCAATGTTATTTATAATAACATAACACTTGAAAACTACCTAACGTACATCATTGAGGAGCTACTTATATAAGTTACATTAATTCTGTGGTATGCCTATGCTACCATTAATAAGAATGAGATAGAATTCTATGTGCCAATAGGTGATACGGCAATATCTTCAAGACACACTATTGGGTAGAAACAAAACAAAATGAAACAAACAACATCAATAAAAACAAGGTGCAGAACATTTGTGCAAAAGAACAAAAAAACCAAACCAAACCTGTTGCAGTTGAGTTGATTCCGACTCATAGCTACACTATAGGACAAAGTAGAACCGCCGCATAGGGTGCCCAAAAAGTAGCTGGTGGATTTGAACTGCCGACCTTTTGGTTAGCAGCCGAGCTCTTAACCACTCAGCAACCAGGGCTCAGAAAAAACAAAACAAGATGTAATTACATATATTTTTTCTTCTGGGAAAATATGCAAGAAAACTTTCTCTTCTGCACTTTTTCAATTTTTTACCAGGTAGAAGCATTACTTTTTTTCGTTCCCTTTATAATCATCATAATAAAAAAAAAAAGGGAAACATTAACATTTAAGGGATAGTGGAGGAGGATTCAGTGAAAGGGATGGAGAAGGAATGACTGAAGAGATAGGAGAGTGGTGTGGAAATTAGGGAGGAAAGAACTTTTCAGGAACAGCCAACAATGCCAATTGCTTCCTAGAGAACCAAATTAAATAAGATAAGGCCAGGAAAGTGTTCATTGGTTTTGTCAGTTAGGAGATAATTGATGATCACTTTAAGAGCAGTTTCGGTCAAGCAGTGGAGGTGCAAAACTTACTGTAGCGGGTTGAGTGAACGGAGTAAGATTGAGTAAGGGAGTGGGCACAGTGGCTATAGGCTAGTATTTGGGGCAGTAGCAGAAGGAAGTGAGAGGGAGCTTTTTGCTTGGCTGTTTTTTAAGATAGAAAATTCTTGAATTTATGTGCTTATGGAAAATTGTCAATGGAGAGAGCAAATACTGGCACTATTTTTTACATAAACCATTTGTGAAGGAGGGCATGGTTCTGTAATTTGTTTCTCGAGTCTTTTTTCATTCAGTACAGTGTTTCCCAGACTTTCCCAGATACCTGAGTGTAACTCCTGTACTGAATATTTAAAAAAAAATCAACTCCTGACATATTTGAGTAGTTTAAAAAATCAACTCCTCACTTTCTTTCTTAACTTAAATATACTTTTTTAAAAATGAAAACATTTTACCACTACCATAAATGGAAAACAAAGTATTTTTCGAATACAGTTGGCCCACCGTATCCGTGGGTTCTGCATCTGTGGATTCAACCAACTGCAGATCCAAAATATTAGGCATGAGGAGAAAGTTCCAAAAAGCAAAACTTGAATTTGCTGCACTGCGCTGAATTCACGTGAATGAAATAATGTGTAGCCATAGGCTGCTGTAGTCTCCCGCAGTTTCACAGATCCTCAGTCTCTCTCCAGTTGTCATTGTTTGAGCATGGTCAGCCTTGGTCTTATCATTATTCCCCAAACAATACAGTGCTGTATAACAACTATTTACATAGTATTTACATTGTATTAGGTATTGTAAGTAACCTAGAGATGATTTAAAGTATACAGGAGGATGTGCGTAGGTCATATGCAAGTACTAAGCCATTTTATGTAAGGGACTTAAGCATCCTCAGATTTTGGTATCCACGAGGGTCCTGGAACCAATCCCTCCTGGATGCTGATGGACAACTGTACACATTAAAATAAAGATACAACTATTAAAAAATGTTTGGCTGTGTAACACCTAAAATAATCACACACATCACACTTTGGAAAACATGTGGGTAGTTAACAGGGTGGATAATCCCTGTAGGGCACTATGCTTGAGAATAGAGTAGAAAATTGCTTTAGGCATGGTTTAATCTTGATCACCTCAAGGAGACAGAGATGAAATTGACCCAAAAAAGTACAAAGACACAAGGTAGAAAATAATAAATGTCCTAAGAGAGGTATGAATGAAGTACCATGAGAATTCACAAGAGGTAATTCTGGCAGGAAATTCTGGGAAGGCTTCATGGAGGTTGAAGCTTTAGACTGGGTTTAAAAGATAGGTAAACCCTGTGATTTTAGAAATGGGGAGAGGGCATTGCAGGAAGACGGAACATTGTGTGCAAAGGCAAGGAGATGGGAAAGCTTGTAATTCAGTTTGCCTAGAGCACAGGATTTAGAAGGGGTGAAGTGAAAAAATAAGGCAGGAAAGATAGGTTGGGGTCAGACTCTTAAAGGCCATTAATTCCAGGGCCTGGAGCTGAAGAGCAAGAAGTGTGTGGTGGAAGCATGTAAAAATTCTCCCAAATCCCACCAATCAAAGATAAACATTGATAGCATTTTCATAAATATTCTTCTGGACATTTTTGATGATACATGCATACAATTTCATATAAGGGTAACCATACCTTCTCTGTAAACTTTTTTCTTTTTTAAACTCAACAATATGAAATAGCCATTTTCCAAGTTTTATAACTATAGATTATCTTCACAACAACATTTATGTGTTACTAATGTACCATAAATTGTACAGATATTCCACTACTGGCAAACATTTACTTGATTTACAATGCTTCAGTGAATGTTTCTGTTAATATATCTTTGCAAATTTTTCCGAATTCCTCTTTAGGAAAATCCCTACAAAAGGAATCATTGAGTGATAGGATACATGCATTTAAGATTTTGATACATATTGCCAATCTGCTCTCTGGAAAAATTGCAATAATTTGTGCTCCTATCAACAGTGTACAAGAGTGCCTGTCTGTATATCTTGCCAAACTGAGGTTTTGTTAATCTTTTTAACCTTTGCCAATCTGTTAGATGAAAAATTTACCTCACTTTAATTTGCATTTCTATGATTACTGATAAGGTTGAACGTCTTTTCCTGTGTTTATTGACGATTTATATTTCTTCCTGAGTGAATTGTCTGATATACACTTTGCTTATTTATTTACTGTAGTATTTGTCTTTTTGTTTTTAATATTAAGTGCTCTATTAATGTTGGAGATGTTTACTCTTTATGTGTTATATACGTTGAAAAAATTTTTTCTAGTCTGTGGTTTGTCTTTCAACCTTCCTTATGGTGCCATTCAGAAGATTTTAATTTTTATGTGGTAAAACTTATCATTACTTTTCCTTTTTGATTCTTGTTTTCAGATCATGCTTAGATATTGCTATCATCATTGTGTTTATAAAACATTCACTCATATTTTAAAGATTTTATGATTTCATTTTTATTTTGATTAATCTAGAATTTATTTTGGTACATAAAATGAGATAAAGATCTACTTTTATTTTTTACAAATAGCTATCCAGTTGTTCCAACACTTTTTCTTGAATGATTAGTCTGTTTCTGAACTCTATTCTGTTCCCTTTATTTATCTGCACTATCACCACACAATTTTTTAAAATTTAGTTTTAATATCTGGTAGAACAAACCTTTCTTCATTACTTCATTAATACTTTTGTTTTTAGAATTTTCCTGACAACAATTGTATGCTTATTCTGAAAGTGTTGGTCTTATTTTTTTAAATCTTTTTTAAAATTGTGCTTCAGGTTAGCAGCCAAGCTCTTAACCACTGCACCACCAGGGCTCCACAGAGCAAATCAGTTTCTCATTAAACAATGAATACATATATTGTTTTGTGACATTGGTTGCCAACCTCACAATGTGTCAACACTCTAACCTTCTCGACCTTGGGTCCCCCATTTCCATTTGTCTAGCTTTCCTGTCCCTTCCTGCCTCGTCGTCTTTGCTTTTGGGCTTGTGTGCCCATTTAGTCAGTCTCATATACGTGGTTGAACTATGTGTGTTATTGTTTGTTTTATAGGCCTGTCTAATCTTTGGCTGAAGGGGGAACTTTAGGAATGACTTCAGTCCTGAGTTAAAAGGGTGTCTGGGAGCCATAGTCTCGGGGTTTCTCCAGTCTCTGTCAGACCAGTACCCCGTGGCCCTCCAGTCGATTCCAACTCATAGCGACCCTGTAGGACAGAATGGAACTGCTCCGTAGGGTTTCCAAGGAGCAGCTGGTAGATTCCAACTTCTGACCTTTTGGTTAGCAGCTGAGCTCTTAACTACTGCGCCACCAGGGCTCCAAGTCAGACCAGTAATCTGGTCTTTTTTTGGGAGTTTGAATTTTGGTCTACATTTTTCTTCTGCTCTGTCCAGGACCCTCTATTGTGATCCCTATCAAAGCAGTTGGTGGTGGTAGCTGGGCACCATCTAGTTGTGCTGGACTTAGTCTGGTGGAGGCTGTAGTAGTGATCCCTTAGTCCTTTGGACTAATCCTTCCCTTGTGTCTTTGCTCCAGACGAGGTGGGGCCATAGACATACCTTAGATGGCTGCTCACAAGCTTTTAAGAACCCAGACGCTATTCACCAAAGTAAGATGTAGAATATTTTCTTTATAAACTATGTTATGCCAAGTGAGCTAAATGTTCCCCAAGACTGTGGTCCCTAGCTCTCAACCCAGTAACTCGGTCCCTCAGGGAGTTTGGATATGTCTATGAAGCTTCTATGACTTTGCCTTGGTCAAGTTGTGCTGACATCCCCAGTACTGTCTTACCCTTCATCAAAGTTACCACTTATTTATTGTTTAGTTAGGTTTTTCTTATGTTTAATAAGGTGCAATGTCACTTTAGGAGCCCTGGTGGCACAATGATCAAGAGCTTAGCTGCTAACTGAAAGGTTGGAGGTTCAATCAGCTGCTCCTGGGGAGAAAAGACCTGACAATCTGCACCTGTCTTTGCAGCCTAGGAAACCCTATGGGGCAGTTCTACTCTGTCCTATAGGGTCGCTGTGAGTTGAAATCAACTGAGGGCACACAACAACAACAACAAGGAGAGAAAAAGGATTATGCTAGGGTGTGGAAAGATAATCCACAGCCTGTTGAGTGTCACTTAATGGCATTTTACTACTCACTGTTACATACCCTCCTCAATATGCACCTGCTTCTTTTTGCCCCTCCCTTCCCCTCTTCCTCTCCCCTTCTCTCTTTTACTATTTCTTTCTGTCTATTTTAATCTTCACTTGCTTATAATACCTAGAGAGGCCATCTGGACCAAAAACAAAAAAATTAGAGATACCCATGGGTAAAGGCTTTCACCCTTTCTGTGTGTTTTCCTTTATTCACTGGCCCTTTAAGTGCAATGGTGTCATCTCAGTAGCCCTGACGGAGTCATATTTGCAATCAGCATTAATCAAGAGTCATGTGATTCCTGTATGACTTATGTAATCTTGAATAATATAACATAATATCTATTCTACTATGAAACCCACTGCTGTCAAGTTGATTCCGACTCATAGTGACCTATATGACAGAGTAGAACTGCCCCATAGGATTTCCAAGGCTGTACCAAAACAGACTGCCACATCTTTCTTCCTTGGAGTGGCTGGTGGGTTCAACCCACCTACCTGTCCGTTAGCAGCCAAGTTCTTTTAACTTCTGCACCACCAGGGCCCTCTCTATTCTACTACAGACGTTATTAATCACCAAGAACTCTAAGATGCATGTGGAAGGGCCACTGTAGGCTTGAGAGCTAAGGATTGCTTATCACTTCTTTTGTTCATCTGTTCTTCCATGAACAAAGAAGTTATAGCAGAGGTAGGGGTCTGGGTAGGATGATGGAAGTCTGGAGCCCTTAGTTTGCTAACTAGGTAAAGGGGAATGATAATAGGAACTAACATTTGTTAAGTGTATACCCAAAGCCAAACTCACTGTCGTCAGTCAATTCCGACTCATAGCGACCCAGCGGGGTTTCCAAGGCTGTAAATCTTTACCGAAGCCCACTGCCCTGGGAGCCGCTGATGGTTCTAAACCACCGACCTTCCCGTTAGCAGTCAATCGCTTTAACCACTACACCACCAGGGCTCTTAGTGCCTACAGGTTTAGCTATATATTCTATCCCAGTCCCGAAAACCATTTGTTTGGAGATGGATGGGACACATGACCTTGCTGTGAGTCTGCAGGGGGGTCAGTAGGTAGCTTCTCTCATATTTGACGAGGGCAGGGCAGAAAAAAACATGTCTTGGAACTACAGGGTTTTTCAGTCTCCTTAACTTCTGATATTTCTGACCTTTACCACTCTGGAATAACCAGTGGTTTCTTTCCTTTTTTTTTTTGTGAAGGCCTGCTCTCATTCCTGTTATCTTGGCCGTCTGCACTTTTCTCTCAGTACATTATAGTATGATTACATCCTATTTGCTTACTCTCAGTGATTCTCATCCTGGCCCCTAAACTGCATCCTTAGACTGGACCTCAAGGCTTAGGTTCTACGATAGAGGGCATAGGCCGATTGGGAGTGGCCTTTAATTGACGTCACTATAGGGGGTGGAGCTTTTTGAGCGTCCTCGTCCTCTCCGTCCTCTCCGTCCTCTCCGTCCTCTCCGTCCTCTCCGTCCTCTCCGTCCTCTCCGTCCTCTCCGCGGTGGAAGGAGTTTCTGGAGAGAACGACCCTGGCGCTGGAGGACCCGGCTGAGGTGAGTGATTTAGTGGTCAGGAAAGGATAGGAGAGGGCCCAGGCACAGGTTAGTTGGGAGAGCTAACAAGACGCTGTGGCCACTAGCCTAATGACTAACACTTTTTTAGAGTGGCCCTGAGGCAATGACTTTGGCCTACTGAGTTGCTGGAGGCTGACTCTCAGGTGAAGGAACAGAAGCTAAGGCACTGTTTTTTTTTTACTAGGATGGGGAGCGGTGCAAAGTCACTGAAAGCGGGAGATAACAGTTACGGTATTTTGGATGTGAGGGACTTAAACTCCGTTGAAGCAGGACAGTTGGTGACCGTTGGGGGCGGGGAGCTGAAGGCACTAGCTAAGCCTATGAGAGCGGGAAAAAGGACTGTGAGTGATTGGGTGCTTTGAATGTATGGACCGTGGGGCGGGGGGGCGGGGATGGAATTTTGAACCATTTAGGAAGAGGTAATGAATACCACCAGACCAATCACAGGGTACATCTTAGCCATGGTTCCCGTGTTGCTGGGCCGATTTATGGTAAGAAAAGACTGCTGCAATGAAAATCATCTCCTGGCCTCTTTTGTATAGCATGCCAGCTTGGCCCCACGCTTCGTTAACTACATTTGCTAAGTTTTAAAATTTTCTCAGGCTTTTTTCCCTTTAAATGACAGGTAACAGGAAAATTTTAACTAAAAATAAATTTATTGAGAAACTGAACGTTAAAGGATAGAATATTAAAATGTTTTCTTATTTCATAGGCCTGAGCCAGAGATTCAAAAATGGATGATGTTGATTTTCGTTTCATGGACTTCAAAGGTACATAGCTTTACATGACAATGAAGAGAATGCCTTATTTTAGATCTTCTAAATGTATTTTGTTTCCAAGTTTTATCTCTTTAAGAGTATCCATAGCTCCAGGTTTTCTCAGTAATGTACCAGAAAAACAATGTAGATGTTTAAGATACTGGAGCCCTTTTATGAGCTAGTAGGAAAATAGAGGAGTCCTGGTGGTGCAGTGGTTAAGAGCTTGGCTGCCAAAAGGTCGGCAGTTCTATTCTGCCAACCACTCCTTGGAAACCCAATGGGGGAGTTTTACTCTGTCCTATAGGGTCATTATGAGTCGGAATCAACTCGACCGCAATGAGTTTTTTTTTTTCTTTTTTAAGGAAAATAGAATTCATAATTTGTTTTTTTAGGATTTTTGTTATATGCAAAATAAAACTGGCTTAATCTGAAATTTATCAATAGAAGTGTACTGCATTAAAAGTACATTTAAAAAATCACTGCAAGATCTTGAACTGTCTTTCTATAATCATCAGTGAAAAATAAGTTATATCGTGTGTAAGTTTAGGGTTAAAAACCAATGACTCCAACTCATGGTGACCTCATTTGTGTTGAAGTAGAACTGTGCTCCTAGAGTTTTCAAATGGGTGATTTTTCGGAAGTAAAATTTTGGAAGTAAAAGAAAAGATTTTTCACCAGGCCTTTCTGCTGAGTTGCTTCTGGGTGGACTCAGACTTTTGACCTTTCGATTAGCAGGGAGCGCAGTTAACGGTTTGCACCACCCAGGGACTCCAAGTGCATTTTATTGTATATTAATTCTTTTGAAAATTGGTAATTCATGTATTGTACTTATGGGAACTCAAACAAAAATAATTTGATTGACCAGAACACCAGATTCCCCAAACATGCCAGATATGGGAGAGTTTAAGGTACTAGTGCAGCCACCACCATCTGTCAATGGAGGCTTGCATATTAGTATGATGCTGAACAGCTTTCAGTGGAATTTCCAGACTAAGACTAGGAAGAAAGTCCTGGCAATCTACATCAGAAAAGTCAGCTAATGAAAATCCTATGGATCACAACAGTCCGATCCTGTTGTGCATGGGTGGCCATGAGTCAGGGGCCAACTGGAGACAGCTACAACAACTTTTGTTTCTGAGAACATGATTAGACCTGTGGTACATTCACATTTGTATAATAATTAAATATGTTGTAACCAGGGTAGCTACAAATCTATGATTAAAAAAATCAATATTTTGTTAATGCTTCTCATTTTAAAAGAACAAGAAAACCCACTACAACCTACCTTAAATTTTAATTTAGGATATAGTATCTTACAGGCATAAACATGGAATGGGGATTATGACTTTTAAGCACACAGTATTTGAGACCTTGTATTTCATAAATATTTGAAGTGCACAGAAAAGTATAGAGAATAATATAATCAATAACTGTGTACCTAACCACTGAGCTTCGTTACATCTTACCAGTTTGCCACATGCTTCAGATATTTCCTTGTTTCAAAGAACTAAAAGATTACATATACATGTTTCTCATTTTTTTAAAATTTTACATAAATGTATCATATTGTATTATTTTTTCTTCAGCTTGCCTTTTTTCCCTCAGAATTATGTTTATGATATTTACCTATGTGTATATTTGTAGCTCTAGTTCATTGATTTCCATTGCTGGTTAATATTACGTTGAATGTAAATGTACTGCAACTTATTTATCCAATCTCCTACTGTTCGATATAGGAATTGTTTCAAATATTTGCTGTTACAATACAACAAACATTGTGTTTCTGAGAGCTTAGCAGGAGCTTTCAAACGATTTTGACTAAAACCCATGGCAAGAAATACATTTTACATCACAACCCAGTGCACATATACTGTATCAAAAGTTTAATGAAACAGATTTTACCCTTACTACATACAGTATACTATGATATTTTCTATTCTGTTCTTTTTCATCAAAAAAGATAAAGGCTGGTCATGACTAGCATTGATTGATTTCTTTGGTTATTAGTAGATGAGGCTCTAGGGTAGCACTGTCCAGTTGAAATATAGTGCACACAGCATGAGTAATTTTATATTTTATAGAAGCCACGTTAAAAAAGGTTACAATAAACAGATGAAGTTAACTTTAACAATGAAATTTATTTAGCTAAATATATCCAAAATGTTATAATTTCAACATGTTATCAATGTAAAAATTATCGAGATATTTGATTTTTTTTTGGTTCGAAGTCTTTGAAATTTGATGTGTATTTTACACTTATAGCACATCTCATTTTGGACTGGCCACACTTCAGGTGCTAATAATCACATGTGGGACAGTGCAGTTCTAGGCTATACATTTAGGAGTGGAACTGCTGGATCAAAATCTTTGAGCATCTTAAACTGTATAGATACTGCCAAATTGCTTTCCAAAGTAGTTTTACCAGTTTATACTCCCCCTTTCTCTTTTCCCTGTATCCTCGCTAGCATTTGATATTGTCAGACTTAACACTTTGCAAGTCTGGGTAATGTTGCTTTAAAAATGTTTTATTGTGGTAAACCATGTATAACATAAACATTGCCCTTTTAACCATTGAAAGTATAATTCAGTGACATTAATTACATTAACATTGTTGTGCAACCATCATGACTATTTTCAAAACTTTTTCAACATCTAAAACAGAAATTCTGACCCCACTGAACAATAAATCCCTATTTCCCCCTTGCCCCAGACCCTTGTAACCTCTAATCTACTTTCTGTCTCTATGAATTTGCCTATTCTAGATATTTCACGTAAGTGGAATCATAACAGCATTTGTCCTTTTGTGTCTGGCTATTTCACTTAGCATAATGTTTTCAGGTTCATCCGTGTCGCAGCATGTGTCAGAACTTTTTTCTTTGTAGCTGAATATTGCATTGTATGTATATACCACATTTTGTTTATCCATTCATCAGTTGATAGACATTTGGGTTGTTTCTGTCTTTTGGCTATTGTGAATAATGCTGCATTGAACATTGGCATACAAGTATCTGTTTGAGCCCCTGTTTTCAATTCTTTTGAGTATGTACCTAGGAGTGGAATTGCTGGGTCATATGATAATTCTATATTTAACTTTTTGAGAAACTGCCAAACTGTTTTGCACAGTGGCCATACTATTTTACATTCCCACCAGCAATGGATGATGTTTTCAATTTCTCCACATCCTCTTCACCACTCATTATTCAGTTTTTGTTTTTTTTTACAATAACCATCTTTGTAGGTATGAAATGGTATCTCCTTATGGTTTTGATTTGTGTTTCCCCAATGACTGATGATACTGAGCATCTTTTCATGTGCTAGTTGGCCATTTGTGTATCTTCTTTGGTGAAATGTCTATTCAAGTCCTTTGCCCAGTTTTGATTGGTCTTTTGTCTTTTTGTTGTTAAGTTGTAGGAGTTCTTTATATATTCTGGATATAAAACCCTTATCCAATATATGGTTCCCCAAAATTTTCTTTGTAATTTTGTCCATAAGTTGTTTCTTGACTTTGTCATTACAATTCTTTGTTGAACAAAAGTTTTAAATTTTGATGAGGTCCCTTTTATCTCTTTTGTCTTTTGTGTCTTATGCTTTTGGTATTGCATCTAAGAATCCATTGTTATAAACTAGGTCCCAAAGCAATACCCCTATGTTTTCCTTAAGAATTTTTTGGTTTTAGCTCTTACATTTTGGTCCTCGATTCATTTTGAATTAATTTTCTTATATGGTGTGAGGTATGAGTCCAGTTTCATTCTTTTGCATGTGGAGATCCAGTTGTCCCAGTACTATTTGTTAAAGAGACTATTCTTTACCTATTTCATGGACTTAGCACCCTTGTCAGAAATCAATTGATGGTAGATGTATGGCTTTATTTCTGGACTCTCAATTCTATTCCATTGGTCTCTGTGTCATCATACAGGTACCAGACTGTTTTGATTACGGTAGCTTTTTTTTTCCTTCAAAAATTCTCTCCTTCTCCTTCTTCAATTGTGGTAAATGCATATGTAACAAAACATTTTACATTTCAACAATTTTTACATGTACAGTTCAATGGCATTAATTCTGTTCATCAAGTTGTTCAACCATCACCCTTAACAGAAGCTCAGTGTCCCCTAAGCATTGAGTCCTCCTTTCCCCTTCTCTTCACCCGCCCTTGGTAACCACTAATAAACTTTGGTCTCTATACACTTGCCTATTCTAGATATTTCATATACGTGTGATCATAAAATATTTGTCCTTTTGTGACTGGCTTGTTCTCAAAGTTCATCCATGTTGTAGAATGTATCAGAACTTAATTTTTCTTCATGACTGTTTATCTATTTTGATTTTCTGTTCATCTGTTGATGGACATTTAGGCTGTTTGCACCTTTTGGCTATTGTGAATAGGGCTGTACCGAACATAGGTGTTCAAGTATCTGTTTATGTTCCTGCTTTCAAGTCTTTTGGATATATACCTAGGAGTGGAATTGATAGGTCATATGGAGCCTTGGTGGTGCAGTGGTTAAGCATTCGGCTGCTAACCAAAAGGTTAGCAGTTTGAATCCACCAGCTGCTCCTTGGAAACCCTATGAGGCAGTTCTACTCCATCTGATAGAGTTACTAAGAGTCAGAGTCGACTCGACAGCAAGGGGTTTTTATGGTAGTTCTATGTTTAACTTTTGGAGGCGTCACCAAACTGTTTTCCACAGCAGCTGTACCATTTTACAATCCCACCAGCAATGGATGAGAGTTCTTATTTATCCACATCCTCGCCAACACCTGTTGTTCTTTTTTTTTTTTTTTCAAATCATAGTCCTCCTAGTGGGTATGGAGTGATATCTCATTGTGGTTTTAACTTGCATTTCCCTAATGACTAATGACCTTGAGCATCTTTTTATGTGTTTGTTGTCGATTTGTATTTCTTCTTTGGGTAAGTGTCTATTCAAGTCTTTTGCCCATTTTTTGATTGGGTCTTTTTGTTGTTAAGCTGCAGGAGTTCTTTATATATTCTGGTTATCAAACTCTAATCTGACATATGCTTTGCAAAATTTTTCACCCAGTCTGTAGGTTGCCTCTTTGCCTTCTTGATAAAGTCCTTTGATGAACATAAGTTTTTAATTTTTATGAGGTCCCATTTATTTTATCTTTTACTGCTCATGCTTTCAGTGTCATATCTAAGAATGCATTGTTAAAAACTAGGTCTTGAAGCATTACCCCTATGTTTTCTTCTAAGAGTTTTATGGTTTTATGGTTTTTAGGTCTTCAATTTCATTTTGTGTTAGTTTTCATGTATGGTGTGATGTATGGGTCCAGGCTCATTCTTTTGCTTGTGAAAATCTAGTTGTCCCAGCACCATTTATTAAAGAGACTGTTCTTTCCCCATTGGATGGACTTAGCACCCTTGCTGAAAATCAGTTGACCATAGATGTACAGGTTTATTTCTGGACCCTCAATTCTTTTCCATTGGTCTGTGTTGTTGTTAGCTGCCAATGAGTGGGCCTCCGACTCATGGCGACTCCATGAACAATGGAACAAAACAGTACTCAGTCCTGTGCCATCCCCATGATTGGTTGTGGATTGGACCATTGTGATCATAGGTTTTCATTGGCTGGTTTTTGGCAGTAGATTGCCAGGCCTGTATTCCTAGTCCATCTTTGTCTGGAAGCTCCGCTGAAAACTTTTCAGCGTCATAGTAACACGCAGGCCTCCACTGACGGATGGTGGCTGTGCATGAGATGAATTGTCCAGGAGTTGAACCCCAATCTCCTGCATGGAAGGTGAGAATTCTACCACTGAACCACCAATGCCCCATTCATTGGTCTATATGTCTGTCATTATACCAGTGCCAGACTTCTGATTACTGTAGCTCTATCATATGTTTTGAGGTCAGGATGTGTGAGTTCTCCTACTTTGTTCTTCTTTTAAGATTGTTTAGACTATTTGAATCTGGATTACTTTGGGGAGTATTGACATCTTAACAATATTAAGTCTTCCAATGCATGAACATGGGATGCCTTTTTATTTATTTAGGTCTTCTTTAATTTCTTTTAGCAATGTTTTGTAGTTTTCAGTGTACAAGTCTTTTACCTCTTTGGTTAAATTTATTCTTACGTATCTTACTCTTTTAGATGCCATTGTACACAAAATTGTTTTCTTAATTTCCCTTTCAGATTATTAATTGCTTGTGTATAGAACACAATTGATTTTTGTGTGTTGATCTTGTACCCTGCAACTTTGCTGTCTTCGTTTATTAGCTCTATTAGCTTTCTTGCGGATTCTTTGGGATTTTCTACATATAGGATCTTGTCATCTGTGAATAGAGATAGTTTTACTTTCTCCTTTCCAATTCAAATGCCTTTTACTTCTTTTTTCTTGTTTTATTTCTCTGGCTAGAACTTTTAGTACGATGTTGAATTAAAAAAAAAAACAAAACCCAAACCCATTGCCATTGAGTCCATTCTGACTCATGGCAAGTCCATATGTTACAGAATAGAACTGCTCCATAGGGTTTTCTTGGCTGTAATCTTTATAGAAGCAGATTGCAAGGCCTTTCTTCTGCGGTGCTGCTGGGTGGGTTTGAACTGCCAACCTGTAGATTAATAGTTGAGTGCAAACTGTTTGCACCACCCAGGGACCTACAGTGTTGAATAGCAGTGGTGAAAGTGGGCATCCTTGTCTCCTTCCTGATCTTAGGGAGACAGCTTTCAGTCTTTCACTATTGAGTATGATTTTAGCTGTGTGTTTTTCTTAAATGCCCTTTATAATGTTGAGAAATTATCCTTCTATTCCTAGTTTTCTGAAATTTTTTTTTATCGTGAAAGTCTGTTGGATTTTATCAGATGATTTTTCTCCATCAATTGAGATGATCATATGGTCCTTTTCCTTCTTTCTATTAATGTGGTATATTACACTTATTTTTTTTTTTATGTTGAACCACCCTTGCATCTGTGGGATAAATTCTACTTGGTCATGGTGTATAATCCTTTTAATACGCTGTTGGATTCAGCCTACTAGTATTTTGTTGAGGATTTCTGCATCAGTAGTCATTAGGGCTATTGGTCTGCAATTTTCTTTATTTGTTGTGCTTCAAGTGAAAGTTTACAGGGCAAATTAATTTCTTATTCAAAAATTTATACACAAATTGTTTTGTGACGTTGGTGGCAGTCCCTGCAATGTGTCAGCACTCTCCCTGTTTCCACCCTGGGTTCCCCGTTTCCATTCGTCCAGTTTTTCTGTCCCTTCCTGCCTTCTCGTCTTTGCTTTTGATCTAAAAAACACATTCCTCACATGTATTATTGTTTTATAGGCCTGTCTAATCTTTGGTGAAAGAAGAACTTCAGGAGTGGCTTCGGTTCTGAGTTAGCAGGGTGTCTGGGGGCCATAGTCTCGGGGTTTCCTCCAGTCTCTGTCAGACCAGTAAGTCTGATCTTTTTAATAAATTTGAATTTTGTTCAACACTTTTCTTCTGCTTTGTCCGGGACCCTTTATTGTGATCCCTGTCAGAGCGGTCAGTGGTGGTAGCCGGGTACCACCATCTAGTTCTTCTGGGCTCAGACTGGTGGAGGCAGTGGTTCATGTGGTCCATTAGTCATTTGGACTAATACTTTCCTTCTGTCTTTGGTTTTCTTTATTCTCCTTTGCTCTGGACCGGATGGGACCAATAGATTTATCTTAGATGTCCGCTTGCAAGCTTTTAAGACCACAGATGCTACTCACCAAAGTAGGATGTGGAACATTTTCTTCATGAACTGTGTTATGTCAGTTGAGACAGATGTCCCCTGAGCTCATGGTCCACAGCCCTTAGCCCCAGTAATTCAGTCCCTCAGGGTGTTTGGATGTGTCTAGAAAGTTTCTAGGACTGTGTCCCCTTTGTGCTCTATTATATATATGAATATACGTGCTGTACGTATAAATATATATGTAAAAATATCCACAGCCCAACCTATATATTTATGTGGGTACACTCCTATATGCCCTCCTTCCTCTCTTCCTCTGCTTATAAGTTGTTTCTACTGTTGCTGTAGGGTTATATAAGCTATAGTATTTACTCTAGTTGCCTCTTTTTTTTTTTCTTTGTGTTCCTTTAAGTGTCGTCCTTTGCCTTGGTCAAGTTGTACTGATTTCCCCTATATTGTGTATTGTCTTTACCTTCACCAAAGTTAACACTTATCTGTTATCTAGTTGGAGCCCTGGTGGTACAGTGGTTAAGAACTCGGCTGTTAA
The DNA here is from genome assembly GCF_000243295.1 of Trichechus manatus latirostris. NCBI lineage: Eukaryota > Metazoa > Chordata > Mammalia > Sirenia > Trichechidae > Trichechus > Trichechus manatus. The sequence continues at coordinate 7,355,756 of NW_004444006.1, read as the reverse complement.
CCAAAAGCTCAGCAGTTCGAATCCATCAGTCCCTCTTTGCAAACCCTATGGGGCAGTTCTCCTTTGTCCTATAGGGTCGCTATGAGTCAGACTCGACTCACCGGCAACGGGTTTTGGTTTTTTTATTATCTAGTTAATGATTTCCCCTTCCCACTTCTCCCCTCCCTCATAACCATCAAACGTTTCTGTGTGTAAACATTTTCTTGAGTTTTTATGAGAGGTCTTATACAATATTTGTCCTTTTGTGATTGACTTATTTTACTCAGCATAATGCCCTCCAGATTCACCCGTGTTGTGAGACGTTTTGTGGATTCATCATTATTCTTTATTGTTGTGTAGTATTCCACTGTGTGTATGTACCATAATTTGTTTCTCCATTCATCTGTTGATGGGCATTTAGGTTGTTACCATCTTTTTGCTTTTGCGAATGATGCTGCAACTCTTATTTCTCTGGGATATATCCCTAGCAGTGGGATTGCTGGATCATATGGTATTTCTATTTCTAGCTTTCTTTTTAAAATTTTTTCCCATACAAAAATTTATACATACATTGTTATGTGACTCTAATTGCTCTCCCCATACTGTGACAGCACACTCCTCCTTCCCATCTCTGATTCCCCATGTCCATTCAACCAGCTCCTAACCTTCTCTGCCTTCCCATCTCACCTCTGGACAGAAGCTGCCTGTTTAGTGTCTTGTTTCTACTTGAGCTAAGAGGCACACTCCTCATGAGTAACACTTTATGTCCCACAGTCCAGTTCAATCCCTGTCTGAAGAGTTGGCCTCGGAAATTGTTTTAGTTCTGGGCTCATAGAGAATCCAGGGGCCATGCTTTCTGAGGATCCTCTATTCTCAGTCAGACCATTAATTCTGGTCTTACTAGAATTTGAGTTCTGCACCCCACCTTTCTCCTGCTCTATCAGGGACTCTCTGTTGTGTTCCCTGATACCACCATTGGTGGTAGCCGGGCACCATCTGGTTCTTCTGGTCTCAGGCTGATGAAGTCTCTGGTTTATGTGGCCCTTTCTGTCTCTTAGGCTAGTATTTTCCTTGTGTCTTTGGTGTTCTTCATTTTCCTTTACTCCAGGTGGTTGGCACCAATTGATGCATCTTAGAGGGCCGCTTGTGAGCTTTTCAGACCCCAGACGCCACTCACCAAAGTAGGATGCAGAACATTTTCTTAATAAGCTTTGTTATGCCATTTGACCTAGATGTCCCCTGAAAACATGGTCCCCAGACCCCTACTCCTGCTACTCTGTCCCTCCAAAGTGTTTGATTGTATTCAGGAAACTTCTTAGCTTTGGTTTGGTCCAGTTGTGCTGACCCCTGTCGTGTGTGTTGTCCTTCCCTTCACCTAAGATAATTCTTATCTACTATCTAGTTATAACCCTCACCCTCCCTCCCACCCTCATAACCATCAAAGAATGTTTTCTTCTGGGTTTAAACCTTTTCTTAAGTTCTTATAATAGTGGTCTTATGCAATACTTGTCCTTCTGTGACTGACTAAATTCACTCAGCATAATGACCACCAGCTTCCTCCATGTTTTAAGATGTTCACAGCTTCATCTTTGTTCTTTATCATTGGGTAGTATTGCATTGTGTGGATATACCATAATTTGTTTATGTGTTTGTCCGTTAATGGTCACCTAGGTTGTTTCCATCTTTTTGCTATTGTGAACAGTGCTGCAAGGAACATGGGTGTGTGTATATTTATTTGTGTGACGGCTCTTATTTCTCTAGGATATAGTCCAAGGAGTAGGATAGCTGGATCGTATGGTACTTCTATTTCTAGCTTTTTAAAGAAGAGCCAAATCAATTTCCAAAGTGGTTGTACCATTTTACATTCCCACCAACAGTGTGTAACTGTCCCAGTCTCTCTACAACCTCTCCAGCATTTATTATTTTGTGTTTTTTGGATTAATGCTGGCCTTGTTGGGGTGAGATGATATCTCATTGTAGTTTTGATTTGCATTTCTCTAATGACTGATGAGTGTGAGCATTTCATCATGTGTCTGTTAGCTGCCTGAATATCTTCTTTGGCAAAGCCCCTGTTCATATCCTTTGCCCATTTTTTAATTGGGTTATTTGTCTTTTTGTTGTTGAGGTTTTGCAGTATCTTGTAGATTTTAGAGATAAGATGCTGATCGGATCTGTCGTAGCCAAAAGTTTTTTCCAGTCTGTAGATTGTCTTTTTACTCTTGGTGAAGTCTTTTGATGAGCATAAGTGTTTGAGTTTTAGGAGCTCCCATTTATCTAGTCTCTCTTCTGGTGCTTGTGCACTGTTACTTATGGTTCCTATTGTGTTCATGCCATGTATTAGGGCTCCTAGCGTTGTCCCTATTTTTTCTTCCATGATCTTTATCGTTTTCAGTTTTATATTTAGGTCTTTGATCCATTTTGTGTTAGTTTTTGTGCATGGTGTGAGGTATGGGTCTTGTTTCAGTTTTTTTGCAGATGGATATCCAGTTATGCCTGCACCATTTGTTAAAGAGACTGTCTTTTCCCCAATTAACAGACTTTGGGCCTTTGTCAAATATCAGCTGCTCATAGGTGGAT
>NW_004444006.1:7317308-7353100 GCF_000243295.1 Trichechus manatus latirostris | reverse complement strand
TTTTACTTTAAAGTCTATTTTGTCAGAGATTAATATTGCCACTCCTGCTGTTTTTTGAGTGTTGTTTGCTTGATATATATTTTTTCATCCTTTGAGTTTTATTTTGTTTGTGTCTTTAAGTCTTAGGTGTGCCTCTTGTAGGCAGCATATAGTCAATCTGTCGCTCTCTGTCTCTTTATTGGTGCATTTAGTCCATTTATATTCAGCATAATTATTGATAGGTATGAGTTTAGTGCTGTCATTTTGATGTCTTTTTTTGTGTGTTGTTCACAGTTTCTTTGTTCCACTTAATTGTCTGTGCTGAGTCATTTTTCTTTATGTATTTTCTTTCATCTTTTTCATTGTTGTTGATTTTGTGTTTGCTGAGTCTTTATATTTTTCTAGTTTTTTATTTTGACTTGTAGGATTGTTAGTTTCCTTTGTGGTTTCCTTAATATTTACCCCTATTTTTCTAAGTTTATACCAGTCTTTTATTTCTTTATGTCGCTTTGACTTCCTCTCCATATGAAAAATCTATGTCTACATTTTTCTTTTCTTTTTTTATTGTACTTTAGATGAAGGTTTACAGAACAATTTCTCATTAAACAGTTAGTATACATATTGTTTTATGACAATAGTTAACAACCCCACAACATGTCAACACTGTCACTTTTTAACCTCAGGTTCCCTATTACCAGCTTTCCTGTCCCCTGCTGCCTTCTGGTCCTTGTCCCTGGACTGTTGTGCCCCATTAGTCTCATTTTGTTTTATGGGGCAGTCTTATCTTTGGCTGGATGGTGAACCTTGGGAGTGACTTCGTTACTGAGCTAAAAGGGTGTCAGGGGGCCATACTCTCAGGGTTTCTCCAGTCTCTGTCAGGCCAGTAAGTCCAGTCTTTTTTTTTGAGTTAGAATTTTGTTCTACATTTTTCTCCAGCTCTGTCCAGGAGCCTCTGTTGTGATCTGGGTCAGAGCAGTCAGTGGTGGTAGCCGGGCACCATCTATTTGTACTGGACTCAGTCTGGTGTAGGCGGTGGTACTTGTTGTCCATTAGTCCTTTGGGCTAATCTTTCCTTTGTTTCTTGTCTTCTTCATTCTCCATTGCTGTGAAAGGGGTGAGATCAGTGGAGTATCTTTGATGGCTACTCACAGGCTTTTAAGACCCCAGATGCTACTCACCAAGGTAGAATGTAGAGCATTTTCTTTATAAAGTGTGTTATGCCAATTGAGCTAGATGTTCCCCTAGATTATGGTCCCCACAGTCCTCTGCCCAGCAATTCAGTCCCTGAGGGAGTTTGGATGTGTCTGTGGAGCTTCCATGACGTTTCCTTGTACAGCTTGTTCTGGCTTCCCCAATATTGTGTACTGCCTTACCCTTCAGCAAAGTTACCACTTACCTATTGTCTATTTAGTATTCCCCCCACCCCTCCCATCCTTCGTAACCAACAAAGATTGTTCCTCTGTGTGTAAACTTTTTCATGAGTTTTTACAGTAGAGGTCTCATACAATATTTCTCCTTTTGTGATTGACTTATTTTACTCAGCATAATGTCTTCCAGTTTCATCCATATTATGAGAGGCCTCACAGATTCATCATTGTTCTTTATCGTTGCATAATACTCCATTGTGTGTATGGACCACAGTTTGTTTATCCATTCATCTGTTGATGGGCATCTAGGTTGTTTCCATCTTTTTGCTATTGTGAACAATGCTGCAATGAACATGGGTGTGCATTTGTCTGTTCGTGTGACGGCTTTTATTTCTCTGGGATGTATTCCTAGGAGTGGGATTGCTGGGTTGTATGGTATTTCTATTTCTAGCTTTCTAAGGACGTGCCTTATCATTTTCCAGAATGGTTGTATCATTTTGCATTCCCACCAGCAGTGCATAAGGGTTCCAATCTCCCCACAATCTCTCCAACATTTGTTATTTCCAGTTTTTTTGATTTGTGCTAGTAATGCCGCGGTTAGATGGTATCTCATTGTAGTTTTTTCTAATGGCTAGTGATCGTGAGTATTTCCTCATGTGTATGTTGGCCGCTTGAATGTTATCTTTGGTGAAGTGTCTGTTCATTTCGTTTGCCCAATTTTTAATTGGATTATATGTCTTTTTGTTGTAGAGGTGTTGGATATTCTTGCTGATTATAGAGATTAGACCTTTCTCTGACTTGTAGTGTCAAAAAAATTTTTTTCCCTGTCTGTAGGTTCTCTGTTTACTCTTTTGGTGAAGTCTTTTGATGAACGTAAGTGTTTGATTTTTAGAAGATACCAGTTATGTAGCTATCTTCTGGTATGTCTACATTTTTTCAGTCCCTCTTCTTTGTTTTAATGTTGTCGTCTTTTACATATTGACATCTGTTTCCTTATTTTCAGTGTTTTAGCTTTGATTTACTTTGCAACTTCCTTATCTGGGTTGATATCTGCTTGCTCTGTCCTATGTTCTAGTCTTGGGTTGTTCTCTGTTGTTACTGGATTTTCTAACCGGAGGATTCCCTTTAGTATTTCTTGTAATTTTGGTTTGGTTTTTGCAAATTCCCTAAATTTCTGTTTATCTGGAAGTGCCCTAATTTTGCCATCATATTTCAGAGAGAGTTTTGCTGGATATATCATTCTTGGCTGGCAGTTTTTTTCCTTCAAGGCTTTATATATGACATCCCATTGCCTTCTTGCCTGCATGGTTTCTGCTGAGTGGTCTGAGGTTATTCTTATTGACTGTCCTTTGTAGACAACTTTTCTTTTATCCTTAGCTGCTCTTAAAATTCTCTCTTTATCTTTGGTTTTTGCAAGTTTGATTATAATATGTCTTAGTGACTTTCTTTTGAGATTCTATTTCTAGCTTTTTAAGGAAGCACCAAATCATTTTCCAAAATGGTTGAACCATTTTACATTCCCACCAGCAGGATATGAATGTGCTCTTTGGTGAAGTGTCTTTTCATGTCCTTTGCCTGTTTTGTGATTGGGCTACTTGTCTATTTATTGTTGAGGCATTGAAGTTTTCTGTGTATTTTAGAGATTAAATCCTTATCAGAGGTGGTGGAGCCAAGAAGATGGACTAAGCATATGCACTAAGCCATCTCGCTGCAACAAAGACCTGAAAAACCAAGTAAAACAGAGACAGACATTAGTCCTAGAACTCTGACCCTTAAACGAATGGATAAATTATTAGATTGGAAGTCACTGAGGAGAAGCAGAAATTGATAGAAAACGGAGAAGAAATAGAGATATGAATGGAAATTCCTGAACAAACAGCCTGACTCAGCGTTGCCATCTTGGAATATAGCCAACAACCCTGCACACAGAAAGGCACCTCCATGGGAATTCCCAACAGGAGATAGAGGTATGCTGAGGACACACCCAGTACTAACACCATGTTTGCTGGCTGCAACTCAAAGAGAAGCCCAGACTCTCTCACCCGGTAAGCACAGGAGCATGCTGCTACAATCTCCACCCCTCTGGTGAACATCGGCTACAACTGCTCCATAGCGGCAACCCTGACTGCCGGAAACCAGAGTACCAACTCACTGTATTGTCCTCCTCCATCTAGCCCCCTCTGCCCTGCCTTCACACCCCCTCCTACGTCTCTCCTCTGTCCTGCCGCCTGTGGCCCCAAGGGACCAGGCCCAAACCCCAGACCCCTTTCCACTGCCTCTAGAGCCCTCCCACTGCTGCCTGTGGCCGAGGGGACCCAGCCCAGACTCAAGGCCCCTTCCCGCCAGCTCCAGACCGGTCATGCCACTGCTTGCAGCCCGAGGCATCCTGGCCGAGACCCGATGCCTTTCCTGCCACCTCTGGACCCCTCCTGCTGCCACCTGTAGCCCCGAGGGGACCAGGCCCCTTCCGACTGGCTCCGGACCCCTCCCGCCACCTGCTGCAGTAACCAGAGATCCTGGTCCAGACTCTGGTCCCCTTCCTGCCAGCTCCAAACCCCTGCCACTGCTGCCAGTGGCCCCGAGGGGAACCAACTCAGACCCCAGACTCCTTCCCTCCAGCTCTGGACCTCTCCCGTCTCCAACTGCGGCACCCAGGCGACCGAGCCCAGAACCCAGCCCCCTTCCTTCTGGCTCTGGACCCCTCCCTCTGCCTGCCGTGGCAACCAGGGGACCCGGCCAGACCCCAAACCCCTTCCAGCTGGCTTTGGACCCCTCCTGCTGCCGCCAGCGGTCCCAAGAGGACCAGCCCTGGGACCCAGGCCTCTTCCTGCCAGCTCCATACCCTTCTCACCACTCACTGCATCCTGATGGTATCTGGCCCAGACCCCAGGCTCTTTCCTGCTGGCTTGTGATCCCTCCCCTGCAGACCACAGCAGCCCTGCTCCAGCTCCTGGCCCCATTCACACTGCAGGCAAATGACCCATCTCTGCCCCTTTGCTTCTGCTAGGCCTGCCCAGTTGCACCATAGCTAAGCAACTGGCCCTGCACACCAGGAAAAGGTGGTGAGAACTGTCGTGGCCACAGACAAGCAAGCAACAAAACACTCTCAGCCCACCCACTCAGACATAACCAACTAAACAACAACAGACAGGAGGAAACAAACAAATCTACAATCAGTAAATAAAGAAAACAATACCTGAATGTCTTGGAGACAACAGACAATTTCAAAACATAAGAAAAACAAGACAAGATGGCTGCAGTAAGCGATTAGAATAAAGCACCAGTTGACCTTCCAGCAGAAGAAAAGGCACTGTAACTACCTGAAAGGGAATTCAAAGTCTAATATTCAGGGCTCTCCAAGAGATTAGGAAAGAGAGCAAGGAAAATGCAAAAAAAAAAAAAAAAAAAGGAAAACACAGACAAAACCAACCAAAACATAACCAAAATAAAGGAAACCACAGACTGTCTTAGTTATCTGGTGCTGCTGTAACATATATACCACAAATGGATGGCTTCATCAAACAAAAATTTATTCTCTCACAGTCTAGGAGGCTAGAAGTCTAAATTGAGAGCACCAGCTCCAGGGGACATCTTTCTCTCTCTTGGCTCTGGAAGAAGGTCATTGTCATCAATCTTCCCCTGGTCTAGGAGTTTCTCAGCGCAGAGACCCTGGGTCCAAAGGACATGAATTCTCCTGGATCTTGTTTCTTGGTGGTATGTGGTCCCCCTCTCTCTCTGCTCGCTTCTCTCTTTTATATCTCAAAAGAAATGGACTTAATCAACAAAGATACAGATGATCTAAAGGCCAAAATCAACCAACTTGACCTCATAGACATATATAGAACACTACACCCAACAGCAGCAAAGTACACACTGTTTTCCCATGCACGTGGAACCTTTTCCAGAATAGACCACACCTTAGACCACAAAGCAACCCTCAACAAAATTCAAGACACTGAGATAATACAAAGCATCTTCTCTGGTCAAAATGCCATAAAATTAGAAAATAATAACAGAAAAAGCAAGGAAAAAAATCAAATACATGGAAACTGAATAACGCCTTGCTTAAAAAGCACTGGATAATAGAATAAATCAGAAATGGAATAAAAAAATTCCTGGACTCAAACGAAAATGAAAACACATCGTACGAAAACCTTTGGGACACAGCAAAGGCACTGCTCAGAGGTCAGTTTATAGGAATAGATGAACACATCAAAAAAGAAGAAAAGGAAAAAAATGAAAACATTAGCCCTACAACAAGAACAAATAGAAAGAACACAGCAAAAGAAGGCCACAGCCACCAGAAGACAGTAAATAATAAGGATCAGAGCAGAAATAAATGAAATGGCGAATAGAAAAACAATAGAAAGAATCGACAAAACCAAAAGTTGGTTCTTTGAAAGGATCAACAAAATTGACAAACCATTGGCCAAATAGATCAATGAAAAACAGGAGAGGACACAAATAACCCAAATAAAAAATGAAATGGGGGACATTACAACAGACCCAACTGAAATAAAAAGGATCATTACAAAGTACTATGAAAAACTGTACTCCAACAAATTTGAAAACCTAGAGGAAATGGACAGATTTCTAGAAACACACTAGCTACCTGAACTAACACAAACTGAGGTCAAAAATCTGAACAGATCCATAACAAGAGAAGAGATTGTAAATGTAAAAAAAAAAACAAAAAACTCCCAACGGAAAGAAGTCCTGGCCCAGATGACTGCCCTGGAGACTTCTACCAAACGTTCAAGGAAGAGCTTACACCAGTACTACTCAAACTATTTCATAACATAGAAGAGGAAACGATACTTCTGAATTCATTCTATAAAGCCAGCATTACCCTGATACCAAAACCAGGCAAAGACACCACTAAAAGAGAAAATTACGCAGCAATATCTCTCATGAATAGAGATGCAAAAATTCTCAACAACATTCTAGCCAATAGAATTCAGCATCATATAAAAAAAAATACACCACCACCAAGTGGGATTCATGCCAGGTATGCAGGGATGGTTCAACATCAGAAAATCAATCAACGTAATCCACCACATAAATAAAAGGAAAGAAAAGAATCACATGATCATCTCAACTGACATAAAAAAGGCATTCAGTAAACTTCAACCCTCATTCCTGCTAAAAACTGTCAATAACGTAGGTATAGAAGGGAAATTCCTCAAGGGCATTTATGCAAAAACAGCCAACATCATTCTTAACAGAGAGAGGCTAAAAACATTCCCGCCTGAGAACAAGAACAAGACAAGGATGCCGTTTCACCAATTCTATTTAACATTGTGCTGGAAGTCATAGCTAGAGCATTAAGGCAAGAAAAAGAAATAAAGGACATCCAAACTGCTAAGGTAGAAGTAAAACTGTCCCTGTTTGTGGGAGATATGATACTATACATAGAGAACTCAAAAGATTCCACAAGAAAACTACTGGAACTAATAGAAATATTCAGCAGAGCAGCAGGATACAAGATAAACATACAAAAATCAGTTGGATTCCTATACACCAATAAAGAGAACTACGAAAAGGAAATTAGGAAAGTAATACCATTTATAATAGCCCCTAAAAAAATAAAATACTTAGGAACAAATCTAACAAGGGACATAAAAGATCTATACAAAGAAAACTACAAGATGCTACTGCAGGAAACCGAAAGTGACCTACATAAATGGAAAAACATAGCATGCTCATGGACTGGTAGACTCAACAGTGTGAAAACGTTAATTCTACTCAAAGCAATCTACTAATACAATACAATCCCAATCCAAATACCAACAGCATTCTTTAACAACATGGAAAAACTAATCATTAACTTTATACGGAAAGGAAAAAGGCCCTGTATAAGTAAAGCATTATTGAAGAAGAAGAATAAAGTAGGAGGACTCACAATACCTGACCTCAGAACCTACTATACAACTATAGTAGTCAAAACAGCCTGATACTGGTACAACAACAGACACATTGACCAATGGAACAGAATTGAGAACCCAGATGTAAATCCATCCACCTACAATCACATGATCTTTGACAAAGGCCCAAAGTTCATTAAATGGGGAAAAGACATTATTTTTTTTATTGTACTTTAGGTGAAGGTTTACAGAACAAATATTTTCTCATTTAACAGTCAGTACACATATTGTTTTATGACATTGGTTAACAACCCCACGACATGTCAACATGCTCCCTTCTTGGCCTTAGAGGACCTTTTTTTTTTGGTGAAAATATACATAGCCAAAGATACACAATTTCAAAAATTTCTACATGTACAATTCAGTTATGTCGATTACTTTCTTCCAGTTGTGCTGCTATTCTCCCTTTAGATGGTTTACAGAACAAAATAGTTTCTCATTAAACAGTTAGTGCACATATTGCCTTATGACAATGGTTAAGAGAGCCCCACTACATGGTGACACTGTCCTTACTCATCCTTGGGTTCCCTATCACCAGCTTTTCTGTCCCCTTCTGCTTTCTAGTCCTTACCCCTGAACTGTTGTGCCTCATTAGTCTCATTTGGTTTTATGGGGCTGTCCAGTCCCCGGCTGAATGGTGAATCTTGGGAGAGACTTCACCACTGAGCTAAAAGGGTGTCCAGGGGCCATACTCTTGGGGTTTCTCCAGTTTCTGTCAGGCCATTAAATATGGTCTTTTTTTTGTGTTAGAATTTTGTTCTACATCCTTCTCCAGCTTTGTCCAGAACCCTCTGTTGTGATCCTGGTCAGAGCAGTCAGTGGTGGTAGCTGGGCACCATCTAGCTGTACTGGACTCAGTCTGGTGGAGGCCTTGATGGCTGTGGCCCATTAGTCCTTTGGACTAATCTTTTCCTTGTATCCTGTTCTCTTTATTCTCCTTTGCTCCCGAAGGGGTGAGACCAGTGGACTATCTTAGATGGCTGCTCAAAGGCTTTTAAGACCCTAGAAGCTACTCACCAAGGTAGAATATAGAACAATGTAAAAGGCATTATTTTTAACAGATGGTGCTGGCAAAACTGGATGTCTATCTGAAAAAAATGAAACAGGACCCATACCTCACACCATACACAAAAACTAATTCACAAGGAATCAAAGACCTGCATATAAAACCAAAAACTTTAAAGATCTTAGAAGAAAAAATAGGACCAACTCTAGAGGCCCTAATACATGGCATAAACAGGTTACAGACCATAGCTAACAATACACAAACACCAGAAGATAAGCTAGATAAATCTGATCTCTTACAAATTAAACACTTATGCTCATGAAAAGACTTCACCAAAAGAGTAAAAAGAGAACCTACAGACTGGGAAAAATTTTTTGGCTATAAGAAATCCAACAAAGGACTAATCTCTAAAATCTGTAGGGAAATCCAATACCTCTACAGCAAAAAGACAAATACTCCAATTCAAAAATGAGCAAAGAATATGAACAGACACTTCACCAAAGACGACATTCAGGCGGCTTACAGACACATGAGGACATGCAGTGGTGAATCTGCAAAACATCTCACAACATGGATGAATCTGGAGGGTATTATGCTGAGTGAAATAAGTCAATCACAAAAGGACAAATAGTGTATAGGACCGTTATTATACAAACTAATCAAAAGGTTTACACACAGAAAGAAACAATATTTTATGACTACAAGGGGAGGAGTGGGGAGGCAAAAACACTAAATAGACAATAGATAAGTAGTAACTTTGGTGAAGGGTAAGACAGTACACAGTACTGGAAAAGTCAGCACAACTCGACCAGGGCAATGTCACAGAAGCTTCACAGTCACATCGAAATACCCTGAGAGACTGAGTTATTGTGCCGGGGGCTGGGGACGACAGTCTCGGGGGACATCTAGCTCAACTGGCATAACAGTTTATAAACAAAGTGTTCTACATCTTACTTTGGTGAGTAGCATCTGGGGTCTTTGAAGCTTGTGAGAGGCCATCTAAGATATTCCACTGGTCTCACCCTGTCTTGTGCAAGTGAGAATGAAGAAAACCAAAGACACGAGGGAAAGATTAGTCCAAAAGACTAATGGATCACAACTACCACAGCCTCCACCAGACTGAGTCCAGCACAACTAGATGGTGCCCGGCTACCACTACTGTCTGTTCTGACAGGGATCACTATAGAGAGTCCAGACAGAGCTGGAGAAAAATGTAGAACAAAATACTAACTCACAAAAAAAATCAGACTTACTGGTTTGACACAGACTGGAGAAACTCTGAGAATATGACCCCTGGACACCCTTTTAACTCAGTACTGAAGTCACTCCTGAGGTTCACCTTTCAGCCAAAGTTTAGACAGGCCTATAAAACAAAACAGGACTAAATGGGCACACCAACCCAGGGGCAAGAATGAGAAGGCAGGAGGGAACAGGAAAGCTGGTAATGGGGAACTCAAGTTTAAAAAGGGGAGGGTGTTGACATGTCATTGTGTTATAAACAATGTCAGAAAATAATATGTGTGTTAATTGGTTAATGAGAAGCTAATATGCTCTGTAAACCTTCATCTAAAGCAGAATAAAAAATAGAGATTGATTTAAGACACAACCTAATCCAGTAGAGTGTGTCCTGCCTCATTAACATAACTGCTTCGAATCCTGCCTCATTAACATCACAGAGGTAGGATTTAAACACCTAGGAAAATCATATCAGATGACAGAATGGTAGACAATCACACGATACTGGGAATCAAGCCTAGCCCAGTTGACACACATTTTTAGGGGACAAAATTCAGTCCATAACAAGACAAAGCAATGGAAGAATTCAAAAAACACAAGAACCAAATATCAAAAGGGATAAACATTTATAAATCAAACACTCAAGAACAGCAGTTAGAAATCCAAAAGACAAATATAAAAATTGCAGAAATGGACAACACAATAGAAGGTTTTAGGAGCAAATTTGAAACAATGGAAGACAGAATCAGCTAAATTGAAGACAAATCCTTGGATGCCACTTTGTTCGAGGAAAAATCAGAGAAAAGAATGAAGAAAACCTAAGAACTATGTGGGATACTATCAAGAGCAACAATTTGCACATGACTGGAGTTGCAGAACAGGGGGAGAAAATAAAAAACAGAGAGGATCATTGAAGATTCACTGATAGAAAACTTCACTAATATCATGAAAGATGAAAAGCTGACCATCCAAGAAGCTTAACAAACCCCACGTAGGATAGACCCCACAAGAAGTCATTAAGACTTCATAAACACCCTCACCAAAACCCAAGACAAAGAGTACTGAAAGCAGCTTGAGAAAAATGAAAAGTCACATACAAAGGGGAAGCAATAAGTCTAAACTATGATTACTCAGCAGAAACCATGCAGGCAAGAAGGCAATGGGAGGATATATTTAAATCCTTGAAAGAAAAAAATTGCCAACCGAGAGTAATACATCATGCAAAACTTTCTCAAATTTGATGGCAAAATTAGGATATTTCCAGAGAAACAGAAATTAAAGGTATTTGTAAAAACCAAAGCAAACTTAAAAGAATTATTAAATTGAGTCCTTAGGCTAGAAAACCAACAACATCAGACAACAACCTGAATCTAGGACACAGGTCAGTGTCAGCCGAATTCCAACCTAGGTAATGAACTCTCAAAGGTAAAATTAAACTAAGAGATTCAGAACAGGGAACTAGAGATGTCAATCTGTAAATGACGACAATGTGAGAACAATAAAAGGGGGAATACACAGTGTAGATATAGAACTTACAAATGGAGAGGAAGTCAAGGCAATATCAACTAAGAAAAGATTGGTTCAATCTTTGGAAGATAAGGGTACATTTCAAGGTTACCACAAAAAGAGTTAACAAACCTACTCATCAAAATAAAGAAGAAAAACATAAAGTCTCAATGGACATAAAATCTACAATAACAAATGAAACAAAAAGAAATTTCACAAACAAAAGGAACTTAGCACAGGAGAGTAAGAGGAACAAAGAAAACGTCAGCACCACAAAAAGAAGCACTGCAAAATGACAGCAATAAACTCACACCTATTGATAATCACACTAAATGTAAATGGCCTAAATGCACCTGTAAAGAGACAGAGAGTGACAGAATGCATAAAAAACAGGACCCATCAATATGCTGTCTATAAGAGATAAACCTTAGTCACAAAAATATAAATATATTAAAAATAAAATGAAGGAAAAAATATATCAAGCAAACAGCAACCAAAAAAGCAGGAATGGCAATACTAATCTCAGATAAAATAGACTTTAAGGCAAAACCCACCGTAAAAGACAAGGAAGGACATTATATAATGATTAAAGGGACAGTCTACCAGGAAGACGTAACCATAATAAAAATCTATGCACCCAATGACACAGCTCCAAAATACATAAAACAAACTCTAACAGCACTGAAAAGAGAAATTGACAGTTACACAGTAATAGTAGGAGACTTCAACACACCACCTTCGGTAAAGGACAGAACATCTAGAAAGTAACTCAGAAAAGATACCTAAGACCTTAAGGCCACAGTCAACCATCTTGACCTCAGAGACGTATATAGAACACTCCACCCAACAGCAGCAAACTATACATCTTTTCAAATGCACATGGAACCTTCTCAAGAATACACCACATCTTAAAGCAACCCTCAGCAAATTCTAAAACATTGAGATAATGCAAAACATCTTCTCTGATCACAATGCCATAAAAGTAGAAATTAAAAGAAGAGCAAGGAAAAAGAATCAAATACATGTAAACTGAATAACACCTTGCTTAAAAACCACTGGGTAATAGAAGTAGGCAAAGATGGAATCAAAAAATTTCTGGAATCAAATGAGAATGAAAACACATCATACCACAACATATGGGACACAGTTAAGGCGGTGCTCAGAAGTCGATTGATAGCAATAGGTGCACATATCAAAAAAGAAGAAAGGGAAAAAATCAAAACATTAGCCCTACAACATGAACAAATAGAAAGAGAACAGCAAAAGAAGCCCTCAGGCACCAGAAGAAAGTATATAATAAAGATCAGAGCAGAAATAAATGAAATGGAGAACAGAAAAGCAATAGAAACAATCAACAAAATCAAAAGTTGGTTCTTTGAACGGATCAACAAAATTGACAATTTGCCAAATTGACCGAAGAAAAACAGGAGAGGACACAAATAACCAAAATAGAAATGAAATGGGGAACATTACAACAGACCCAACTGAAATAAAAAGGATTGTTACAGAGTACTATGAAAAACTGTACTCCAACAAATTTAAAAACCTAGAGGAAATGAACAAATTTATAGAAACACACTACCTACCTAAACTAACACAAACTGAGGTTGAAAATCTGAACAGACCTGTAACAACAAGAGAAGAGATTGTAAAGGTAGTAAAAAAAAAAAAAAAAAGAAACTTCCAACAAAGAAAAGTCCTGGCTTCATTGGAGAATTCTACCAAACATTCAGAGAAGAGCTCACACCGTGAGGGAAGTGTCTGACCTCCTCTAACACCACAAGGGGAAAGGAGAATCAAGATCAACAGCCCAAGGCTGATTCCCATGAGGTGGAGGTCAGACACGTCTCCTCTGTCTGCCATCTTTACTAATTCTGACACCAACCGTCCCTCCCACAGCACTCTCTAATGGTGGTGGGCTCCTCTCCTCTGCTTTGGAAATGACTCTCTTTAAGGAAAAACTGACCAATACCCTTGGTAGGCCACAATTACCCTATCACACAGTCACCTGGGTGGGGTTACAAGCCCATGGCTAGAAAGACCACACACAAAAATAATCGCACTGCACACCAGTACTACTCAAAATATTTCAGAACATAGAAAAGGAAGAGATACTTCAAAATTCACTCTATGATGCCAGCATAACCCTGATACCCAAACCAGCCAAAGATACCACAAAACAGAAAATTACAGACCAATCACTCTGATGAATATAAATGCAAAAATTCTCAACAAAATTCTAGCCACTAAAATTCAGCACCATATTAAAAAATTAAAATACTTAAGAATAAATCTAACCATGGACATAAAAGACCTATACAAAGAAAACTTCAAAACATACTGCAAGAAAACAAGAGGCCTACATTTATGGAAAAACATACCATGCTCATGGATAGGTAGATTCAACATTGTGAAAATGTCAATTCTACTCAAAGTAATTTACAAATACAAAGCAATCCCGATCCAAATACCAACAGCATTTCTTTGATGAGATGGAAAACCTAATCATTAACTTTATATAGAAAGGAAAGAGGTCCCGAATAAGTAAAGCATTACTGAATAAAAGAACAAAGTAGGAGGCCTCACACTACTTGACCTCAGAACCTACTACACAGCTACGATAGTCAAAACAGCCTGGTACTGGTACAATGACAGACACATTATCAGTGGAACAGAATCGAGAACCCAGATGTAAATTCATCTACCTATGGCCACCTGATCTTTGACAAAGGGCCAAGCCCATTAAATGGGGAAAAGACAGTCCTTTTAACAAATGGTGCTGGCAAACCTGGATCTCCATCTGTAAAAAAGAAAACAAGACCCATACCTCACACGTACACAAAAATTAATTGAAATAGATCATAGACCTAAATATAAAGCCAAAAACTATACAGATCATGGAAGAAAAAATAGGATCAATGCTAGGAGTCCTAATGTACAGCATAGACTGTACAAACCATAATTAACAATACCAAACACCAGCTGATAAGCTAGATAAATAGAATCTCCTAAAAATTAAACACTTATGCTCATCAAAAGACTTCATCAGAAGAGTAAAAAGAGAACCTACAGACTGTGAAAAAAATTTTTGGCTATGACATATCTGAGAAAGGTCTAATCTCTAAAATCTATGGGAAAATCCAGCACCTCTACTACAGAAAGACACATAATCCAATTAAAAAATGGGCAAAGGATATGAACAGACACTTCACCAAAGAAGGCGGCTAACAGACACATGAGGAAATTCTGTTACTAGCCATTAGAGAAATGCAATTCAAAACTACAATAAGATACCATCATGACATTACTGGCATGAATCAAAAAAAAAAAAAACAAAAAAAACCAGAAAATAACAGATGTTGGAGAAGATGTGAGGAGATTGGAGTTGTTATGCATTGCTGGTGGGAATGCAAAATGGTACAACCACTATGGAAAATGATATGGCACTCCCTTAAAAAGTTTGAAATAGTAATACCACACCATCCAGCTATCCCACTCCTAGGAATATATCCTGGATAAATAACAAGCATCACACGAATAGACATATGTACATGCATGTTCATTGCAGCATTATTCACAATAGCAAACAGATGGAAACAACCTAGATGCCCATCAACAGATGAATGAATAAACTATGGTACATACACACAATGGAATACTACGCAATGATAAAAAACAATGATGAATTTGTGAAACATCTTACAACATGGATGAATCTGGAGGGCATTTTGCTGAATGAAATAAGTCAATCACAAAAGGACAAATACTGTATGAGACCACTAGTATAAAAACACATGAAAATTTTCCACACAGAAAGAAATAATCTTTGATGGTTATGAGGGAGGAGGGGGTGGGGAGAGAAAAACACTAGCTAGAGAGTAGTTGGAGCCCTGGTCGCACAGTGGTTAAGAGCTATGGCAAGCTACGGCTGCTAAACAAAAAGTCAGCAGTTCGAATCCACCAGCCACGCCTTAAAAACCCTATGGGCAGTTCTACTCTGTCCTATAGGTAGCTATGAGTTGGAATCGACTTAATGCCAACTTTTTTTAAAGGACAGGGAGTCGATAAGTGGTAACTTGGGTGAAGGGCAAGACAGTACACAATAATGTGAAATTCAGCACAACTTGACCAAGTTACTGTGCTGAGGGCTGGGGACCATGGTCTCGGGGGACATCTAGCTCCATTGGCATAACATAGCCTATAAAGAAAATGTTCTACATCTGACTGTGATGAGTAGTGACTGGGGTCATAAAAGCCCATGCGCAGCCATCTAAGATACATCCACTGGTCCCATCCCGGCTTGAGCAAAGGAGAATGAAGAAGACCAAAGACACAAGGGAAAGATGAGTCCAAACGACCAATGGACCGCAAGTATCACAACCTCCACTAGACTGAGCCCAGAACAATTAGATGGTGGCTGGTTACCACCACCAACTGCTCTGGTAGGGATTACAATAGAGGGTCCTGGACAGAGTGGGAGGAAAAATGTAGAACAGCATTCCAGTTCACACACACACACACACACACGCACACACACACACACACACAAAAGACCAGTGGTCTGATCTAGACTGGAGAAACCTGAGAGTATGGCCCTCGGACGCCCTTTTTCTTTTTTTCTACTTAAATTGTTTATTGACATTAGTTAGATTTATAAAAAAAAATTTTTTTTGTACTTTAGATGAAAGTTTACAGAACAAATAGTTTCTCATTAAACAGTTAGTACACATATTGTTTTATGACAAAGGTTAACAAACCCATGACATGTCAACACTGTCCCTTCTCAACCTTGGGTTCCCTAATACCAGCTTTCTTGTCCCCTCCTCCCTTCTAGTCCTTGTCCCTGGACTGTTGTGCCCCATTAGTCTCGTTTTGTTTTATGGGGATGTCTAATCTTTGGCTGAAGGGTGAACCTCAGGAGTGACTTCATTACTGAGCTAAAAGGGTGTCAGGGGGCCATACTCTCAGGGTTTCTGCAGTCTCTGTCAGACGAGTAAGTCTGGTCTTTTTTTGTGAGTTAGAATTTTATTCAACATTTTTCTCCAGCTCAGTCCAGGACCCTCTGTTGTGATCCCGGTCAGAGCAGTCACTGGTGGTAGCCGGGCACCATCTAGTTGTACTGGACTCAGTCTGGTGTAGGCCATGGTAGTTGTGGTCCATTAGTCCCTTGGACTAATCTTTCCCTTGTATCTTGTCTTCTTTATTCTCCATTGCTGTGAAAGGGGTGAGATCAGTGGAGTATCTTTGATGGCTGCTCACAGGCTTTTAAGACTCCAGATGCTACTCACCAAGGTAGAATGTAGAGCATTTTCTTTATAAAGTGTGTTATGCCAATTAAGCTAGATGTTCCCCTAGATCATGGTCCCCACAGTCCTCTGCCCAGCAATTCAGTCCCTGAGGGAGTTTGGATGTGTCTGTGGAGCTTCCATGACCTTTCCTTGTACAAGTTGGGCTGGCTTTCCCAGTATTGTGTACTGTCTTACCCGTCACCAAAGTTACCACTTATCTATTGTCTATTTAGTATTCCCCTTACCCCCCCCATCCCTCGTAACCAGCAAAGATTGTTTCCTTTTGTATGTTACCTTTTTATGAGTTTTTACAGTAGAGGTCTCATACAATATTTGTCCTTTCGTGATTGTCTTATTTCACTCAGCATAATGTCCTCCAGTTTCATCCATGTTATGAGATGCTTCACATATTCATCTTGTTCTTTATCATTGCATAATACTCCACTGTGTGTATGTACCACAGTTTGTTTATCCATTCATCTGTTGATCTAGGTTGTTTCCATCTTTTTGCTATTGTGAACAATGCTGAAATGAACATGGGTCTGCATATGTCTGTTCATGTGATGGCTCTTATTTCTCTAGGATATATTCCTAGGAGTGGGATTGCTGGATCGTATGGTATTTCTATTTCTAGCTTTCTAAGGAAGCGCCATATCATTTTCCTAAATGGTTGTATCATTTTGCATTCCCACCAGCAGTGCAAAAGAGTTCTGATCTCCCTGCAGCCTCTCCGACATTTGTTATTTCCAGTTTTTTTGATTCGTGCTAGTAATGCTGGGGTTAGATGGTGTCTCATTATGGTTTTAATTTGCATTTCTCTAATGGTTAGTGATCCTGAGCATTTCCTCATATGTCTGTTGGCCACTTGAATGTCTTCTTTGGTGAAGTGTCTGTTCATTCCTTTGCCCATTTTTAAATTGGATTATTTGTCTTTTTGTTGTAGAGGTGCTGGATTTTCTTGTAGATTTTAGAGATTAGACTTTTGGCTGCCTTGTAGTCCAAAAGTTTTTCTTCGGACACCCTTCTAACTCAGTACTGAAGTCACTCCTGAGGTTCACCCTTCAGCCAAAAATTAGGTCTGTAGGGCCAACAATAACATACATGAGGGACGTGCTTCATAGTTCCATCATGTGTATGAGACTAATGGGCACCTGTCATGGATTGAACTGTGTCCCCCAGAAATATCTGTCAATTTGGCTAGGTCATGATTCCCAGTATTGTATGATTGTGTAATCTGATCTGATTTCCTTATGTGTTGTAAACTCTATCACTATGATGAGGTTATACTGATGAGGTCTACAAGATTGGATAGTGTCTTAAGCCAATCTCTTTTGAGATATAAAAGAGAGAAGCAAGCAGAGACACATGGGAACTTCAAGCCACCAAGAAAGCAGTGCTGGGAGCAGAGGTTCTTTGGACCTAAGGTTCCTGTGCAGAGAAACTCCCAGACCAAGGGAAGATTGATGACACGGTTCTTCCTCCAGAGCCGACAGGGAAAGCATTCCCCTGGAGCTGATGCCCTGAATTTGGACTTCTGGCCTACTAGACTGTGAGAGAATAAACTTCTCTTTGTTAAAGCCATCCACTTGTGGTATTTCTGTTATAGCAGCACTAGATGACTAAGACAACACCCCAGCCCAAAAGCAAAGACAAGAACGCAGGAAGGAACAGGAAAACAGGAAGGAATGGAAACCTTGGGTGGAGAAGGGGAGAGTGTTGACATATCACAGGGTTGGCAACCAATGTCACAAAACAATTTGTGTATTAACTGTTTAATGAGGAACTAATTCAGTCTGTAAACCTTCACCTAAATCACAATTTAAAAAATGACACAGAAATGGACATTTAAAAAAAAATCTTTATCACATACCTTGTTGCCAAAGATTTTTTCCCTGTATGTAGGTTCTCTTGGAAAAGTCTTTTGATGAGCATAAATATTTAATTTTTAGGAGGTCCCAGTTATCTAGTTTATCTTCTGGAGTTCGTGCATTTTTAGTTGTGCTTGATATTCTATTTATGCCATAAATTAGGGTCCATAGCATTGTTCCTATGTTTTCTTTCATGAACTTTATAGTTTTAGGTTTTATATTTAGGCCTTTGATACTTTTTTAGTTTGTTTTTGTGTATGGGATGAGATATGGATTCTGTTTCATTTTTCTGCACATGAATATCCAGTTTTGCCTGCACTATTTGTGGAAGAGACTATCTCTTCATCATTTAATGGATTTTGGCCCTTTGTCAAAGCTCAGGTGTCCATAGCTGGATGGATTTATTTCTGGGTTCTCAATTCTGTTCCATTGGTCTGTGTATCTGTTGCACCAGTCCCAGGCTGTTTTGACTACCTTGGCTGTATAGCAGGTTCTGAGATGGGGTAATGAGAGTCTCCTACTTTGTTCTTTTTCAGTGATGCTTTACTTATCTGGGAGCTCTTTACTTTCCATATGAAGTTGGTGATTAGTTTTTCCATCTGATTAAAGAATGTTGTTGGAATTTAGATTGGGATTCTGCAATTTTCTTTTCTTGTAATGTCTTTATCTTGCTTTGGTTATTTTTGGTTGTTTTGTTGTTTTTTAATAAAATTCTTATTTTGGAATAATTTTAGATTTATAGTAAAGCTGCAAACATAGTGCAGTCAGTTTCCACATACTCCTCATCCAGTTCCAGTTTCCCCTAAGGTTATCATCTTACATAGGTGTTATTGTTTAATTTGCATTTCCCTGACAACTTGTGAGATCAGGTATATTTTTATAGATTTATTTGTTATTTGCATTTTTCTGAAAACTAGTGAAGTTGGGTGTATTTTCATAGATCTATTGGCCATTTGAGTTTTCTTTTCTGTATATAAAATCTTTTTAGTCAAGTTTTGTAAAAAGGGACTACCAAAAGCCACATAATGTCTCTAACTCATTTTCTTTGTAGGGAGAATTGACATAACACTCATCTTTTTCTACCACAATTCCAATCAATTTCGAGGCCAAGAAGGAATAGAAATCTAAGTTATAATCCATTGAGACTAAATAAGTATAACTCCTTTTCTGCATGCAAACTCTTCAACTATTTGAAGATACTTATCATCTTCCCTGGGAAGTCTCTTCTTCAAATTAAACATTCTCAGTTCATTCATTCATTCCTCCTATTACATTGTTTCTAGTATCCTCATCTTCTGTGTGCTGTCCTCTGAACATGTTCTATTCTTTTCGTGTCACTCCTTAATGTGTGGCATCCAGAACAGAACACAGTCCTCTATGTTTTATATGATCAACACAAAATAATCTTCCTCTTTAGATTTAGGGGTGATCATCTTCCTTGTAGATACTGATATAGCTTGAGATTGAATTTGTTTTTCATTTTTTGTATAAGGGCAGCCATACCACACAAGTGACTCAGTTTGAGCTTTTTGCCCAAAAAACTCCTCAGTCTTTTTTTTTTTAAATTTTGCTGTGTTTTAGGTGAAAGTTTACACACAAATTAGGTTCCCATTTAACAATTTTTGTATACATAGTTCAATGACATTGGTTACATTTTTCACAATGTGTCAGCATTCTCATTATTTTCATTCTGTTTGTTGTATTTCCATTAATCTAGCTTTCCTGCCCCTCCTTAGCTTCTCTTCTTTGTTTTAGGGTAAATGTTGACCGTTTGGTCTCACAGAGTTGATAATTTAAGGGAGCATGGTACTCACGGGTGATATTGTTTATTTTATAAGCCAATCTGTTATTTGGATGAAAGGTGACCTCCAGGAGTGGCTTCAGTTCCAAGTTCAAAGGCTATCTTAGGGTGATAGTTTGAGGGGTTCCTCTAGTCTGTTGGTCCAGTAGGTCTGGCCTTTTTAGGAATTTGAGTTTTGTTCTACATTTTTCTCCCTTTCTATCCTAAACCTTCTATTGTGTCCCTGGTCAGAATGGTTAGTGGTGGTAGCCCCTCAGTCTATTTTAAAATTACATGCTGCTGGTAAACCACATCTTGCCTGCCGTGTATTGGTTCAATTAATTTTGAAGACTCATATGCAGGACTATACTTTTATCTCACATTCATCTCACTGATACAACTGGAGATTTTAATTTTTGTTCCTGATTATATCATCTATCTTATTTGTTATCTCACCCTCTCAACGTCTTCATCCAAATCATTGACACAATTTTTAAATGGGATAGAGCCAAGGACAAGATGTTATGTCATTAAAAACCTCACTTCAGGTCGCCAGCAATCCATTAAGCAGGATGCTTTGGGTATGCTTGTTCAACCTGCCTGATTTGTTCTTGTCTCCAAAGTCTGGCAACCCTCTCTCACCAAAACAGAAGGCAATTTACATGGAAAATAGCAAAAGGAAGTTGGGTGATATTGAAAGAATATTCATACCAAGATAATTTAGCCCAGTTGTCCTTCTCAACATTAGGGTTATTTCTTCTTAAATAACGGTAACTGTTTATCAAGCTTTGACTTTATCTTTAAATTTGGAATTTCTGGTTCTCCCCTTGGAAGGCCTCTTGGGGCTCTCTGTATATGCACTTCTGTTACCAACTTTTCTGTTGTGTTTGAGGCTGCCTTCTAGATGTTGAACAAAGCTTGATGCCATGCTTTGCTCCCTGCTCTTGCAACCTCCAGGGATTCCATATGTATTTTTTCTTTCTTTCTTTTCCTTCCTAAATCAACTTCACTGAGGTTTAATTTACATACAATAAAATTCACACATTCTAAATGTACAGGTCAATGCCTTTTTATTTTTGGCAATTGTAACCCAAGTAACCACCATTCCAATCAAGAAATAAAACATTCTCATCTCAGAAAATTCTGTCATGCCCCTTTATAGTCAGTCTACCCCCCACCCTCCACCCCAGGCAACCACTGTTCTGATTTCTATCAGTGTAGACTGCTTTACAAATGGAATCATACAGTATGTACTCCTTTTTCCTATGGTTTATTTCACTCAGCATAATTAAGTAGTTCATCCCTTTTTATTGCTTAGTGGTGCTCTACCGACTAAACATAGTGCAATTTGTTATCCATTGATCTGTTGATGGACATTTTTGGCTATTATAAATTAAGTTGCTATGAATGTTAATGTGTCAGTTTTTGTTTTTCTTCAACGGGCTTAGGTTTTCATTTCTTTTGGGGGAAATATCTAGGAGTGGAATTGCTGGGATGTAAAGTGCTTTTGTAACTAGGTTTCAACAAACTGTTTGGAGTGTTTCTTTTCTAGAGGACAGATTTTTTTAAGGTTCACATCCTTAATTTAAGAAACAATGAAAACTGGGCAGGGGGTTTCCTAAGCTACCCTGGCCTGATTCAGAAAAAGTCCCTCATTTTGACAAGCACCAGGGCCATTCAAAACAGAACGTGACTTAACATGGGAAATAGCAAATGGAAGTTGGGTGGTGCTGAAAGAATATCGTTATCAAGGTACTTTAGCCCAGTTGTCCTCAACATTAGCATTATTTCTTCTTAAAAAATGACAACTCTTTATCAAGTTTTGGAACTCCCTTTCTGTTGGTGAGTTTGGAGACAAATTCTTATTCTCCTTTTTCTAGATTTCTAACCTCTTCCTATTTGTTTTTACATAAATATCCTTATGATCTGTTACAAAATCCAGGTTTGCACTTTCTTTTTCTGTTAAGTGTATGATGATTGTTATGGAGGTGGGTATTAGCTCATTTGTTTCATCAAGTCTTCAGAAGTCAGTCATAATGTATACTTTAGACCAACCTTATCCAATAGAAATATAATATGAGCTACAAATGTAATTTAAAATTTTCTAGTACCTACATTAAACATTAAAAAGGAAGGGTGAAATTAATTTTAATAATATGCTTTAATGCAACGTATACAAATATTATTTCAACGCATAATCAATATACGAAATTGTTGAGATATTTAACTTCTTTTTTTCATACTAAGTCTTCAAAATCTGGTGTGTATTTTACACTTCTCAATTCGGGACAGCCACATTTTTAATCGTTCAATAGCTATATGTGGCCACTGTACTGGATAGTGCAGCTCTAGATTAAAAAGGCTTAGTAGGAAAGCTCGCTCAAAATAATTGGCTTTCATTGAATCTCAAAGGACTTTATTCATTTGGAAGCCTCTGTGAGCAATCTTTTTTCATTCCTTTAAATGCCACAATGGTTTCCCCATGTTAGGGATGGCAAAGTCCTTAGGAAATGTCCCAAGAAAGAGCTACATATTTCAGAGTCATGAGTATAGTTATTATATGGCCTGTGCAGAAATCTCATTGATATGCTGGTTGGTATGCACCTATTAGGACACACCTATTAGATAGACATAATACAGTTCATGAAATAAAGAGGTGAGATGACTAACAGAATTCAACCTTCTTAGTATGCCATAAAATGTCTTTTAAGCTCTGGTCCCTACATACCTTTCTATTGATGTTTCCTGTAATCTTCCTTTACCCCTTTCTCTAACATAAATCTCTATTTATGGTTATTTTAACCCACTGTGTTTTTCCACACCTCTATGCTTCTCCCTCTGTTTGGCATGTTCTTTCCCTCAATAGCTACCTAGCATTCTCTAACTCATCCTTCCAGACCCACCTCAAATTAGCATCTGAGTAAAGCCTATCCTGTCATCCCCATGTCCCATCTCTCAATAATGGGCAGAGTTACTTAATCCTTCCATTATGTTCTTGTAGCATCATGCACTTTCAGCGTTTATTATATTATATATTTTTTTCATTTTTATTTCCCTTAATAATGTGACTTCCTTGATGGAATAGACACTCACTCATCTCTGTATTCCTACCAAGATGCCAAGTAACTGCCTGATACAGACATTCAACAAATGCTTGTTAAATTAAGCTTTACAGGGAGAACTGTAGATGCCAGGCAAAGCAGAAAGAGTACAGTTGCCTTGGATTCTGTTCAGGGCTGTGTTACTAATGGCTTTGATTTGGGGCAAGTTATAACTTCTCCATGCTTCATTTTCATGAATTGTGAAATTAGAGTGTGTTACTAGCATTTTAAAGTGCCTCACAGCTCTAAAAAAATTGTTGATTGATACATGTGTAGCAAATGTATCCACACATATTTTGTGTGGAAATGACCATAAGCTCCTCAGGGCAAGGACTATGTCTTGTTCATGTTGCTTAGTGATTGGTGCTTAGCACCAATTAAATATTTATTGAATAAATGAATGAACTCTTCTCCATTTCATTCATATTGCCCACAAGATAGCCACACTATCATTAGTAATGACCGTATATGTTTCTGGTGATATTTTGGAAATGTACATGGGCTCAGATAAACCTCTCGTTATTCCGTCACCATTAAACATACTTCATACAGTACCAAATTACATATGACTTTCTGCTTAGCAATCGTCTAAATAACAAGTGTGAAATTTGGAAACAAAGGAGAAGGATTGGTAGTTGGAAATATGATCTTGGTAATAGAACTGATGCCGGAGATCGCATGATAGAATTTTGCAAGACCAACAACTTTCATTTCAAATACCTTTTTTCACCAACATAAATGGCGATGATACACGTGGACCTCGCCAGATGGAATACACAAGAATCAAATCGACTACATCTGTGGAAAGAGATGATGGAAAAGCTCAATATCATCAGTCAGAACAAAGCCAGAAGCCGAATGCGGAACAGACCATCAATTGCTCATATGCAAGTTGAAGTTGAAGTTGAAGAAAATTAGAGCAAGTTCACGAGAACCAAAGTACGACCTTGAGTACATCCCACCTGAAATTTAGAGACCATCTCAAGAATAGATTTGATGCATTGAACACTAATGACCGAAGACCAGACAACTTGTGGAAAGACATCAAGGACATCATATATGAAGAAAGCAAGAGGTCATTAAAAGGATGGGAAAGAAAGAAAAGACCAAAATGGATGTCAGAAGAGACTCTGAAAGTTACTCTTGAACGTAGAGTAGATAAAGCCAAAGGAAGAAATGGCAAAGTAAAAGAGCTCAACAGAAGATTTCAAAGGGCTGCTCGAGAAGACAAAGTAAAGTATTATGAAATGTGCAAAGATCTGGAGATAGAAAATCAAACGGGAAGAACACGCTCAGCATTTCTCAAGCTGAAAGAACTGAAGAAAAAAATTCAAGCCTTGAGTTGCAACATTGAAGGATTCTACAGGGAAAATATTATACAATGCAGGAAGCATCAAAAGAAGATGGAAGGAATACACAGAGCACTGTACCAAAAAGAATTGGTAGACGTTCAGCCATTTCAGGATGTAGCATATGATCAAGAATCGATGGTACTGAAGGAAGAAGTCCAAGCTGCACTGAAGGCATTGGCAAAGAACAAGACTCCAGGAATTGACAGAATACCAATTGAGATGTTTGAAAAAACAGATGCATCACTGGAAGTGCTCACTCATCTATGCCAAGAGATTTGGAAGACAGCTACCTGGCCAGCCAACTGGAAAATATCCATATTTGTACCCATTCCAAAGAATGGTGATCCAATAGACTGCAGAAATTATTGAACAATATCATTAATATCACACACTAGTAAAATTTTGCTGAAGATCATTCAAAAGCCGCGGCAGCAGTATGTTAACAGGGAACTGCCAGAAATTCAAGCCAGATTCAGAAGAGAACATGAAATGAGGGATATCATTGCTGATGTCAGATGGATCCTGGCTGAAAGCAGAGAATACCAGAAAGATGTTTACCTGTGTTTTGTTGACTATGCAAAGGCACTCAACTGTGTGGATCTTAACAAATTATGGATAACATTACAAAGAATGGGAATTCCAGAGCACTTAATTGTGCTCATGAGGAATCTATTTGAATAAGACAAGGGGATACTGTGTAGTTTAAAGCCAAGAAAGATGTTCATTAGGGTTGTATTCTTTCATCATATTTATTCAATCTGTATGCTGAGCAAACAATCCGAAAAGCTGGACTATATGAAGAAGAAAGCGACATCAGGATTGGAGGAAGACTCAATAACAACCTGTGTTATGCAGATGACACAACCTTGCTTACTAAAAGTGAAGAGGATTTTAAGCACTTACTGATGAAGATCAATGACCATAGCCTTCAGTATAGATTACACCTCAACATAAAGAAAACAAAAATCCTCACAACTAGACCAATAAGCAACATCATGATAAATGGAGAAAAGTTGTCAAGGATTTCATTTTACATGGATCCACAATCAATGCCCGTGGAAGCAGCAGTCAAGAAATCAACGGATGCATTACACTGGGCAAATCTGCTGCAAAAGACCTCTTTAAAGTGTTAAAAAACAAAGATGTCACTTTGAGGACTAAGGTGCACCTGACCCAAGCCATGGTATTTTCAATTGCTTCATACTCATGTGAAGACTGGACAATGAATAAGGAAGACCAAAGAAGAATTGATGCCTTTGAAGTATGGTGTTGGCGAAGAATATTGAATATATCATGGATTGCCAGAAGAACGAACAAATCTGTCTTGGAAGAAGTACAACCAGAATTCTCATTAGAAGCAAAGATGATAAGACTTCATCTTGCATACTTTGAACATGTTATCAGGAGGGACCAGTCCCTGGAGAAGGACATCATGCTTGGTAAAGTAGAGGGTCAGCGAAAAAGAGGAAGACATTCAATGAGATGGATTGACACAGTGGCTGTAACAATGGACTCAAGCCTAACGATGATTGTGAGAATGGCATAGGACCAGGCAGTGTTTCGTTCTGTTGTACATAGGGTCGCTATGAGTCAGAAACGACTCGATGGCACCTAACAACAACAACAACACAGGGTTCCTAATTACATGTGACTTTCTGCTTAGTAATCCTCTAAATAACTAACACATTCTATTAGGAATGGAAAGACTAAAAGTGTCTTATGTAAAAAATTAGCCATGTTTCTTTGTATTTCATTAAGCTTTTGACTTCTTTTACAAGCAAATTGTATTATATATGTACTGTGTGTAGTTTACTATAGTATAGAGATAAACTAAAGGGATGGTTGAATCAACTTAGGCTTCTTTCTTCTTTCAATGATCTTTTTATTTGTACTACCTTAAGAGTTGCTAATATGAATTCAGCCTAGCTAATCCAATTCAGCCTTCCAACTGTGTTATACTCTATCTTACTGCAGTCCCAACCTTTCCGTACGTTATTTCTTGTCTCATTTAGATTTGAATCTACTGGGCAAGTGTTTGGAAAAACCTTTCCTTCTTCCAGTGCCTAGTAAATTGTTAGCACTCAATAAACATAAATAAATGGGATATAACATTACAACAAGTAAATTAAATTTGAATTGTTTTACATAGATACCTGATAGCCTTTGGTAACTGCGGTAACAGATACAAACCAGATTTTAGCTGAATAGAAGATTCTCAGTCAAGAATAGCAGGGCTCAGCTAGAAAAGGGTAGCACGATGTATCGAGAATGAAAGAGTAATCTATACAGATGCCTTGTAAAGTAGATGCTTAGAGATAGGAATGGATGAATTGACAAGTTGAATTTGGTTATGGGCTTTGCGTAAGACACAAGTGTGCAAAAGATGTGAAATACCTAGATTCATTGCAACATTTGTAAAATATGCATTTGGTTGACAGGGCTGAGTTGTGGCTTTTGTTTGAGGCATTCCTTCTACTGATGGAGTTTGTTCAGTCAGTATGATTGTGTCCTTTAATCTCTAAAATTTAGTGCCCCGAATGTGACTGGATAGGTTTCCTCACCCGAATCAAGTTGGAAGTTCCTTTTTAGTTAGCATGATGTTGTCAACTCTTGCCTTTTTTTCCCTTGCCCTCAGCCAATTGCCAAAAAAACTTCAACTTTACATAGTTTTCTCTCCTGATGAGCCCAGCCTACAGACTTAGTCCCTGAGGCAATTCTGTCCAGACCAAGAAAAAATATCAGCTGTCTCAGTCCCAGCTGTGGAATGGGGAAGGGGTTGGTTTGGAATTAAGTCATACTGGCTGTCTCAGATCTAGTGCTGCTGTAAAAGAAATACCAGAAGTGGATGGGTTTAACAAAGAAAAATTTATTCTCTCACAGCTTAAGAGGCTAGAAGTCCAAATTCAGGGTGCCAGCTCCAGGGGAAGGCTTTCTCTGTCACCTCTGGGGGAAGGTCATTGTCATCGGTCTTCCCCTCGCCTGGGAGCTTCTCAGTGCAGGGACCCTGGGTCCAAACGACGTGAATGCTACTGGCTCTTCTTGCTTGGTGGTATGAAGTCCCCCAGTCTCTCTGCTCTCTTCTTTTATATCTCAAAAGAGATTGACTCAAGATACAACTTAATGTTGTAAATTGAGTCCTGCCTGAGTAACATAATTTCCTCTAATCCTGCCTCATTAACATCATAGAGGTAGTATTTACAACACATAGGAAAATCACATCAGATAACAAAATGGTGGACAATCACACATACTGGGAATCATGGACTAGCCAAGTTGACAAACATTTTTGGGGACACAATTCAATCCATAACATTCTACCCTTTGGCCTCCCAAAATTCATGTTCTTGACACATGTAAAACACATTCAAGTCATCGTATCATAGCAAAAGTCTTAAATCATCTCCAAGTCCAAAATCCAAAAATTCCTCTTCATTTATTAAATCTAGAATACAAGTTACCTGCTTCCAAAGTACAATGGTGGAACAGGCACAAGGTAGACATTTCCATTACAAATGGGAGAAATTGGAAGGAAAAACAGGCACCAAGCAAGTCAGCAGAACATATTACATTAGCTCTCAAGGCTTGAAAATAATCCTCTGTTCTCTGAGACTATTTAGGCAATGGCCCTGCCCTCCAGACTCTGGTTGTTGGCCACACTCTTCAGATTCTGGGCAGAGGCCCCTTGGCCCTGGGCTTCAGCTTCACCTTCCAGGCCCACTGGAATGGCAACTCTGCTCCCTCAGCTTTGGGCGGCCTTATTCTCTCCTAGTCCATCTGAGTGGCAAACCTACCCCTTTCCCCATGGCAGGCCCTGTTCTTCTACCCGTTGGGCATGGAAGCCCCATCCCCTCAGCTTTGGGCAGCAAATCTGGCCTCATCCTGCTGGCACTTGTGAATGTCAGCCCCACACTCCAGAACAGAGTTGGTGAAGATCTGACTCTTTGAAACCTAGGAGGCTGTGGCCCACCCTTTGAAATCCCAGAGGCCATGGCTCCACCTTTGAGATGCCAGAGGTCATGGCCCTACCCTTTGAGACTGAGCAGCTCTGCTTCCTGGTTCCTTGGCCCCTCAGTGTCTCAGGCCCTTGGGCCAGCAGGTGTCTGTTCTGCTCAGGCAAGTGTTTCAAAGCTCTTTAACTCCACTGGTAAGTGCCTGGAGGCTCCCCACTCTACCAGTAGACCTCGGCTGGAAGGCACTTGGCTCTCTTGCTTTGTGGGTCAGCAAGCCTAGCTCCACCGATAAGTGCCCAGAGGCACCCTACTCCACCAGGAAGCCTCCTACACAAAGACACTTAGCTCTCTTGCTGTGTAGGTTGGCTCCCATGCCATCTCGCACTGACCTCCTGGTTCTGCTGCTGCCATTTATCTACTGCTGCTTCTTGCTGTCTCTGCTGTCTCTGGTGTTATTACAGCTCTCCTCACTTCCTTCTGAGCCCTCACCAGAATTGTCTTTGATGTCCATAATTCCACCAACAGTGTCTTCAAGGCAATCTAGGTTTTCACTATTAGGCACTTTAAAACTCTTCCAGTCTCTACCTATTGAGTTTCAAAACCATTTCCACATTGTAGATATCTGTTAGAGCAGCACCCCACTCCTGGTACCAAATTCTGTCTTAGTTATCTAGTACTGCTGTAACAGAAATACCACAAGTGAATGTTATTCTCTCACAGCTTACCCATTGCCGTCGAGTTGATTCCGACTCATAGAGACCCTATAATGGCCCTATAGGACAGAGTAGAACTGCCTTATAGGGTTTCCAAGGAGCAGCTGGTGGATTCGAACTGCCAGCCTCTTGGTTAGCAACCTGAGCTGTACCACCAGGGCTTCTGTCTCACAGCTTACGAGGCTAGAAATCCAATTTCATGGTTCTTGCTCCAGGGAAGGATTTCTGTCTCTGTCAGCTCTGGGGAAAGGTCCTTGTCATCAGTCTTCCCCTGGTCTAGGAGCTTCTCAGTGCAGAGACCCTGGGTCCAAAGGATGCACACACTCCTGGCTCTACTTGCTTGGTGGTAATGAGGTCCCCTGTCTCTCTGCTTGCTTCTCTCTTTTATATCTCAAAAGAGATTGACTTAAAACACACCTAATCTTGTAGATTGAGTCCTGCCTCATTAACATAACTGCCTCTAATTCTGTCTCATTAACATCATTGAGGTAGGATTTACAACACATAGGAAAATCACATCAGATGAAAAAATGTTGGACAGTCACACAGTACTGGGAATCATGGCCTAGCCAAGTTGACACACATTTTTATGGGACCGAATTCAATCCATAACACTGGCCATCAGATTTGAGATTTAACATGCTAGAGGCATATCCTAGACACCTGTTTAGCTTTGGAGCTATATCATTTCTGCTTGTCATTATTTTAATGGGGTATCCTGCTTTGCATCCTTCCCTAGTTGCCTTCCAGGACCAGGATGCTGCTGGGAACTCCAATACACTACTGTGAAGAGATCTCTTGGAACTACGATGTATGAAGTTCCATCTGAATTCTGCATTATAACTAACTCCTTGGATTCCCTTCCATCATACCAAATTTGTCAGTTGGGACTTCCTGGAACATTGTATAGGAAAAATGATGAAATTATGTCCCTGACCATGGACAGAAACTATGATTTACAATGTGATTTTATTCTATGACACTTTTGAGCCAGCCTGAGTTTGCTATGCCCTTTTGATACTGTTTCGGGTATTGATTGCCCTCATTCAAGCCAGCCTCTTCAGTTGTATTAGTTTTTCTTAGCTCACAATGAGAACCAGAGTGTAGCATTCTGAATGGTTTTGAGTCATTTCTTCTCCTGCTGCTTCTCTATTGTCTCAGCGTCCTGGAGTATCACTTGTTCAAGGCCCTTCCCAGTATGAACTGAATAGTGGAAAGTACAGGATTTCAAATCAGAAAGCCTGAGTTCAAGTCCTAGTTTGCTACTTTCCATTTTTGTCACCTTAGAAAAGTCACTACACTTTGTTAAATCTCAGTTTTCACATCTTATAAAAGTGTCACCTTAGAGAGTAGGTTGATGATTAAATGAAAATGCATATGAAAAAGATTTGAAATTAGAAAGCACTATGCAAATGTTAATTTTATTGTCATTTTTTGATTCTTTTCTCACTAAAGAAGTTTCAGATAATCACTATGATTTGGAGTAAAATCTTGAACTGACCCTGGTAGATCTTTGAGCTGCTTTTTGACTTTTGAACAGCTGGTTGAGCTGATGGAGGTCAAAGGGAGAGACTTGGCAGGACTGTCGATAGATTTTTCCATGTTGTAACAGAAGCTCCCACTTCCTCAAGGACAGGCAACATGTTTACTTTCCATTATACTGTGCCTAGAATGTTGTCTACCTAATCAGAATTAATTGATGATGCTGATTAACATGAGTGCCTCGGTAGAATGACCCCCAGTTTTAACTAGGATGAATCTAATTTAAATTAAATTGACTGAAATTATGTTGTAAATCAGTTTATTTCAGTAGTCAGGAAGATAATTCAATCATTTTTCCTCTGAAATGTACATTCTTGCTTGATATAACTTAATACAGTGTATCGTCTTCATATTGCATGTGTAGGCTGCATTTATTGAAGCTCTTTTCATGGCTTCTTCCAGAAAAAAAAATCTGTCCTTCAGAGTGTAACTCTTAACCATTCAGCTCTGTGCCCTCCACTACTTACCCAGCTTTGCTTACTGACATCATTGATCAACTTGACTATCCTAAAGGAGAGCAGGGCTGTCATTACCTCAGCTTGTGTCAATCAAGTTTCTCAACTGAATGACATTGAAAATTTGTTTTTAATGGACTAGAATTATTTTGATAAAGAATGAGTTATATAAAACAGTAACCACTTAAAAGATCATTCACAAATCAAAATTAATATCTTCACAGTCTCACATACTATGTAACTAGAAGTTGTAATTGGTATTCTACAATATCTGAGTTTTTTTTAAAGGTGCTCACATTAAAAATTTATATTGATTTATGGGATTTGGAGAGTGTTATTCGATAGAAACTAGTGACCCTCAGAGGCAAGAAGAAAATGAGCTTATACCCAAGGAAGAAGATTTTCTTAACTATCAGGCTGAAAAATTGAGGAATCTTTACAGATACAGGATTGATGTGGGAGCAGAAATATACCACGCAGCTCCTATATGGGTCTGCTTGTTGTGGATTTCTACTATATGCCAGGCTATAGTAGGTACTCAGTAAATATTTGTTGAATGAGGGAACAAACCCCCTTTGTAGCAATGGACATAAAGAATGATGAGCCCATTTCTTATAGTCCAGTTTCCATTATGTCCTCTTTATTTGCATATTAACTGTCTCATGCATCTTGAAAATCTAGAGAGATACCACAGACTTCTATAACTTTAAGACCTCAACATGCATAGTGTCCAATTTATAGAGTAACTTCCCAGCTCTTGTCAGTACCTGGTGCCCCTGGTGAAGTGGTGGAGTTGGTCTACCTTCCCTTAGACTCTAGCCTCCATGGCTTCAGGTAATGGGCCCAACTCAAGCTGAGCTTTTCATGCATGCAACAAATCGTTATTGAACTTCTAGTAATGCAAGCTGCAGTGCTAGACAGTGAGGATATAACAGGTAGCAATAATAGCTATGGTCTCTTTTTGTCTAAACTACATTCTAGTGGAGAATGATGTTAACCAAATTTTGATAAAATTATAAAATCCAGCTGTGATAATTGCGTGCTCTGGTGGTGCAGTGGTTAAGAAATTGACTGCTAACCAATAGGTCGATAGTTCGAATCCACTGGCTGCTCCATGGAAACCCTATGGGGCAGTTCTACTCTGTCCTTTAGGGTCGCTGTGAGTTGGAGTCGACTCGACGGCAATGGGTTAGATGACAGTTATGGGCAGGACTCTTAGAGTGCTTGACAAGGTTGATCTGGCAAAGTTGGGGAGATCAATAAAGTCTTCCCTGAGAAGTGGTATTTTAGTTGAGATTAGGAAGGTAAGATTTAAAGATGGTGGGGTAGGAAGGTAGTTTACTGTGTAGAAGCTCAACATTGGAGGGAGCAAGCCACTTTTCTGTTTTCTAAATTTTATTTATTTTGTTGTTGTTGAGAATATACACAGCAAAACATACACCATTTCAACAGTTTCTACATGTACAATTTAGTGACATTGATTACATTCTCTGAGTTGTGCAGTCATTCTCACCTTCCTTTTCTGAGTTGTTCCTCCCTCATTAACATAAACTCACTGCCCCCTAAGGTTCCTATCTGATCTTTCAAGTTGGTGTTGTCACTTTGTCCCATATAGATAGTTCTTTTTTTTCTAATTGTGCTTTAGATGAAGGTTTACAGAGCAAATTAGTTTCTCACTGAACAATTAACACATTATTGTTTTGTGACATTGGTTGCCAACCCTGCGAAGTGTCAACCTTCTCCCCTTGTCAACCTTGAGTTCCCCATTACCAGCTTTCCTGTTCCCTCCTGCCTTCTCGTCCTTGCCCCTGGGTTGGTGTGCCCATTTAGTCTCGTTTTGTTTTATGGCCCTGTCTAATCTTTGGCTGAATGGTGAACCTCAGAAGTACTTCAGTACTGAGTTAAAACAGTGTCCGAGGGGCACAGTCTTGCGTTTCTCCAGTCTCTGTCAGACCAGTAAGTCTGGTCTTTTTTTGTGAGTTAGAATTTTGTTCTACATTTTTCTCCAGCTCTGTCTGGGACCTTCTATTGTGATCCCTGTCAGAGCAGTCAGTGGCGGTAGCCGGGCACCATCTAGTTGTGCTGGACTCAGTCTGGTGGAGGCTGTGGTAGTTGTGGTCTGATCTTTCCCTTGTGTCTTTAGTTTCCGTTATTCTCCCTTGCTCCAGATGGGGTGAGACCAGTAGAGTATCTTAGATGGCTGCTCACAAGCATTTAAGACCCCAGATGCTACTCACCAAAGTAGGATGTGGAACATTTTCTTTATAAACTATGTTATGCCAATTGAGCTAGATCTTCTCTGAGACCATGGTCCCCAGCCCTCAGCCCAGTAATTCAGTCCCTCAGGGAGTTTGGATGTGTCTGTGAAACTTCCATGACCTTGCTTTGGTCAAGTTGTGCTGACTTCCCCAGTATTGTGTACTGTCTTACCATTCACCAAAGTTACCACTTATGGATTGTCTATTTAGTGTTTTTCCCCGCCCATCCTCTCCCTCATAACCATCAAAGATTGTTTCTTTCTGTATATAAACCTTTTCATGAGTTTTTATAATAGTGGTCTCATACAGTATTTGTCCTTTTGTGATTGACTTATTTCACTCAGCATAATGCCCTCCAGATTCATGCATGTTGTGAGATGTTTCGCAGATTCATCATTGTTCTTTATCGTTTTGTAGTATTCCATTGTGTGTATGTACCATAGTTTGTTTATCCGTTCATTTGTTGATGGGCATCTAGGTTGTTTCCATCTTTTTGTTATTGTGAATAATGCTGCAGTGAACATGGGTGTGCATATGTCTATTCGTGTGATGTCTGTTATTTATCTAGGATATACTCCTAGGAGTGGGATAGCTGGATGGTGTGGTATTTCTATTTCAAACTTTTGAGGGAGTGCCATATCATTTTCCATAGTGGTTGTACCATTTTGCATTCCCACCAGCGGTGCATAAGAGCTCCAATCTCCTCACATCCTCTCCAACATTTGTTATTTTCTGGTTTTTTAATTCATGCCAGTAATGTCGGGGTGAGATGGTATCTCGTTGTAGTTTTGAATTGCATTTCTCTAATGGCTAGTGTTAACATTTCCTCATGTGTTTGTTAACTGCCTTCTTTGGTGACGTGTCTGTTCATATCCTTTGACCATTTTTTAAGTGGATTGTTTGTCTTTTTTTGTAGAGGTGTTGGATTTTCCTATAGATTTTAGAGATTAGACCTTTGTTGGATTTGTCATACCAAAAATTTTTTCACAGTCTGTAGGTTCTCTTTTTACTCTTTTGGTGAAGTCTTTTGATGATTGTAAGTGTTTAATTTTTACAACATCTCACTTATCAAGCTTATCTTCTGGTGTTTGTGTATTGTTAGTTATGGTTTGTATCCTGTTTTTGCCATGCATTAGGGCCTTTAGAGTTGGTCCTATTTTTTGTTCTGTGGTCTTTATAGTTTTCGGTTTTATATTTAGGTCTTTGATCCATTTTGAATTAGTTGTTATGTATGGTGTGAGGTATGGGTCCTGTTTCATTTTATTCAAATGGAC
The DNA here is from genome assembly GCF_000243295.1 of Trichechus manatus latirostris. Taxonomy (NCBI): domain Eukaryota; kingdom Metazoa; phylum Chordata; class Mammalia; order Sirenia; family Trichechidae; genus Trichechus; species Trichechus manatus. Next base: position 7,318,501 of record NW_004444006.1, on the reverse strand, counting down.
ATCCAGTTTTACCAGCAGCATTTGTTAGAAAGATTGTCTTTTCCTCATTTAATGAACTTTGGGCCTTTGTCAAAGATCAGGTGATCGTAGGTGGATGGATTTACATCCAGGTTCTCGATTCTGTTCTTTTGGTCAGTATCTCCCTTGTTGTACCAGTATCAGGCTATTTTGACTACCGTAGCTGTATAGTAGGTTCTGAGGTCAGGTAGTGTGTGTCCTCCTACCTTATTCTTCTTCTTCATTAATGCTTTACTTATCCTGGGCCTCTTTCCTTTCCATGTAAAGTTAATGTTTAGTTTTTCCATGTTGTTAAAGAATGCTGTTGGTATCTGGATTGGGATTGCATTGTATTTATAGATTGCTTTGGGTAGAATTGACATTTTCACACTGTTGAATATATCTATCCATGAGCATGGTATATTTTTCCATTTGTATAGGTCACTTTTGGTTTTCTGCAGTAGTGTTTTGTAGTTTTCTTTGTATAGATCTTTTATGTCCCTTGTTAGATTTGTTCCTAAGTATTTTATTTTTTTAAGGGCAATTGTAAATGGTATTGCTTTCCTGATTTCCTTTTCATAGTTCTGTTTATTGGTGTATAGGAATCCAACTGATTTTTGTATGTTTATCTTGTATCCTGCTGCTCTGATGAATCTTTCTGTTGGTTCCAGTAGTTTTCTTGTGGAATCTTTAGGGTTCTCTATGTATAGTTATATCATCTGCAAATAGGGACAGTTTTTTTTTTTTAATGTTTGAAGGTATTTGTTTCCAGAATGTGGTTGTTGTTTTATTGTGCTTCAGGTGAAAGTCTACAGCTCAAGTTAGTTTCTCATGCAAAAATTTATACACACATTGTTGTGTGACCCTAGTTGTTATTCCTATGTGGCCGCACATTCCTCCTTTCCATCTTGGATTTCCGGTGTGCATTCAACCAACTCCTATCCCTTTCTGCCTTCTCATCTGGCCTTCGGACAGGAGCTGCCCAGTTAGTCTTGTGTATCTACTTGAACTAAGAAGCGCAGTCTTCATGAGTATCATTTTATGTCTTATAGGCCAGTCTAATCTTTGTCTGAAGAGTTGGCTTTGGGAATGGTTTCAGTTCTGGGTTAACAGAGAGCCCAGGGGCCATGCTTTCTGGGGTTCCTCCAGTCTCAGTCAGACCATTAAGTCTGGTCTTTTTACTAGAATTTGAGTTC
>NW_004444006.1:7274471-7316285 GCF_000243295.1 Trichechus manatus latirostris | reverse complement strand
TTTTGGATTAATGCTAGCCTTGTTGGGGTGAGATGGCATCTCATTGTAGTTTTGATTTGCATTTTTCTAATGGCTAATGATCGTGAGCACATTTCCTCATGTATCTGTTAGCTACCTAAATGAAGTAGGGACAGTTTTACTTCTTCCTTACAAATTTGGATATCCTTTATTTCTTTTTCTTGCCTTAATGCTCTAGCTATTACTTCCAGCACAATGCTAATTAGGATTGGTGATAAAGGGCATCCTTGTTCCTATTCTCAGGGGGAATGTTTTCAGCCTCTGTCCATTAAGAATGATGTTGGCTGTTGGTTTTGTATCGATGCCTGTTATTATGTTGAGGAATTTCTCTCCTATACCTATGTTATTGAGAGTATTTATCAGAAATGGGTGTTGGACTTTATAAAATGCCTGTTCTTTGTTGATTGAGATGATCATGTGATTCTTTTGTTTTATTTACGTGGTGGATTATGTAGATTGATTTTCTTATGTTGAACCATCCTTGCATACCTGATATGAATCACACTTGGTCATAGTGTCTTATTTTTTTATGATATGATGCTGAATTCTGTTGGCTATAATTTTGTTCAGAATTTTTGTAGCTATATTCATGAGAGATATTGGTCTGTAATTTTTTTGTGCTGTCTTTTCCTGGTTTTGGTATCAGGGTTATGCTGGCTTCATAGAATGAATTCAGAAGTACTCCTTCCTTTTCTATGTTCTGAAATAGTTTGAGTAGGACTGGTGCAATCTCTTCTCTGAATGTTTGGTATAATTCTCCAGTGAAGCCATCTGGGCCGGGGCTTTTATTTGTTGGGAGTTTTACTTTATTACCTTTTCAATCTCTTCTCTTGTTAATGGGTGTGTTCAGATTTTCGACCTCAGTTTGTGTTAGTTTAAGCAGGTAGTGTTTTTCTAGAAATTTGTCCATTTCCTCTAGGTTTTCGAATTTATTAGAGGACAGTGTTTCATAGTACTCTGTTATGATCCTTTTTATTTCAGTTGGGTCTGTTGTACTGTCCCCCATTTCATTTTTTATTTGCATTATTTTCATCTTTTTCTATTTTTCTTTTGTCAATTTGGTCATTGGTTTGTTGATTCTGTTGATCCTTTCAAAGAACCAACTTTTGGTTTTGTTGATTCTTTCTGTTGTTTTTCTGTTCTCCATTTCATTTATTTCTGCTCTGATCTTTATTATTTCCTTTCTTCTGAGGCAATAGAAGAAAGGAAATGGCTGTGGGCTTCTTTTGCTCTCCCCTTTCTATTTGTTTGAGTTGTATAGCTAATGTTTTGATTTTTTCCCTTTCTTCTTTTTTGATGTGTGCATCTATTGCTATAAATTCACCCCTGAGCACTGCCTTTGCTATGTCCCAAAGGATTTTTTATGATGTGTTTTCATTCTCATTTGATTATAGGAATTTTTTTATTCCGCCTATTACCCAGCAACATCATGATAAACATAAAAAAGTTTGAAGTTATCAAGGATTTCATTTTACTACCACAATCAACGCCCATGGAAGCAGCAGTCAAGAAATCAGAAGACGCGTTGCTCTGGGCAAATCTGCTGCAAAAGACCTCTTTAAATTGTTGAAAAGCAAAGATGTCACCTTGAACAGTAAGGTGTGTCTGACCGAAGCCATGGTGTTTTCAATTGCCTCATTTGCATGCTAAAGCTGCAAGATGAGTAAGGAAGACCAAAGAAGAATTGATGCCTTTAAATTGTGGTGTTGGTGAAGAATACTGAATATACCATGGACTGCCAAAACAACAAATAAATCAGTCTTGGAAGAAGTAGAGGCCACATGCTCCCTAGAAGCAAGGATGGTGAGACTGTGTCTCTCATACTTTGGACATGTTATTAGGAAGGACCAGTCCCTGGAGACGGACATCATGCTTGATAAAGTAGAGGGTCAGCGAAAAAGAGGAAGACTCTCAATGAGATGGATTGACACAGTGGCTGCAACAATGGGCTCAAGCGTAACAATGATTATGAGGATGGCCCAGGACCAGGCAGTGTTTCACTCTGTTGTACACAGGTCTCTATGAGTCAGAACTGACTCGATGGCATGTAACAACAATAACATCACCCAGCGATTTTTAAGCAAGGTGTTATTCAGTTTCCATGTATTTGATTTTTTTCCCTTGTTCTTCCTGTCATTAATTTCTGCTTTTATTGTGTTGTGATCAGAAAAGTTGCTTTGTAATATCTCAGTGTTTTGGATTTTGTCAAGGGTTGCTTTGTGGCCTAAGATGTATATTCTGGAAAACATTCCATATGCGTTGGAAAAGAATGTGTACTTTGCTGCTTTTGGGTGGAATGTTCATATATGTGTATGACATCAATTTGTTTGATTGTGGCCCTAAGGTCTTCTGTATCTTTGTTGAGTTTCTTTCTAGATCTTCTGTCCTTTATCAAGAGTGATGTGTTGAATTTTCCTACTATTGCTGTGGAATTATCAATTTCTCTTTTCTGTGCTGTTAGAGTTTATTTTATGTATTTTGGAGCCCTGTCATTTGGTTCGTAGATATTTATTATGGTTATATCCTCATGGTGGATTGTACTTTTAATCGTTGTATAATGTCCTTTCTTGTCTTTTGTGGTGTATTTTGTTTTAAAGTCTACTGTATCTGAGATGCATATTGCCACTTCTGTTGTTTTTTGGTTGCTGTGTGCTTGTTATATTTTTTCCATCCTTTGATACTTAATGTATTTATGTCTGTGTTTTTTTTTTATTGTACTTTAGACGAAGGTTTACAGAACAAATAGTTTCTCATTAAACAGTCGGTACACATATTGTTTTATGACATTGGTTAACAACCCCACAACATGTCAACACTCTCCCTTCTTGACCTTGGAGGACTTTTTTTGGTGAAAATATACATAGCCAAATTTACACCATTTCAGATGTTTCAACATGTACAATTTAGTGACATTGATTACATTCTTCCAGTTGTACTGCTATTCTCACTATCCTTTTCCAAATTATTCCATCACCATTATCTTCAACTCACTGCCCCCTAGGATTCCCATCGAACCTTTTGAGTTGCTGTTGTCAATTTTATCTCGCATAGATAATTCTTTTTTTTTGTACCTTAGATGAAGGTTTGCAGAACATATAGTTTTTCATTAAACAATTAGTACACAAATTGCCCTATGACAATGGTTAACAAACCCATGACATGTCAACACTGTCCCTTCTCAACCTTGAGTTCCCTCTCACCAGCTTTCCTGTCCCCTTCTGCCTTCTAGTCCTTGTCCCTGGACTGCTGTGCCTCATTAGTCCTCTTTTGTTTTGTGAGGCTGTCCAATCCCTGGCTGAACGGTGAACTTCAGGAGTGACTTCACCACTGAGCTAAAAGGGTGTCTGGGGACCATACTCTTGGGGTTTCTCCAGTCTGTCAGGCCAGTAAATTTTGTTCTTCTTTTGTGAGTTAGAATTTTGTTCTACATCCTTTTCCAGCTCTGTCCAGGACCCTCAATTGTGATCCTGGTCAGAGCAGTCAGTGGTGGTAGTGGGCACCATCTATCTGTACTGGACTCAGTCTGGTGGAGGCCGTGGTAGTTGTGGTCTATTAGTCCTTTGGACGAATCTTTCCCTTGTATCCTGTTCTCTTCATTCTCCCTTGCTGCCGAAGGGGTGAGACCAGTGGAGTATCTTAGATGGCTGTTCACAGGCTTTAAAGACCCCCACCAAGGTAGAATGTAGAACATTGTCTTTATAAACAGTGTTATGCCAGTTGAACTAGATGTTCCCTGAGACCATGGTCCCCACAGCCCTCTGCCCAGCAATTCAGTCCCTCAGGGAGTTTGGATGTGTCTATGGAGTTTCCGTGACCTTTCCTTGTACAAGTTGTGCTGGCTTCCCCAGTATTGTGTACTGTCTTACCCTTCACTAAAGTTACCACTTACCCATTGTCTATTTAGTTCTCCTCCATACCTTGTAACCAACAAAGATTGTTTCTTTTTGTGTGTAAACTTCTTCATGAGTTTTTACAGTAGACGTCTCATACAATATTTGTCCTTTTGTGATTGACTTATTTCACTCAGCGTAATGTCCTCCAATTTCATCCATGTTATGAGATGCTTCACAGATTCATCATTGTTCTTTATCTTTGCATAATACTCCATTGTGTGTATGTACCATAGTTTGTTTATCCATTCATCTGTTGATGGGGATCTAGGTTGTTTCCATTTTTTGCTGTTGTATACAGTGCTGCAATGAATACGTGTGTGCATATGTCTATTCGTGTGACTGCTCTTATTGCTCTAGGATGTATTCCCAGGAATGAGACATGCATTTTTTAGTGCTTTTTTTGTGTGGTGCTGACGTTTTCTTTGTTGCTCTTACTCTCCTGTGCTGAGCTCTTTTTGTTTGTGGATTTTTTTTTAATTTCTTCTGTTTTTGTAGGTTTTGTTTTTACTGAGACTTTATGTTTTTCTTCTTTATTTTGATGAGTAGGTTTGTTAGCTTTCTTTGTGGTTACCGTGAGATTTACCCTCATCTTCCTAGATTTGAAGCACTCTATTATTACTTGGTATCGCCTTGCCTTCCTCTCCATTAGAAGGTTCTATACCCACACCATTTATTCCCTCTTTTATTGTTCTGAAGCTGTTGTCATTTACAGATTAACCTCTCTGGTTCCCTGTTGTAATTCTTTTGGTTTTGCATAGTCCTTAAGAGTTCATTTTCTAGGTTGGTATCTGGCTAGTACAATCCTGTGTCCTATATTCAGCCTGTGGTCTGATGTTGTTTGTTCTCAGACTGAAGGACTCCCTTTAATAAGGCTTGTAAATTTTGTTTGGTTTTTACATAGTCTCTACATTTCTGTTTATCTGGAAATGACCTAATTTCACCACCATAGTTGAACGAGAGTTTTGCAGGATATATTATTCTTGGCTGGCAATTTTTTTCTTTCAAGGATTTATATATGTCATCCCATTGTCTTCTTGTCTGCATGGTGTCTGCCGAATAATCCGAGCTTAGTCTTACTGTTTCTCCTCTGTATGTGACTTTTTGCTTTTCTTGTGCTGTTCTCAGGTTTCTGTTTGTCTTTGGTTTTAGCGAGTGTGATTATGATATGCCTTGGTGATTTTCTTTTGGGGTCTATCTTATATGGGGTTCATTGAGCTTCTTGGATGGTCAGCTTTTCATCTTTCATGATATTGAGGCAGTTTTCTGTCAGCAATTCTTCAATGATCCTCTCTGTGTTTTCTGTTTTCTCCCCCTCTTCTGGAACTCTGATCACTTGCAGATTTTGGCTTTTGATTGTATCCCACATAATTCTCATGGTTTCTTCATTTTTCTTTGTTCTTTTTTCTGATTTTTCCTCAAACAGAGTTGCGTCCAAGTGTTTGTCTTCAATTTCACTGATCCTATCTTTTGTTGTTTCAAACCTGCTCCTCCGCCCTTCTATGATTCTATCCATTTCTGAAATCTTGTTGTTTATCTTTTGGATTTCTAATTGCTGTTTTTGCATAATTTCTAGTTGTTTCTTTGACATCTTGTTCTTTTATCTTTTTCCTGAATTCTTCCATTGATTTGTTTTTCTTTTCCCTGATTTTTTCTGCATTTTTCATGATTATGTTTTTTTTTTTTTCCTTTTTTTGTCTGCGTTTTCCTTGATCTCTTGGAGAAATGTTAGTATTAGAGTTTTGAATTCCCTATCAGGTAGTTCTAGTGCCTTTTCTTCTAGCAGAAGGTCCTCTGGTGTTTTATTTCAGTCACTTTCTGGAGCTATTCTGTCTTTTTTTTTTTAATATGTTTTGATATTGTTTGCTGTCTTCTTGACATTCAGGAATTATTTTCTTCGTTTATTTACTGTAGATTTGTTTGTTTCATCCTGCTTTTTTGTTTTATTTGATTATGTCTAAACAGATGGAAGATTGGGCGTGCTTCTTTGCTTGCTTGTCTGTGGGCATGATAATTATCACCTTGTCCAGGTGGGCGGGACTGGTGTCTCAGCTATCGTGCATCTGGGCAGGTCCAGTGAGGAGGGGGCACAGGGATGAGTTGTTTGCGGCATGTACTAGGGCTGACAGGGCAGGGCCAGGAGCCAGTTCAGGGTGGAGTCCGGTGTGCCATGCTTGTGCTGCTTGGTGTCATGGTAGTTGCCATGCTGTGCAGATAGTCAGGAGAGAAGAAGATGTGATGTGTGGAGCTAAGTCAGTGAGAGAAAGAAGAGAGAAACAGAAGCAAAAAAAGAAGAAGAAGAAATGAAGGGAAAGATAAAAATAAAAATAAATAAAATGGTGGTGCAGTAGGATTTAGCAGGTGGTGGTGGGGCAGACCTGCCAACGCCATTTGCCAGTGGTTCTCTAGCTGAGCAGTGCCACTTGACTTGTCAAGAAGGGGCATGGGCAGCACCTGGGGCCAAGTGGGTAGGAGAAAAGAAAGGAAATAAGGGAAAAGAGAGAAGAAACAACAATAATAACATAAAAAAGCCAAAACCCAAAACCAAAACAACAACAAAAATAAATATGGTGCTGGGGGAGCCGGCTGTTGGGGTGTGGTGAGCTGATGTATCTTCCATCAGGCAGTGCAGCATGGCCCGTCAGGAAGGGGAAGAGGCAGGGCAGGGCCTAGATGGGAGAAAGAAATAAAAGGGAGAAGGGGAGAGACAAAGAAAAATAAAAAATATGGTGCTGCGGGAGCTGGCCTGTGGGGGCGGCACAGACCTGGGGAGGCTATGTGCCAGAGGCTCTCTGGCCGAGCAGTACAGCAAATCTCATCAAGAAGTGGGGGGAGTGGTACACAAGGTGAGAGAAAGAAAAGGAAGGAGGGAAGTGAGAGAAAAACCAACAAGACAAAAAAGAAAAAAGGAAAAACAAACAACGAAAAATAAATAAAAATGAAAAAAATGCACCAAAGAAGCTTACCAGTGGGGGTGGCGCAGACCCAGGGAGGCCGTGTGCCAGTGACTCTCTAGCTGAGTGGTGTGGCAAAGTCCATCAAGAAGGGGTGGGCACAGGATATGGGGCTAGTTGGGCTAGGAGAAAGGAAAGGAAGGAAGGGAGAGAGAGAGAAGAAACCAAAAAAAAAAAAAGAAAAATTAAAAAGAAAGGAAAAAATCACGCTGAGGGAGCCTGCTGGTGGGGTGGTGCAGACCGGGGGAAGCTGTTAGCAGGAGTCTCTCTAGCCGAGCAGTGTGGCTCAGCCCATTCAGGGTTCGTAGGGACAGCACACAGGGCTAGATGGGCAAGAGAAAGGAAAAGAAAGAAGAGAGATAAGAAACTGAAGAGAAAAGAAATGGCACTGAGTGTGGGGTGATGTGGATCTGGGGAAGCCGTGTGCCGGTGGCTCCCTAGCTGAGTGGTGTGGCACAGTTCATCAAGAAGGGACGGCGATGGCACATGGGACTAGCTGGCCAGAAGAAGAGATAGGAAGGAAGAGAGAGGGAGAGAAAAGCAAAAAAAAAAAAAAAAAAAATGGCACTGTAGGAGCCGGCCATTGGGTTGGGGTGGTCCCAGGGCAGTGACCTGGTGTCTCTCCCACCAAATGACCCTGGCCTGTTGGAAAGTGGTGGAGGCTGTGTAGAGGGAAGAAGGGTGGGGGATGGGATATCATGTATCCCTGGTTACTGGGTGCTCTGTCTCCAGTTGGAAGCTCCATAAATTTACCTTCCCGTCCTTCTCGTCTGCCATTCTTGGTGGCTGAGGTCCAAGATAGTGAATCCATGCTGCATTAGCTAGTAGGGGACCTCCACTCTGTAGCTCTCCTCATTCTCTGGTCTCTGTCAGTTTCTTATTCCATTTGGTGCTTGTTCGAGTTCTTTATCCCTTCATTTGATGCTCAGATTCCAGGATTGAAGTTTGTATCTGTTTTACTTAGTTTTTTGGGTCTTTGCTGTAGAAGGCCAGTGGGTACTTCTGTCTATAGTGCTATGTTGGCTCCACCCAGTTCTAGATAGTTCTTAAAAGAGCACAGTGCTCAAGACAGACTGTTTGTTTAACTAGGTAAGCTAAACTGTTCAGTTTTAAGATGACTTCAGGGCATATTTTTGGTTTAAGGTTTAAAGATTATCTCAGGGCAGTAGTTTCAGGGGTTCATCCACCCTCCATGGCTCCGTAAAGTCTAGAGTCCATGAGAATTTGGAATTCTGTTCTGCGTTTTTCCCCTTTTGGTCAAGATTATTCTATAAAATCTTTGATCAAAGTGTTCAATAATGAAAGCCGGGCACCATCCAGTTCTTCTGGTCTCATGGCAAAGGAGGCAGTTGTTCATGGAGGCAATTAGCCACACATTCCATATCCTCCTCCTTTTTCTGACTCTCCTTCTTCTTCTGTTGCTCCAGGTCAACAGAGACAAACTGTGCCTTGGATGGTTGCTTGTAAGCTTTTTAAGACCCCAGGCACTATACAGCAAACTAAGAGGTAGAACAGAAGCACTAAACATGTTTTTAGGCCGGATGTCCCATGAAACCATGATTGTAAGCCTCCAAACCGAGGAACCAAATCCCATGAGTGTTTGGTTGTACATAAGCAGCCTCAGCAGCTACTCTTTTTTTTAAATACATCCATCACACAACCTTTGTCAATTCACCTTTTTGCAGCGTACAACTTATTGAGAGCAATTATAGTAATCAACTGTGCAATACCCTTAATCAATGCCATTTTTCCATCACTATTAATCCCCCTTTTCCCCCTCCCTCCTGCCCCTGGTAACCACTAATAAACTTTGGTCTCTATATATTTAGCTTTTCTTGTTTTTTTTTTATATAAGTGGGATCCTACAATATTTGTCCTTTTGTGATTGACTTATTTTGCTCAGCTGAATGTTTTCCAGCTCCATAAATATTGTAGCATGTATCATGACTTCATTTCTCCTACTGGCTGAGTAGTATACCATTGTATGTATGTACCACATTTTGTTTATCCATTCATCTGTTGATGGACATCTAGGTTGTTTCCATGTTTTGGCTATTGTGAATAGTGCTGCAATGAACATTGATGTAGAAGTCTTTTGTTGAGTCTCTGCTTTCAAGTCTTTTGGGCATATACCTAGGAGTGGAATTGCTGGGTCACAAATTAAGTCTTGCTGCAGCTCCAAGCCCCTGCATTCTGAGCAGCAGAGACAAAGGTGAAGCTGCCACCAATGCAAGCCTCAGACTGGAAACCCTATCCCCTGTAAGCCTTCACTCAGGGCTTCTCTAGCATTCTGGTTAAATTGCCTTTCCCACAAGTGCCACCAAACTCACCTGCTCTCAGAATAAAGGAAGGAGGGAAGATTTCTTTATTCCTGGCCCAGGCTGGGCTGTCCCCAGACTTCTGCTCACTCTCCTTATCGTTATTACTATAGTAAACCTTCCTGTGGAGTGAAGATGCTCAGAGCACGTAGCTTTTCTTTTCTGCAATGGTGTCTCATTTGTCTTCCCTGTCTGAGGTGAACATCTGTTGAACCAAATCGATAAGAATAAGAGAGCTGTTATTGACATGGTACAAGGTGCATCATCCATCCAGATGTTTAGGAGCCTAGTCCTGGGGATAGTTCCCTGATGATGGGGAAGAAAAAGCCAAGTGGGCAGGCTAGGTGATGGGCTGGTTGTAAGTCTTAGCTACTCAGCCCATTAGCTCTTGTTGCTCCCCTTTGTGCTTGTCACTTTCCATTTGTTTTCTCTCTGTCTTTAGTCAATTCATATTACACTTTCCTTCTATCCAGGCATGATGTTACCTGGTCCCATTCCAATTCCAAATCTGCCACCGTGTTAATCTTGACAATGCACCTGTGGCTTAAAATAAAAAATTACTTTGAGATTTTGTTTTCTTTTCAGAAATATTTTTTAAAAATATGTTTTTAAACAATATTTGGTTTTTAGAAAACATCATTTTTTTAACCCCCCCCCCGATTCTGTTATCAATATTTTGAGCAGGGGCTGTAATATACGCCTCTTAGGCCATTGTCCCCTAATTTTAGAAGAATCAAGAGATTTGACATCAGTCTTTCCACTAAATAATTTATAAGAGAAAGGAAGCTAAAGGTTTTTCTATTTGTATACAATTAGTCCCTGACTTACGATGGGGTTCCATTTCAATGACTCCAATCGTAAGCCAGTTCTGATATAGGTTGAATACCTCATTTTTTTTTTTTTTAGCTTTCATTGTTATTGCCTTTTATTATCAGTATCTTTATAAATCCGATCTTTGTCTCTGGACGCTGGAAACATTGCATATAAACTTACAGATATATTTTAATACATACGTACATACATTTAAAAAGTACACAAATCATAAAAATTTACTCTGACAATGAAGGAGAGTTGGATGACATTGGCATTTTGTCAGTTGTGGAAATAACTCCACTTAAGGAAGGTTCTAGATCATCTGGATTATCCCTGGGAATAGGGATGGTGTTTCTAGTCAGAAAATTAGTGAGAGTTGTCTATATGGTCTTTTTCTTTTTTTTTTCCATATAGTTCACAGTAACATTTCATTGCTTCCCGATTCTGCCTATTGACTTTAGCAAAGCGATCAGCATCTGGGTCTGTGTTTTCAAGCAACTGAAACCCCTGATTTAGTTTAGAAAAAACTCCAGTTAATCCTTTTACTGTAATTTTTTTGACAACTTCTTATTCCCCATTGTTTCTTTCTTCTTCAGCATTTCTTTCCTCTTCAAAATCCATTAAGTCCTGATCTGTCAATTTCCCTTCTTCGTGATCTATGTATGAACTGTTCCACATAGACAATATCAAGTTTTAAATTCAGCGTTCTTGCCATATGGACAATTTTCCCACCGATCTCTTCCATCATATAATCCTGATCAAATGCTTGGAAGATATTCACATAATTCAGCAATTTTTTCCATATCCCTTGCACACATTTTCCAGTAACTTCCTCCCAGGAAGATGCAGTGTTCCACATACACTGAAGAATGTTATAATTCTTCCAGAAATAGTGTAATGTTACCATATCTCCATCTATTGCAGCTATCACCTGAGCAAACATAGTCCGTAGGTAGTATGCCTTGAAGGTGGATGATCCTAAGTGCGATTTGTCGTAACTCGAATACTTCTTAAGTCAGGGACTCCCTGTACATCTTATCACTTAAGGTGTACAAAATATGTGTAATATGTTTTCCCTGATATCTCTGCCTATGCAGTGGGTGTTGAAATTTACATGTGTTGTAAAAGATGTGAGTGTGAGTATATCTGAACATGATTTGATTTATAAAGTCTTTATGTGAATCTATTTTCTTATGTTTAATTGAAATTTTTTATTGTAGCAGGTTGAAAAATCTATTTTAGCAGGTTAAAATATTTCAGGTGGTGCTTTTATAGTATTGTTATGAATATTAACAACATTCCTGATAGTTTGATGCTCAGGAATGTTGCAGGAAATTAGAGGAAATGTAGGTTAGGGAGTCTTCTGTCACGTGAGTTTGGAAAAACTTGAATTTTGATAATATCTAGGGCATCAACTATTTTGTTATTCTACATCATGCTTGGGTTATGGGAAACTCCATGACTAGTAAGATTCAGCTATATGGAGCCTGGAGCTCAGACTGTTTAGAAAATCTTGACATCATTTTTACAGATTCAGTAACTGGTTAATGTAGTCACTAACTGGGTATGTCGTGTTTTTCTCACAATATAAGGTCAGGACCTCAGCCAGCATAAGTCAGATGAGACTGTCTAATGCTTGAAAATGTTAATAAATACTTCATGAAATTTTACAGGACACATAGCCATCTCCCTTAAAAATTTCTATGTTTTCCAGTTTTAAATGCATTAACTTCTATTTTGTACTTTTAAGATTTACCTATAACATTACTATTTGTGAAGTCAATGCATTTTACTTTCTGAGACTGAGTAATGGTGGTTAAGTTAAAAAAAAAAGTGACTCCCAGGGAATACAAATTTACTTGAAAATTGTACTTGATCTTTAGCTGAAAACATTTTTATCTCCAGCTTGGTTTTACCCCAAGAATCATTTGAAGTTCCTTCATGCTGTATTAATTTGGCCAAAGACCACTCTTATTCAAACTAGGAATAGGTTTCAAAATGATTTGCTTTTTTTAGCAAACGTGGTGGTTCACAGCACATTTATCATCAACTGTTATTTCAGACATTGTCGAAAACCTGATGGTAAAAGATAATTCACCTAGCATACCTGATGCAATTGATAGACTCTTCACGGACATAGCAAATATCAACAGGGAGTCTATGGCTGAAATACAGGATGCTCAGGTTGGTATAAAAATAATTTTACTTATAATTTTCACTGAGTCATCATTTTAACTAATGGATAATTTAAAAAGTAATATTCATGATTAACCATTGCTAAACATATAGAAATCTATTTTGGGATTTTTCAAACCTAATGGAACATTTAGGGAAAGTGAGGTTTTAGAAACCAGTAGAAAAATATGTGCTTAATTTTAATATTTATTATTTAACCTCTCTGAGCTTCAGTTTTCTCACCTGTTAAAAGAGGATAGTAATACTCACCTTCCAGAGTTATTGTAAATATTAAAAAAAATAATGTATATAAGGTCTTGGGTTGATGTTGTTGTTAGTTGCCGTCAGTTGGCTCTGACTCTTGGCAACCCCATTTATAACAGAAGAAAACATTGTCTGGTCCTGCACCATCTTCCTGATCCTTGATATGCTAGAGTCCATTGTTGCGGCCACTGTACATTTTGAGCGCCTCTAACCTAGAGAGCTCATCTCACAGCACTATACTGGGCAATATTCTGTTGTGATCCATAGGGTTTTCATTGGTTAATTTTTGGAAGTAGATCACCAGGCTTTTCTTCCTAGTCTATCTTAGTCTGGAAGCTCTGCTGAAACCTGTCTATCATGGATGACCCTACTGTTATCGAAAATATCAGAGGCATAGCTTCCAGCATCATAGCAACACACAAGCCACCACAGTATGACAAGGTGACAGACATGCTGGGCTGAATAAACAAACAAACAAAAAGAAAAACAAAAAACCAAACCCAAACTCATTGCCACTGAGTTGATTCTGAGTCGTAGTAACCCTATAGGTCAGAGTAGAACTGCTCCATAGGGTTTCCAAGGAACAGCTGGTGGATTCAAACTGCTGACCTTTTGGTTAGCAGCCGAGCTCTTAACCACTGCACCACCAGGGCAGCCAAGTAGGAAACTGCCGGGTAGTGAGGAATTAAGTTGAATATAAGCCTTTAGGTGGTGTTTTCATGGGGGTTAACTTTTCTAATATTTAAATGAAGGTCTGTCGCTTAATTTGGAAAATGCCTTGAGGTTCTAAAACACTTTTAGGAACATTTACCTTGGCAAATCCTTCCATTTTGATGACTGCACTGATATAAAGGTGAGAAGAAAGTTTATTGTAATTCTCTGTCTCTCTCTTTATTTTATATGAGCTTTATTGAAATATAATTCTCATACCGTACAATTCACCCATTTAAGATGTACAAGTCAATAGCTTTTAGTATATTCAGAGTAGTGCAACTATAAACATAATCAAATTTAGACTATTTTCATCACTCCAAAAAGAAACCCTTTGCAGCCACTCTCCATTTCCTTCCATTACCCCAGAACTAGATAACCACTAATCTGCCTTCAGTATGGATTTGTCTATTCTGAATATTTCATATAAAGGGAATTATACAATATGTAGTCTTTTGTGGCTGGCTTCTTTTGTTTTGCATAATGTTTTCAAGATTCATCAATGTGGTAAGAAAGTATCAGTACTTCATTCCTTTTTATTGCTGAATAATGTTCCATTGTATGGATATACCACATTTTGTTTATCCATTCATCAATTGATGGATACTGGGGTTGTTTCTACCTTTTGGCTATTATGAAGAATGCTGTTATGAACATTAGTGTACAGGTTTTTATGTTTTTATTTCCCTTGAGTATATACTTAAGAGCGGAATTGCTGGGTCATATGGAAACCCTAGGTTTAATCTTTTGAGGAATGGCCAGACTGTTTTTCAAATTAACTCCACCACAATCAGTGTATGAGGGCTCCAACTTCTCCACATCCTTGCCAAAACTTGGTAATATCTGTCTTTTTTTTTATTATAGCCATCCTAGGGAGTATGAAGGGAGCCCTGGTGGCACAACAGTTAAATGCTTGGCTGTTAACTGAGAGATTGGCAGTTCAAACCCACCCAGTGGCTCTGCAGGAGAAAGACCTGGTGATCTGTTTCCATAAAGACTGCAGCCATGAAAACCCTATGGGGCAGTTCTACTCTGTCACATGGGGTCACAAAAGTCAGAATTGACTCAACAACACCTAACAACAACAGCAGCAGTGGATATGAAATGGTATCATTGTGATTTTGATATGCATTTTTCTGATGGCTAGTGTGCTTATTGGCCATTTGTATATCTTTTTTTAAGAAATATCTGTTCAGATCCTTTGCCAATTTTTTATTTGGGCCATTTGTGTTTTTACTATTGAGCAGTGTTCTTCATGTTTTCTAGACACAAGTCCCTTATCAGATATATGATTTACAAATATTTTCTCTCATTCTGTAGGTAGTCTTTTTACTTTCTTGATGGTATCCTCTGAAGCAAAAAAGTTTTTAATTTTGATGAAGTCTAATTTATTTATTTTTCTTTTATTGCTTGCGCTTTTGGTGTCATATCTAAGAAAGTTTTGTCTAACTCAAAGGAGCTCTGGTGGTGCAGTGGGTAAGTGCTCAGCTGCTAACTGAAAGGTCGGCTGTTCAAACCCACTGGCCACTCCACAGGAGAAAGATGTGGCAGTCTGCTTCCGTAAAGATTTACAGTCTTGGAAACCCTATGGGGCAGTTCTACTCTGTCCTTTTTAGGGTTGCTATGAGTCAGAATCGACTCGATGGCAACGGATTGCCTAACTCAAGATCATGAAGATTTACTCCTATATTTTCTTTTAAGAATTTTATAGTTTTAGGTTTTATATTTAGGCTTATGATCCATTTTGAGTTAATTTTTGTGTATGGTGTGATGAAGGGATTCACCTTCATTCTTTTGCATGTGGATATCAAGTTGTCCCAGTACCATTTGTTGAGAAGACTGTTCTTTTCCCATTGAATTGTCTTAGCACCCTCGTAAAAAATCAATTGACTGTAAATATGAGGGTTTATTTCTGGACTCTATTGTAGTCCATTGATCTATATAGCTATCCTTATGCTAGTACCCAGGACCAGATTATCCAACAGGCAAGGTAAGCACAATTTCACTAAGTAAGCATAAGTAATCCCATGCTTACCTTGCTTACTGGGTCATCTGCCCCTGTCAGGGACTGTAAATTTGAAAAGAGGTTTTGATTCTGTAGGAATGTGCTGTGGGATTGGGAGAGACCGATGCCAGCCATACCTAGAAGCCGAATCTTTGATGTGGTGAAACTCATATGCAGTTGTTTACTACAAATGATCTGGTAAGCAAAGTAAGCATCGTGCTTACCTTGCCTATTGGCTAATCCACCCCTGCTACTACCACACTGTCTTGATTACTGTAGTTGTGTACTAAGTTTTGAAATAGGAACGTGTGAATCCAAGTTTGTTCTTGCTTTTTAAGATTGTCTTGGCTATTCTAGGTCCTTTGAATTTCCATATGAATTTTAGCGTCAGCATGTCAATATTTCTGCAAAGAAGCCAGCGGGCATTTTGATGGGGATTGTGTTGAATCTGGGGAGTATTGCCATCTTAACACTATTAAATTTTTTGGTCTATAAAAATAAGATATAGTTCCATTTATTAAGTGTTCTTTAATTTCTTTCCACAATATTTTTAGTTTTTGGAGAATAAGTTTTGCAACATTTTTGGTTAAATTAATTCCTAAGCATTTTATTATTTTTGATGCTATTGTAAATGGAATTTTTAAAAATTTAATTTTCAGATTATTGATTGCTCACGTATAGAAGTACAGTTGATTTTTGTATATTGATTTTGTATTCTTCAGTTTTGCTGAACTCATTCACTAGTTCTATTTTTTTAGTGGATTTCTTAGTATGTAAGTGTCTTTTTAAATTATAACCTCTCATTGTGTTTAGTTATTGGTAAAACAAATTATGAAATTCATTGGCAAGAGTTTGGTCTTGTATTACAGGAAGGTCTCCTTGGTTTTGGAAGTGGCTTGAATTTGTTTTCTTTCTAGAAAGCCTAATTTTCATATTGTTTAGTTCTTTTTGCTGCATATGTCTACTGTGTTTATCATTACACATTTGCCTCAACCTAGCACAGCAAGTGGCACATATTAGGTGCTCAATACATATTTGTTAAATAAATAAGCATATAAAGTGGTTAAACTCTTCATCATATCCTTTTCTTTCTAACACAACATGGGAAATATGAAGAAAAACATAAAGTAATACAATTTTACAGAAATTTTGAAAAATAGAGGAAAAAAATCACCCATAATCACACAACTCTAATACAACTACTATCATTTTAATGTGTTGTATTCAATAATTTCTGTATTAAAATGTATATAGCTATAATTAGAGTGTACATGCAATGATTTTGGTGTCATAACAGAAACCTCTTATTTTTTTCCTCAACATTTTATTATAAAAATTTTTAAACAGAAAAGTGGAAAGAATTTTACATTGGACACATCTATACCAACGACCTAGATTCTACATTGTTAACATGTTACTATATTTACTTTATTACATATCTATCTTTGTCTACTAACCAAAAAGATTGGCATTTTGAATCCACTAGCCACTCCTTGGAAACCCTATGGGGCAGTCCTACCTTGTCCTATAGGGTTGCTGTGAGTCAGAATTGACTTGACGGCAACGGGTTTGGTTTTTTTTTTTTGGGTATCCATCAACCTACCTTATTTTTTGAATGCATTTCAAAGTAAGTTGCAGACGTCAGTATAGTTCACCCCTAAACACTTCAGCATGCATAATATGAACTAAAATGCAGTATTTTATTATACTTCTTTTTCTCAGTAAAATTTATATATGTACTATTTTTCGTATGTACAGTTTTGTATCTTGTTTTTTCACTAGGCACATAATAAACATTTTTCCATGTTAAACATAGTTTCCATGACCACTATTTTAAATGGTTGAATAATAGTCCATCTAGGGGATTTGTCATAATTCTTCTACCTATTTCTTTACTAATGGATATTTAGATTGTTTCTCAGTTTTCACTGTTATAATTATATGAGGAACATTATTAAGTGAAAAGTTTAGGCCTTACTTCCATTTTGCATTATTTCCTTTGAATAGAGTCTCAAAAGGAATGAAAATTTTTGACTCTTTATACATATCGTGAGGAGCACTGGTGGCTCAGTGGTTAGGCTCCCAGCTGCTAACCAAAAAGTCGGCGGTTCAAATCCAGCAACCGCTCTGTGGGAGAAAGTTGTGGCAGTCTGCTTCTGTAAAGATTTACAGCCTTGGAAACCCTGTGGGGCAGTTCTACTTTGTCCTGTAGGGTTGCTATGAGTCAGAATTGACTTGACAGCAATGGGTTTGACTTGGCTGGTTTTATACATATTGTCAAATTGTTTTCCAAAAATGCCAAAAAAGGAAGCCTCTTTAAGCTGCTTTAGTCTGGATATTCATTCCCCTCCTCCACTCCCCACCCAAGTACCTCAGACCATTTGTTCCTCTGGGAAATTTGGAGTCAAATATTAACTTCATGTGTTTTTGGTAAAACAAATCAAATAATACTTCATATGAAAGTCATTGTTACACAAACTGTGGCCTGGGGATACTATGTGAGAGGGTGGAGATGGTCATGAGAATTAGCCCCAGAATAGTTAGTGAAGTGACAACCAAGCTAAATAAATCATCTGTTTAGAAGGAAATGTATCAGAAAAAATGTAGAACTGTAGGTGAGAAAACTGACACTGGAAGAAAAACTTAAAAGTAAAATACAATTTTGCACTATCATTGTGCACAAGTTGTGTTCTTTTGTTTTATCCAGTTAGTATCCCTCTTAGCCAGATACTACTGAAATGTTTTTTATAAGATATATTATAAGATATAGCTTCTATAATAATCTCCATATCACCTTGGAGATTTAGGCCAGGGCTATGCCACACTGGTCTCAGGCAATAGTTCCACCTAACAGAAAGATAAACTCCAAATGAAGTTATTATTAGAAACCTCCTCAAATCTCCAGACGAAATATAACAAAACAACAAATATTATTTTAATGTGTATCCTTTATTTAGCACTTTGACAGGTACTAAAAGTTCTACATCATGCTTAGTAAAGTAGAGGGTCAAAGAAAAAGCGGAAGACTGTCAACGAGATGGATTGACACAGTGGTTGCAACAAGGAGCTCAAACATAGCAATGATTTTGAGGATGGCGCAGGACCAGGCAATGTTTCGTTCTGTTGTACTGACTCAACAGCACCTAAAAACAGCAACAAATAAGTGCTACATAAGTTATACAAAACATTATCTTTTATGTCAAGGATCTTAGTTGGAAAATGATAACAGCTAAAATAATTAAAATATGAATCATAAAAGTAGTATAATTAATTGCTCAATTGAGTGAAACCGAATAAATATAGGAATTCATAGAAGAGAGAGATTAATATAGACTGTAGTGGTTGCCAAAAACTTTGTGGATGGAGCTAGCGAGTGAACTGGATTTGAGTTACATAAAGACTAAGTGAAGAGAGGTATATCAGGTGAAGGCAATAGTATGAATAAAGGTACACAGATAGGAATGAATAAGTTGTGTTCAGGGGATAGTGAGATAATTACCCTAAGGGTATGTAAGTTTTTTAGGGGAGGGAGGGAGAATGGGACAAGATTATGGAGGACCTAGAAATGACCCATAATAGTCACATAAGCATAAAACATACAAGAAACAAAATACCATTTGAGATGGACAATATTTTAACTGACTAAACAAATGTTTCTCTTTATCCAGGTGGAAGAAATGGCAGTAAACCTGTGGAACTGGGCAGTTACCAAGAGAGTAGCTCAGATTATTAGTGAAGAGCAGAAAGCTAAATGTATGTATACATATTGTGACTCATATTATGAGTATTCTTAGTAAAAGTACGTTGTTGCTGTTTAAATAATGTTTTGACTAGTTCTTAAATGCAGATTTGTTAAAAGAAAACTCAGTGAAACAACCTCCCTCTATTTTATGATTTTTCAGTGGCTAACCCCTTATTAATAAAAGTTTAAAGGCATCACTGTAAGAGATAGTCTGGAAGTGAATGACAAAGATGATTAAAGGTAGGACAATAAGAACTTGAAAAACTTTAAAGAGCATGGGTTATTTACCCTGGAGAAGAAACAATCCAAATCTTCAAGATTCTCAAGGACCATCAGATAGAAGTTTTTCTCCTCTCCATTAATAATAGGTTTTATAGATTCAACACCCAATCAAAATTCCAACAGTCTTCTTTACAGAAATGGAAAAACTAATCCTCAACTTCATATGGAATGGCAGAGGCTCTGAATAGCTAAAGTAATGTTGAAAGAGAAGAACAAAGTAGGACTCATACTTCCTGATTTTAAAGCATGTTATACAGCTACAATAATCAAAACAGACTGGTATTGGTATAATAATAGACACATTGACCAATGGAATAGAATTGAGAGTCCAGACACAAACCCACACATTTATGGTCAACTGATTTTTGACAAGGGTGCTAAGTCCATCTAATGGGGAAAGAAGAGTCTCTTCAATAAATGGTGCTGGGAAAATTGAATTTTCACATGCAGAAAAATGAAACAGGATCCATGCCTCACACCATACACAAAAACAAATTCAACATGGATTAAGGACCTAAATGTGCAAGCTAAAATCATAAAAAGAAGAAGAAGAAAATGCAGGAACAGCACTGTCAGGCCTAGCTTTTAACAATAGATTATCTACCATAATAACAAGAGAACAAACAGCAAAAAACAAAATAAATGCGACCTCATAAAAATTAAAAACTTTTGTTCATCAAAAGACTGTACCGAAAAAATAAGCTACCAACTGGGAGAATATCTTTGGAAAACATATCTGATAAGAATATAATAACCAATATATATTTAAAACTTTAACAACTTAACAACAAAAAGACAAATAACCCAATAAAAATGGTGGGCCAAGGTCTTGAACAGACATTGCACCAAAGAGGATATTCAAATGACCATTAAACACATGAAAAGATGTTCAATGTCATTAGCCATCAGAGAGATGCAAATCAAAACCACAATGAGATACCATTTCACTCCCACTAGAATGGCTAAGATAAAAACAACAAAACAACAGTAGCAGAAAATAACAAATGTTGGTAAGGATGTGGGGAAATTGGAACTCTTATCCGTTGCTGGTGGGAATGCAAAATGTACAGCGGTTGAGGAAAACAATGTGATGTTTCCTCAAAAAACTAGAAATAGAACTGCCATATGATCCAGCAATTCCAGTGCTAGGAATATACCCAAGGGACTTGAAAGCAGCGATGTGGATAGACATAGGTACACCAGTGTTCACTGCAGCATTATTCATTATAACCAAAAGGTGGAAACAATCTAAATGCCCATCAAAGAATGAATGGATAAACAAAATGTGGTACATACAATGGAATACTACTCAGCCAGAAAGAGAAACAAAGTTTTGATACATGCTAGCTATGGATGGAGCTTGAAGACATACTGACTGAAACAAGTCAATCACAAAAGGACAAATATTGTTTGGCATCACTTATATAAAAAGACAAGAACAGGAAAATGTATGGAGAACAAAGTTTATTAGTGGTTACTAGGGGTAGGAGGGAGGGGAAAATGAAGGTTATTGCTTATGGAGTACTGAGTTTCGGTTTATGATGATGGAAAAACTGCATTGATTAAGGCTTAGGGTTGCACAAAAGTTTAAGGAAAGAAGCCATCTCCATAACATAAAAGTGCAAGGTGAAGCAGCAAGTGCTGATGCTGCAGCAAGTTATCCCAAAGATCTAGCTAAGATAATTGATGAAGGTGGATACACTAAACAACAGATTTTCAATGTAGACGAAACAGCCTTTTTTTGGAAGAAGATGCCATCTAGGACTTTCATAGCTAGAGAGAAGTCACTGCCTGGCTTCAAGCTTCAAAGGACAGGCTGACTCTCTTGTTACGGACTAATGCAGCTTGTGACTTTAAGTTGAAGCCAATGCCCATTTACCATTCTGAAAATCCTAGGGCTCTTACACATTATGCTAAATCTACTCTGCTTGTGCTCTATAAATGGAATAACAAAGCCTGGATGACAGCACATTTGTTTACAACATGGTTTACCGAATATTTTAAGCCCATTGTTGAGACCCACTGCTCAGAAAAAAAGATTCCTTTCAATATATTACTGCTCATTGACAATGCACCTGGTCACCCAAGAGATCTGATGCATATTTACAAAGAGTTTAATGTTGTTTTCATGCCTGCTAAAGCAACATCTATTCTGCAGCCCATGGATCAAGGAGTAATTTTGACTTTCAGGTCTTATTATTTAAGAAATACATTTCATAAGGCCACAGTTGCCATAGATAGTAATTCCTCTGTTGGATATGGGCAAGTAAATTGAAAACCTTCTGGAAAGGATTCACGGTTCTAGATTCCATTAAGAAAATTAGTGATTCATGGGTTGTTGTTAGGTGCTTTTGAGTTGGTTCCGAACCATAGTGACCCTATGTACAACAGAACGAAACACTGCCAGGTCCTTCGCCATGCTCACAATCGTTGTTATGCTTGAGCCAATTGTTGAAGCCACTATGGCTATCCATGTCATTGAGTGTCTTCCTCTTTTACTCAGACCCTCTACTTTACCAAACATCATGTCCTTCTGCAGGGACTGATCCCTCCTGATAAAGTGTCCAAAGTATGTGAGATGTAGTCTCACCATCCTTGCCTCTAAGGAGCATTCCAGTTGTACTTCTTCCAAGACAGATTTGTTCATTCTTTTGGCAGTCCATGGTATAGTCAATATTCTTCGCCAACACCACAATTCAAAGGTGTCAGTTCTTCAGTCTTCCTTATTCATTGTCCAGCTTTCGCATGCACATGAGGCAATTGAAAACACGGCGGCTTGGGTCAGGCGCACCTTAGTCTTCAAGGTGACATCTTTGCTTTTGAACACTTTAAAGAGGTCTTTTGCAGCAGATTTGCCCAATACAATGCGTCCTTTGATTTCTTGACTGCTACTTCTGTGGGCATTGATTGTGGATCCAAGTAAAATCATATCCTTGACAAATTCAGTCTTTTCTCTGTTTATCATGATGTTGCTTATTGGTACAGTTGTGAGGAATTTTATTTTCTTTACGTTGAAGCGTAATCCATACTGAAGGCTGTGGTCTTTGATCTTCATCAGTAAGTGCTTCAAGTCTTCTTCACTTTCAGCAACAAAGTTGTGTCATCTGCATAACGCACGTTGTTAATGAGTCTTCTTCCAATCCTGATGCCACATTCTTCTTCTTGGATTATATGCTCCGCATACAGATTAAATAGGTATGTTGAAAGGATACAACCCTGACACACAGCTTTCATGACTTTAAACCATGCAGTGTCCCCTTGTTCTGTTCAAACGACTGCCTCTTGATCTATGTAAAGGTTCCTCATGAGCGCAACTAAGTGCTCTGGAATTCCCATTCTTAGCAATGTTATCCATAATATTATGATCCACACGGTTGAATGCCTTTGCATAGTCAATAAAACACAGGTAAATATCTTTCTAGTATTCTCTGCTTTCAGCCAGGTTCCATCTGACATCAGCAATGATACCCCATGTTCCACATCCTCTTCTGAATCTGGCTTGAATTTCTGGCAGTTCCCTGTCAATATACTGCTTCAGCCACTTTCGAAGGATCTTCAGCAAAATTTTACTTGTGTGTGATATTAATGATTTTGTTCTATAATTTCTGCATTTGGTTGGATCATCTTTCTTGGGAATAGGCATAAGTATGGATCTTTCCCAGTTCTTTGGCCAGGTAGCTGTCTTCCAAATTTCTTGGCATAGATGAGTGAGCAATTCCAGTGCTGCATCCGTTCGTTGAAACATCTCATTGGTATTCCATCAATTCCTGGAGCCTTGTTTTTTGCCAGTGCCTTCAGTGCAGCTTGGACTTCTTCCTTCAGTACCATTGGTTCCTGATCATATGTTAACTCCTGAAATGGTTGAATTCAACCAATTCTTTTTGGTGTAGTGACTCTGTGTATTCCTTCCATCTTCTTTTGATGCTTCCTGAATCGTTCAATATTTTCCCCGTAGAATCCTTCAATATTGCAACTTGAAGCATGAATTTTTTTCTTCAGTTCTTTCAGCTTGAGAAATGCTGAGCGTGTTCTTCCCTTTTGGTTTTCTGTCTCCAGGTCTTTGCACATGTCAGTATAATACTTGTCTTTTCAAGCCGCTCTTTGAAATCTTCTGTTCAGCTCTTTTAGTTCATCATTTCTTCCTTTGGTTTTAGCTACTTGATGTTCAAGAGCAAGTTTCAGCATCTCTTCTGACATCCATTTTGGTCTTTTCTTTATTTCCTGTCTTTTTAATGACCTCTTTCTTTCTTCATGTTAATATGTCCTTTATGTCATTCCTCAACTCGTCTGGTCTTCGGTCATACTGCTCAACACATCAAATCTATTCTTGAGATGGTTTCTAAACTCAGGTGGGATATACTCAAGGTTGTACTTTGCTCTCGTGGACTTGTTCTAATTTTCTTCAGCTTTAACTTGAACTTGTATGTGAGCAATTGATGGTCTGTTCGCAGTTGGCCTCTGACCTTGTTCTGACTGATGATATTGAGCTTTTCCATCATCTCTTTCCACAGATGTAGTCGATTTGATTCCTGTGCATTCCATCTGGCAAGGTCCACATGTACGGTTGCCATTTATTTTGTTGAAAAAAGGTATTTGCAATGAAAAAGTCATTGGTCTTGCAAAATTATATCCTGGGATTTCTGACATCGTTTCTAACACTGAGGCCATATTTTCCAACTACCAATACTTCTTCTTTGTTTCCAACTTTTGCATTCCAATCACCAGTAATTATCAATGCATCCTGATTGCATGTTTGATCAATTTCACACTGCAGAAGTTGGTAAAAATCTTCAGTTTCTTCATCTTTGGCCTTAGTTGTTGTTCCATAAATTTGAATAATAGTTGTATTTACTGGTCTTCCTTGTAGGTGTATGGATATTAGCCTATTATTGACAGCGTTGTACTGCAGGATAGATCTTGAAATGTTCTTTTTGACGATGAATGCAGCGCCATTCCTCTTCAAGTACTTATTCCTGGCATAGTAGACCATAGGATTGTCTGATTCAGAATGGCCAATACCAGTCCATTTCAGCTCACTAATTCCTAGGATATTGATATTTATGCGTTCCATTTCATTTTTGATGATTTCCAAATTCCTGGGTTCGTACTTCATACATTCCACATTCTGATTATTAATGGATGTTTGCAGCTGTTTCTTCTCATTTTGAGTCCTGCCACATCAGCAAATGAAGGTCCCAAAAGCTTGACTCCATCTACGTCATTAAAGTTGACTCTCCTCTGAGCAGGCAGCTCTTCCCCAGTCATCTTTTGAGTGCTTTCCAACCTGAGGGGCTCATCTTCTGGCACTGTATCCGACAGTGTTCCACTGCTATTCATAAGGTTTGCACTCGCTAATTCTTTTCAGATGTAGACCGCTGGGTCCTTCTTCCTAGTCTGTCTTAGTCTGGAAGTTCAGCTGAAACCTGTTTGCCATGGGTGACCCTGCTGGTATTCGAATACCAGTGGCATAGTTTCCAGCATCACAGCAACAGGCAAGCCCCCACAGTAAGACAAACTGACAGACGTATGAGGGTGGTTCATGGGAGGAGGTCAAAACATCAACATTAACAGGAGTTTGGAAGAAATTGATTCCAACCCTCATGGATGACTTTGAGGGGTTCAAGACTTCAGTGGAGGAAGTAACTGCAGATATGGTGGAAATAGCTAGAGAACTAGAATTAGAGGTGGATCCTGAAGATGTGACTGAATTGCTGCAATCTCATGATAAAATTTTAATGAATGAGGAGTTGCTTCTTATGGATGAGCAAAGAAAGTCATTTCCTGAGATGGAATGTACTCCTGGTGAAGATGCTGTGAACACTGCTGAAATGACAACAAAGGATTTAGAATATTACATAAACTTATTTGACAAAGCACCAGCAGGGTTTGAGAGGCTTGACTCCAATTTTGAAAGAAGTTCTGCTGTGGGTTAAATGCTATCAGACAACATCACATGCTACAGAGAAATCTTTTGTGAAAGAAAGAGTCAATTGATGTGACAAATTCATTGTTGTCTTATTTTAAGAAATTGCCACAGCCACCCCAACCTTCAGCAACCACTACCCTGATCAGTCAGCAGCCATCAAGATCGAGGCAAGACTTTCCACTAGCAAAATGATTACGACTCTCTCAAGGCTCAGATGATGGTTAATGTTTTTTAGCAATAAAAGTTTTTAAAAATTAAGGCATGTACTTTTTTTTTTAGATATAATGCTATTGCACACTTAGTAGACTACAGTATAGTGTAAACATAACTTTTATATGTACTGGGAAACCAAAAAATTTGTGTGACTTGCTTTATTGCAGTGGTCTGGAACTGAACCTGCAATATATCTGAGGTATGCTGGTATATTTACAACACCAGCAATAAAAACAAGAAGATGCTGAGGCTGCTTATCATAAGCAAACACATCATGAGATTTGGTTCCTTGCTTTAGAGGGTTAGGATTATGGTTTCATTGGACATCATAGTTAATTGGCCTAATAACATGTTCAGTGCTTCTGTTCTACCTCTTAGTTCATTGTGTAGTGCCTGGGGTCTTAAAAGCTTGCAAGTGGCCATTCAGGGTGCAACAGTTGGCCTCTGTTTACCTGGAACAACAGAGGAAGAAGGAGAGTCACGAATAGGAGGAGGAAATTAAATGTGTGGCTAACTGCCTTCATGAATAACTGCCTCCATTGCCATGAGACCAGAAGAACTGGATGATCCCTGGTTACCATTACTGAATATTTTGATTGGAGGTTCTAGAGAAGATTTCTGATCAAAAGGGAGGAAATGTAGAACAGAATTTCAAATTATCATGGACTCTAGTCTTTCTGGAGCCGTGGAGGGTGGATGAACCCCTGAAATGATTATCCTGACATAATTTTTAAACCTTAAACCTGAAATCTTCTTAAAACTAAACAGTAGTTTAGCTTAATTAGTAAAGAATATCTGCCTTGAGTATTATGCTCTTTTAAGAACTGTCTATATGGGATCAAATTGATAATAGCAACTCAAAAGATTGATTGGATAACTTAGGGGGCAGTGAGTTTGTTTTAATGAGGGAAGAACAATTTAGAAAAGCAGGGTGAGAATGGTTGCACAACTCAAAGAATATAACCAATGTCACTGAATTGTACATGTACAAATTGTTGAATTGATGTATGTTCTGCTGTGTATATTCTCAACAACAACAGCAAAAAATAAAATAAATTAAAAAAAAGACCCTAAGGATTACAACTGAATATTGTCTGATACAGTGCTGGAAGATGAGCTCCCCTAGGTTGGAAGGCACTCAAAATACACAACGGCTGCAACAATAGACTCAGACGTACCTGTGATCGTGAAGATGACACAGGACTGGGCAGTGTTCCATTCTGTTTTACATAAGGTTGCCATGAGTCGAAGCTGACTTGAGATCAACTAACAACTATATCAACAAGATTATACAGTTTAAGTAAATATTTGAAAGTTGAATTAAAAAATAATAGAATGACAAATGTTGCCATGTGAGAGATTTAGATTTTTAAAAATGATAAAGAATAGTTTCCTCATGAGGTGGGTTGATAACCTTTGCAATGGCTTATTGAGAAAAATTATATAAGTTTTTTCTACTTGGGAGAGCAAACAAGAAGAGCAACAGACAAAAACCCAAAGCAAATTCATGTGGTTGGGTGATTTAAATGCGTTCCATTGTCTGGTAAAGCTGTAGCACTTTAGATAAATAGGCAAGGTATAGTGTGTTGACACTTGTTCATTTTCAGCAAGCACAGTGACAGCAAATACATTTATGGAAAGTGTATTGCCCCATTATAAAGGATACATTGAGGTAATAAATCAAAGAGTGAACCTCTGAACTGCTTGACTTTGTAAAGACAAATGACTTTTGTCTGTATGCACCAAGTAAAATTTATTACTAGGTATTTCTCTTTATGAATGTAAACCAAATGGTATACAACTTCAAGGCAGGAATGGTGTAATTGGTGATTAATGTAGTCATTAATATACTACTCATGACTTCACTGTTTTCTTAGGATGTTTAGAAAACAGTTCCATTCCTTTGCCTCTCAGATAAACATCTTTTCTCCTAAGAGTCTTAGCTCTAGTAGTTATGGGAAGGGAAGAGTTAGAAATTTATCTATAGGAAAATCTTAGTACACACATGAACTGTGCTATATTAAAATACATTAACTCTAAGCTCATACTATTCTACATATCAAGCAACATTGTTCTGGCTGGTTTTCACTACTTGTCAAATAGCAGGAATATCGTGGATGAAGTGGGTACTGCAGCCCTAGGACCTCATCTGGTATACCATCTTACTACATGTAGCAGTTCTTAATCAGCTATTTGGGTGCTTGTTATGTCTATAGTATTTGTTAGATACAGTTGAGAATAGGAGGTAGTACAGGAAGCCCTCATTTTAAAGGAGTATTGTTCCAAAATTATGTTGACTGGAAGATATTTTGTCTCCTTAAAAACAAATTAAGTGTACCTGAATTATGTTAGGTGATGAAAAAGTCATCAAGATTTATAAGCTGCAAATTTTATTATTTGGAAGAATGATGGAACAATGAGCAGAGATGGGAAGTTTGGAAGGTAGAGGAATGTCTTTTAAATTTTAGTTTTAGACATGTTCATTTGAGGTGACAAATAAGGTTGGAGATACCAGACTGCAGCTTATTAGAAAGGTCAGGGCTGTACCTATGTATTTGGTTATTCACATAGAAGTGATAGTTGAAACTACAAGAGTACTCGTGTTCTCTGAAGGAGAAAATGTAGAGCAGTGGTTCTTAAACATTGGTATAAACAAAATTACCTGTTGGGCCTGTTAAAAATACAGATGGTCAGGCCCCAACATTGGAGGTTTTGATTAAGTAGACTTAGGATGAAACCTTGACATCTCTATAATTGGAAAAAAAAAATTTCAGGTAATTCTCATGTTCACCAAATTTTAAGAACCATTGGTGTTGAGAGGTGAACTGCATGGTGATTTTAACCTTTGATCCTCCAGTTAGGACTGGGAAGAAAAAAACAAGGATAGGAGACCAAAAGGAACAATAAAAAAATTCTAGACATTCAAGCGGCTAAAAGACACATGAGGAAATGCTCACCATCATTAGCCACTAGAGAAATGCAAATCAAACTACAATGAGATACCATCTCACCCTGAAATTACTGGCACTAATCAAAAAAACAGAAAATAACAAATGTTGAAAAGGTTGTGGGGAGATCATGCACTGTAGGGTCACTATGAATTGGAATCCACTTGATGGCAACAGATGTGGGATGCACTCCTGGTGGGAATGTGAAATGGTACAACCACAATTGAAAATGATATGGCGCCTCCTTAAAAAGCTAAAAATAGAAATACCATATGATCTAGCAATCCCACTCCTAGGAGTACATCCTAGAGAAATGAGTCATCACATGAATAGACATATGCAAACCTATGTTCATTGCAGCATTATTCACAATAGTAAAAAGATGAAAACAACCTAAGTGCCCATCAACAGGTGAATAACAAAAAATCAAACCCGTTTCCATCTAATCGATTCTGACTCATAGCGACCCTATAGTACAGAGTAGAACTGCCCCTACGGTTTCCAAGGAGTGGCTGGTGGATTCGAACTGCTGACCTTTTGGTTAGTAGCCATAGCTCTTAACCACTGTACTACCAGGTCTCCAACGAGGAATGGATAAACAAATTAAAGTGCATACACACAATGGCCCCACATGTCTGCCAGTTATTCATACTGTGGTGGCTTGAGTGTTGCTGTGATGCTGCAAGCTATGCCATTGGTGTTTCAAATATCAGCAGGGTCACCCATGGTGGACAGGTTCCAGCTGAGCATCCAGACTAAGAGACTAGAAGAAGGACCTGGAAGTCTACTTCTGAAAAAATTAGCCACTGAAAACCTTATGAATAGCAGTGAAACATTATCTGATATAGTGCCAGAAGATGAGCCCCTCAGGTTGGAAGGCACTCAAAATATGACTGGGGGAGAGCTGCCTCCTCAGAGTAGAGTCGACCTTAATGACATGGATGGAGTCAAGCTTTTGGGACCTTCATTGGCTGATGTGGCACGACTCAAAATGAGAAGAAACAGCTGCAAACTGTTTACAGTGTGAATCTAGGAAAACTGGAAGTCGTCAAAAAAGAAATGGAACTCATAAACGTCTATAACCTAGGCATTAAACCCATTGTTGTCAAGTCAATTCTGACTCTTAGCGACCCTATAGGACGGAGTAGAACTGCCCCATAGGGTTTCCAAGGAATGGCTGGTGGATTCAAACTGCCATCCTTTTGGTCAACAACCAAATCCTTAACCACTGCACCACCAGGGTTCTGTACTAGGCATTAATGAGCTGGAAAGGACTGGTATTGACTATTTTGAGTTGGACTATTGTATGGTCTACCATGCCGGGAATGACAACGTGAAGAGGAATGGCATTGTGTTCAATGTCAAAAAGAACATTTCAAGATCTATCCTGAAGTACAACGCTGTCAGTGATAAGATAATAGTCATACGCCTACAAGGAAGACCAGTAAATATGAGTATTATTCAAATTTACAGACCAACCACTAAGGCCAAAGATGAAGAAATTGAAGACTTTTGCCAACTTCTGCAGTGTGAAATTGATCAAACATGCAATCAAGACGCATTGATAATTACTGGTGAGTGGAATGCAAAAGTTGGAAATAAAGAAGAAGTATTGGTAGTTGAAAAATACGGCCTTTGTGATAGAAATGATGCTGGAGGTCCGTGATAGAATTTTGAAAGACCAACAATTTATTCATGGTAAGTACCTTTTTTCAACAAGAGAAACAGCAAGTATACACGTGGACCTCGCCAGACGGAATGCACAGGAATCAAATCGACTACACCTGTGGAGAGAAACAATGGAAAAGCTCAGTCAGAACAAGGTCCAGGGCCAACTGCTGAACAAGCCATCAATTGCTGCTATGCAAGTTCAAGCTGAAGTTGAAGAAAATTTAAACAAGTCCATTAGTATGACCTTGAGCATATCCCAGCAGAATTTAGAGACCATATCAAGAATAGATTTGACGCATTGAACAAGAATAGATTTGACGCATTGAACACTAATGACTGAAGACCAAACAAGTTGTGGAATTACATCAAAGACATCATACATGAAGAAAGCAAGAGGTCATTAAAAAGACAGGAAATAAAGAAAAGACCAAAATGGATATCAGAAAAGACTCTGAAGCTTGTTCTTGAATGTAGAGTAGGTAAAGTGAAAGGAAGAAATGAAATAAAAGATCTGAATAGAAGATTTCAAAGGGTGGCTTGAGAAGACAAAGTAAAGTATTATAATGGAGTTAGAAAACCAAAAGGGAAGAACACGCTTGGCATTTCTCAAGCTGAAAGAACTGAAGAAAAAATTCAAACCTCAAGTTGCAATATTGAAGGTTTCTATGGGCAAAATATTAATTGACGCAGGAAGCATCAAAAGAAGATGGAAGGAGTACACAGAATTACTGTATCAAAAATAATAGGTCGATGTTTAACCATTTCAGGAGGGAGCATATGTTCAAGAACTGATGGTACTGAAGGAAGAAGTCCAAGCTGCACTGCAAAACAAGGCTTCAGGAACTGACGGAATACCAACTGAGATGTTTCAACAAACTGATGCAGCGCTGGAGGTACTCACTGATTTATGCCAAGAAATTTGAAGGACAGCTTACTTGGACAACCGACTGGAAGAGATGTATATTTTTATCCATTCCAAAGGAAGGTGATCAAATAGAATGCAGAAATTATCAAACAGTATCGTTAATATCACACACAAGTAACAATTATTGTGAGGATGGTGCAGGACTGTGCAGTGTTTTGTTCTGTTGTACGTAGGGTCACTATGAGTCGAAACCAACTCGACAGCTATCAACAAGAACACACAATGGAATACTACACAACTATAAAGAACAAAGATGAATCCAGGAAATATCTCACAATATGGGTGAATCTGGAGGGTATTATGCTGAGTGAAATAAGTCAGTCACAAAAGGACAAATATTGTATGAGACCACTATTATAAAGAAACAAGAAAATTTGGTTTACACACAGGAACAAAAACCAATCTTTGATGGTTATGAAGGACGGGAGGGTTCAGAAGGGAAATCACTAACTAGATAGAATACAAGTGTTAACTTTGGTGAAGGGAAAGGCAGCTCACAATATAGGGGAAGTCAGCACAACTTGACCAAGGCAGTCATGGAAGCTTCCTAGACACATCCAAACACCTTGAGGGACTGAGTTACTGGGGCTGGGTCCTGGAGACCATGGTCTCGAGGATCATCTAGGTCAACTGGCATAACACGGTTCATAATGAAAATGTTCTACATCCTACTTTGGTGTGTAGCCCCTGGGGTCTTAAAAGCTTGCGAGTGGCCCTCTAGGATACATCTAGTGATCTCATCCCATCTAGAGCAAAGGAGAATGAAGAAAACCAAAGACACAAGGGAAATAGGAGTCCAAAGGACTAGAGGACCGCATTTACTACAGCCTCCACCAGCCTGAGCCCAGAAGAACTAGATGGTGTCAGGCTACCACCACTGACCGCTCTGTCAAGGATTACAATAGTGTCCTGGACAGAGCAGATGAAAAATGTAGAACAAAATTAAAATTTATTAAAAAAAAAGACCAGACTTACGGGTCTGACAGAGACTGGAGGAACCCCAAGACTATAGCCCCTGGACACCCTGCTAACTTAGAACTGAAGCCACTCCCAAAATTCACCTTTCAGCCAAAGATTAGACAGGCCTATGAAACAAACAATAACACATGAGAAGAATGTGCATCTTAGTTCAGTGAAGTATATGAGACCAAGTGGGCAACGCCTGCCCAAAAGCAAAGACGAGAAGGCAGGAAGGGACAGGAAAATTGGATGAATGGACATGGGGTACCCGGGGTGTAAAGGGAAAGGGGAAGAGTGCTGACACAATGTGGGGATGGCAACCAACATCACAAAACATTTTGTGCATAAATTTTTGGAATGAGAAACTAATTAGAGCTGTAAACTTTCACCTAAAGCACAATAAAATTAAAAAAATAATTCTAAAGGAGACTCACTGCTCACTTTTTGAGTGCATACTCTGTACAAGGTTGTCATGCCAGGTTATGACAGGCAGTAGGTGAAAGGTATAAGGTAAGTCCAGAACAAAGATACCAGGCACGCATTATGCTTAAGGATCTGGAAAAATAGGTTGAAGTTCAATAAACAACAAAAATAAAGAATCATAAATGCCAGAGGGCACAATACTGTATGTTGTCTAAAGTCAATTCAAATATCAGGCTGTGGACACTGATGGAGCAGAGTAAGGCAGATGTTCATAGCAGTCAGTCAGCAAGCAACTGACCAAAATGCCTAGAATATATGGGGGTGAAGAAAAGGCTGGATAGAGCTAAAGTAACAGAGAAAACATCCTTATACTGAAGTAGCATTATGTCTCAGCCTCAAACACCTTTGGCCTGAAGGAAGACTCGTTGGTTAATAACTATAAACAGGTGGAACATGAATGTTGTGATTGGAATGACGTTCTTAGACTGAGAAATTTCCTACACAGTGACACTACTCAATGCTGAATCAGGATAGTGTGAGGCCAAGGGTATGTTGATCATTGTAAAATGTTGCTGTGAAGTCAGGAAAGTGATCTTTGGGGGTACCGTTTAAGTAAAGTGGTAAGCATGCAAAACAGATTGCAGGGCTTTACTGAGATGAGTGGGCAGCAAGAAAATAGAGATAGCAAGTAGATCGTTCAATTCATGTAGTTGTAAGGGAGAGGAGAAATGGGATGATAGATTGAAGCACAGTGTGGTCAATTCATTTTTTTTTCCAAGAGGAGATGGATATGTTTGAAGGTAGAGGGGGAAGGAAGAAGTTGAGAGGGAGATACTGAAGATACCTTTGAATAGAAGAAATAATTGAGACATCAAGGTCCTTGAAAATGCTGAAAAATTAGTAAACCTTAGAAAAAAGAAAATAAACATTTTCAAAACTGGAGATGTAAGTCAATGTAAATATATGGTTAGAAATTATTTGACAGAAACATTTTTTTCCCAAGAAACTAATTTTTGTGAAGGGATTAATAAATTCTACACTTCATGATGGATAATAAAGATTTGACCAGTTTGTTGACTCCATAAATTTAGCTGGGCAAATATTCTCTTTTTCATTGGAATATTGTTTAGAAATGACAGCTGAGATCTAACATAAAGGCAACGAATTCAGTTATATGTGAAGTCATCTTTAAAAAGCTTGGCTATGATTTATTATGAAAGAAACTACAGAAATAAAGAGGTTGCAATTATTCAAACTTGAAAATAGGGAAAACAAACAGTATTGTGAAAGTATTTGTATTTACTAAATTCTACTTCAAGAACTTCTAAGTCATCTGCACAAAAGAATATATTTAGAAAGTTTCACATTTTGGGAGAAAAATCTAAAACTAGCCTGATATGCAGAGATTTTGTCAGATGTTGATATCTTTAGAATTATTCTCCTGCTAGCGTGGTACATACAAGAGCATCACATGGAGTCATATATCTTCAGTGAGTCTTTGGGATTTAAGACCTGTAGAAATTAAAATTTGAGAATTAAATATTTCTCTGACTGGAGCATTAACGAATGATTTATTTGATAAGCCTCAGGTCATATACTTTTGAAAATTGCTTTAAAAAAAGTCCTTTAGAGTTCTTATTTTTAATAATAACTACAAAACTGGCTTCACATCTGTCCTCATTTCTCTTTATAGGTATATATAAAAGAAGAATTAATGTTTTGTGTTTTTGGGTGTCTAATTACTGTTTTGCAGTATGTCATGTTGCTTGCAAGCTAGCGTGCATGGGTGAAGGCTCAATTTCTTCAGAAAAAGCTATTCGAAGACAGATTTTGGTAAGTGCTAATTAATTGAGGAGAAAATGCAAATGGAATGAAAAATAAAAAAAAGCTGAGTTTATTCTGTCTCATGTATACAAAGTAGAACCTCACTCCATAGGGTTTCAAGACTGTGACCTTTCAGAAGCAGATTGCCAGGCCTTTCTTCCAAGGTGCCTGTGGGTTTAAATTGCCAACCTTTCAGTTAGCAGTTGAGTGCTTAACCATTTGTGCCACCCAGGGACCACATAAATGCAATGAGATGGTGGTTATACCTATGAAGATGATTGAAGTTAGTGTAAACCTGGAAGGAGGTTGAATCCTTTAGTGCTATCCTTGTTCCTTTTATGATAGATATATTTACTGGAGTTAAAGGTCTCAGCAGTACTATAGTTGTTATTACAGTAGTTCAGTGGACTCAATATTGAACTTATAGTTCAGGATTTATGAATTATTTTTGCTTTTACCACCTCTAACTTGTTAGAATAGTAGTTTCTACATCTAGAAAAACTTGAGCAGTATTATTTAGTCTTAAAAGAATTTTGGGGGAGAG
Organism: Trichechus manatus latirostris; assembly: GCF_000243295.1. Lineage (NCBI taxonomy): Eukaryota > Metazoa > Chordata > Mammalia > Sirenia > Trichechidae > Trichechus > Trichechus manatus. Next base: position 7,281,679 of record NW_004444006.1, on the reverse strand, counting down.
GCAGGGACAAGATGGTGGAATAGTCAGACCTTCCGGTGGTCCCTCTTACAACAAAGACCCGAAAAAACAAGTGAGTTGATTATATATGAGAATCTAGGAGCCCTGAATATCAAAGACAAAGGTGAAGAATTGGACTGAGTGGCAGGGGGAGGGAGAGATGTTTCAGAGGCAGTGAGGAGTTGCCAGACCTGACCTGGTGGGAACAGGCACCCTGTGGGCCAGATCAGCTGGTGTGCGCAGTGAGGCAAGCAGAGGCATTTGGGACGCATTTTCCACACTGGGAGAGACCGAGTGGCAGAGAGTCTACTCAAGCCTCCCAAACCAGTGAAAAGCGGTGCTCGATCAGCAAAAGATAAGTACATGCATCTCACCTACCATGTGGATCAAAAAATACCCATTTGGGAAGAACCTGTCTCCCATTTACCTGCTCCCTCCCCACTCAGCAACAGGTCTCAGGACCGCTTCAGTGACTGCCACTTCCCCTGGGCCGGAAGTGGGACCTGTCACATACCCTGAGCCATTTTCCTGGCCTTGGAGAGGGAACAAATTAACAAAAAGGAAAAAATAATCTGTCAGCTCCTCTAAGCCAGGAACTCAAGGAAGGCAGAGCTCCTTTGCCTAGGCACACGTGTAAGGGGTCCATGGACTTTCAATGCCTTTCACCCCTGCATAGACCTGTGTGGGCCCAATTCAACAGCGTATGTCCTCATTAGCACAGTACAACATGGTACATACCTGAAGCCCAACTTCACTATATCAGCTATATGGTGGAGTGGTAGGTTCGTGACATTTGACACCACTCTGTCCATTAAGCAGGGTCCCACATCAGGGGCCTGAGGACTGGGGCTCCACCCACACCACCTAGCCACCCTAGACAGGGGTCTGAGAATAAGTTGTGCCTCCCAGTACTTACAGCCAAAAGCACCGGGTGCCCATAGTCTGGCTGTAAAACCCACCCACCTGCGCACTCTAGGGAACAGGGACACGCTTTCCTCCCAGATACTCAGGGGCAGTCATTAGCCCCCTGCCTTACTCAGCAGGTGACTCCCTACTCCACCCAGATACCTGTGCCTACACCAATCACTCCTGCCTGTCTAGGATGGTAGGTGAGAGCCTGCACCACACGCTTGGTGACCAACTACCTGGACACCTGAGCTGAATCCATACAAGAAAAGTAAACAGACTCCTGGGCTCACGTACCTAGTAACAGATCTAACCACCTGGTGACAGGATGGTAGAGCTTCAAAGATGCAAGTAATCAAACTAGCTCACACAAGCAGCCTATTTGGGCATATCAAAACAAAACAAAACAAGAAGCTAGGACACAGTAAGCAAACATAAAATAAATATAATAACTTACTGATGGCTTGGAGACAACAGTCAATATCAAATCACATAAAGAGGCAGACCATGATGGCTTCAGCCAGCTCCCAAAACAAAGAATCAAGAAATTTTCTGGAAGAAGAGAATTTCTTGGAATTACCAGAGGTAGAATACAAAAGATTAATATACAGAACTCTTCAGTAGATCAGGAAAGAGATCATGCAAATTGCAGAACATGCTAAGGAACACACCAACAAAGCAATAGAGGAACTTAAAAAGATTATAGAAGAGCATAAAGACAAATTTAACAAACTGCAAGAATCCATAGAGAGACAGAATACAGAAATCCAGAAGATTAACAGTACAATTTCAGAATTAGACAACTCCATAGAAAGTCATAGGAGCAGAATTGAGGCAATGGAAGTCATAATTAATGAGATGGAAGATAAAGCTCTTGACACCAACCTATTTGAGAAAAAATCAGATAAAAGAATTTTAAAAAATGAAGAAACCCTAAGAATTATGTGGGACTGTATCAAGAGGAATAACCTCTGAGTGATTGGAGTGCCAGAACAGGGGGAGATAACAGAAAATACAGAGAGAATTGTTGAAGATTTGTTGGCAGAAAACTTCCCTGATGTTGTGAAAGATGAGAAGAAATCTATCCAAGATGCTTATTGAACCCCACACAAGGTAGATCCCAAAAGAAAGTCACCAAGACATATTATAATCAAACTTGCCAAAACCAAAGATAAAGACAGAATTTTAAGAGCATCTAGGGGTAAACAAAAAGACATCTATAAAGGAGAGTCAATAAGACTAAGCTCAGACTACTCAGCAGAAACCATGCAGGCAAGAAGGCAATGGAATGACATATATAAAGACTTGAAGGAGAAAAATTGCCAGCCAAGAATTATATATCCAGCAAAACTGTCTCTCAAATATGATGGTGAAATTAGGGCATTTCCAGATAAATAGAAGTTTAGGGAATTTGCAAAAACCAAATGAAAATTACAAGAAGTACTAAAGGGAGTCCTCCACTTAGAAAATCAATAACAACAGATAACAGCCCAAGACTAGAACACAGGACAGAGCAACCAGATATTAACTCAGATAGAGAAGTCAGAAAAATAAATCAAAGCAAAAACACTGAAAATAGGGAAACAGAGACGTCAATATGTAAAAGATGACAACATTAAAACAAAAAAGAGAGAGACTAAAGAAATGTAGTCATAAATCTTTCATTTGGAGAGGAAGTCAAGGTGATATAAAGAAATAAAAGAGTGGTTTATACTTTGAAAAATAGGGGTAAATATTAAGGTAAACACAAAGGAAACTAACAATCCTATACATCAAAATAAAAAACAAGAAAAACACGAAGACTCACGAATAAAAAAAAAATCAACAACAATGAAAAAGATGAAAAGAAAATATATAGAGAAAAACGACTCAGCACAGAAAATTAAATGGAACAAAGAAACTGTCAACAACACCAAAAAAAAAGACATCAAAGTGACAGCACGAAACATACCTGTCAATAATTATGCCGAATTTAATGGACTAAACGCACCAATTAAGAGACAGAGAGTGGCAGAATGGATTAAAAAACATGATCTGCCTATATGCTGCCTACAAGAGACACACCTTAGACTTAAAGACACAAATGAACTAAAACTCAAAGGATGGAAAAAAATGTATCAAGGAAACAAAACTCAAAAAAAAGTAGGAGTGGCAATATTAATCTCTGACAAAATAGACTTTAAAGTAAAATCCACCATAAAGGATAAGGAAGGACACTATATAATGATTAAAGGGTCAATACACCAGGAGGACATGCTATAATAAAAATTTACGCACCCAATGACAGGGCTCCAAGATACATAAAAAAAATTCTAACGGAATTGAAAAGAGAGATATACAGCTCCAAAATAATAGTAGGAGATTTCAACACACCCCTTTTGGTGAAGGACAGAACGTCCAGAAAGAAGCTCAATAAAGTCACGGAAGATCTAAATGCCATTATCAACCAACTTGATCTCATAGACATATACAGAACACTCTACCCAACAGCAGCCAAGTATGCTTTCTTTTCCAATGCATATGAAACATTCTCCAGAATAGACCACATATTAGGCCATAAAGCAAGCCTTAACAAAATCCAAAGCATTGAAATATTACAAAGCATTGTTTCTGACCATAAAGCCATAAAAATAGAAATCAATAACAGAAAAAAGCAAGGAAAAAACATCAAACACATGGAAACAGAACAACACCTTGCTCAAAAACTACTGGGTTGTAGAAGAAATTAAGGATGGAATAAAGAAATTTCACAGAATCAAATGAGAATGAAAACACATCCTACCAGAACATTTGGGACTTAGCAAAAGCAGTGCTCAGATGTCAGTTTATAGCAATAAACGCACACATCCAAAAAGAAGAAAGGGCCAAAATGAAAACATTATCCCTAAAAGTTGAACAAGTAGAAAGAGAGCAGCAAAAGAAGCCGTCAGGCACCGGAAGAAAGGAAATAATAAGAATTAGAGCAGAATTAAATGAAATAGAGAATAGAAAAAATTGAAATAGTTAACAAGACCAAAAGCTGGTTCTTTGAAAAGATCAACAAAATTGATAAACCATTGACCAAACTGACAAAAGAAAAACAGGAGAGGAAGCTAATAACCTGAATAAGAAATGAGATGAGCGAGATCACAGCCGACCCAACTGAAATTAAAAGAATCGTAACAGAATACTATAAAAAATTGTAACAAATATGAAAACCTAGAGGAAATTGACAAATTTCTAGAAACTCACTAGCTACCTAAACTAACACAAACAGAGATAGAACAACTAAATAAACCCATACAAAAGAAGAGATTGAAAAGGTAATTTAGTATATCCCGACCAAAAAAAAAAAAGCCCTGGCCCTGAAGGTTTCACTGGAGAATTCTACCAAACTTTCAGAGAAGAATTAATACCACTACTACTGAAAGTATTTCAGAGCATAGAAAAGGATGGAATACTCCCAAACTCATTCTACAAAGCCAGCATAATCCTGATACCAAAGCCAGGTAAAGACACCACAAAAAAAGAAAATTAAAGACCAATATCTCTCACAAACATAGATGCAAAAATCCTCAACAAAATTCTAGCCAATAGAATTCAACAACGTATGAAGAAAATAATTCACCATAATCAAGTGGGATGTATACCAGGTATGAAGGGATGCTTCAACAGTAGAAAAACAATCAGTGTAATCCATCACATAAATAAAACAAAATACAAGAACCACATGATCTTGTCAATCGATGCAGAAAAGGCATTTGACAAAGTCTGACACCCATTCATGATAAAAACTCTCAGCAAAATAGGAATGGAAGGGAAATTTCTCAACGTAATAAAGGGCATTTATACAAAGCCAACAGCCAGCATCATCCTAAATGGAGAGACTTTGAAAGCATTCCCCTTGAGAACAGGAACCAGACAACGATGCCCTTTATTACCACTCTTATTGAACATTGTGCTGGAGTTAGTAGCCAGAGCAATTAGGCTAGAAAAAGAAATAAAGGGCATCCAAATTGGTAAGGAAGAAGTTAAAATATCTCTATTTGCAGATGATATGATCTTATGCACAGAAAACCCCAAAGAATCCACAAGAAAACTACACACACTACAGGGGAAGTCAGCACAACTGGACTAAACCAAAGCTAAGAAGTTTCCTGAATACAACCAAACACTTCAAGGGACAGAGTAGCAGGGGCATTGGTCTGGGGACCATGGTTTCAGGGGACATCTAGGTCAATTGGCATAACAAAATTTATTAAGAAAATGTTCTGCATCCCAATTTGGTGAGTGACATTTGGGGTCTTAAAAGCTAGCTAGTGGCCATCTAAGATACATCAACTGATCCTAACCCACCTGGATCAAAAGAGAATGAAGAACACCAAAGTCACAAGAAAAATAGTATCCCAAGAAACAGAAAGGGCCACATAAACCAGAGACTCTATCAGCCTGGGACCAGAACTAAATGGTGCCTGGTTACCACCAATGACCACCCTGACAAGGAACACAACAGAGAATCCCTGATGGAGCAGGAGAATAGTAGGGTGCAGAACTCAAATTCTAGTAAAAAGACCAGACTTAATGGAGGGACCCTAGAAGACATGGCCCCTGGACTCTGTTAGCCTAGAACTGAAACCATTCCCGAAGCCAACCTTTCAGATAAAGATTAGACTGGACTATAAGATATAAAATGATACTTGTGAAGAGAGTGCATCTTAACTCAAGTAGGCTCGTGAGACTAAATGGACAGCTTCTGTCCGGAGGTGAGATGAGAAGGCAGAAAGGGACAGGAGCTGGTTGAATGGACACGGGAAATCCAGAGTGGAAAGGAGGAGTGTGCTGTCACATTATAGGGAGAGCAGCTAGGGTCACATAAGAATGTGTGCATAAATTTTTGTGTGAGAAACTAACTTGAATTGTAAACTTTCACATAAAGCGCAATAAAAAAAGAATTTTTCAGAGTAATAAATAATGAAAATTATGACGCATTCAGCAAATAAAGAAAAGAGTACAGAATTTGAAGTCTGGAGACCTAAGTTTGAATGTGAACTTTGTGACTTACTAGCTGTGTGACTTTGGAAGATTCTCATTTGTAAAATGGGAATAATATTTTCCACTTGAAAGTGTTGTGGAATTAAAATTAGAATTTTGTGTTGGCGAAGAATATTGAGTATACCAAGGACTGCTAGAAGAAGGAACAAATCTGTGTTGGAGGAAGTACAGCCAGAATGCTCCTGAGAAGCGAGGATGGTGAAACTTCGTCTCATTAACTTTGGACATGTTGTCAGGAGGGGCCAATCCCTGGAGAAGGGCATCATGCTTGGTAAAGTAGAGGGTCAGTGAAAAAGAGGATGACCCTTAACGACATGGATTAACAGTGGCTACAACAATAGGCTCAAACATAGCAGTGATTGTAAGGATGGTGCAGGATGGGCAACACTTCATTCTGTTATAGATAAAATCACTATGAGTTGGAGCCGACTTGAAGGCATGTAACAACAATAATCATGGCAGAACCTAGAAGTCCTCCCATTGCATTTTTATTATTTAAAAAATTAATTTATTTAAACATTTATTTCCCCCCAAATACTACATCCATACATGTATAGCATACATACATATACATATGCTTAAATAAAATAAAAATTTTCACAAAAGTTATGAGAGTGATGAAAAGTAGTTCTCTGCCCTCTCCCTCCCTACCCACTGTCTTGCTCCCTAGAGGCAACTACGTGTTTTTTTTTTAGCGGAAAAATATTTTTTCTAGTATTTTTAAAAAAATATTTTATTATTGAAAAGTTCAAATACACACAAAAGAATAGCTAAGATAGTATAATGATTCCCCCAGTTACTCATCATCCAGCTAGAATAACCAATAATTCGTGGTTATTCTTGTTTCATCTGTATCTCCAACAGCAACTCCTGCTTCCCTGCCCTTTGCTGGTTTATTTTGAAGCAAATCCAAAGCATATCATTTTTCCTATAAATATATCAGTATGTATCTTTAAAAGACAATGTCTATTTTTAGTCAAACTCCCTACCCGTTATCTCACCTGATAAAATTTAATAAAGATTTCCCAAAAATCATCAAATATCCAGTCTGTCTGCCTCTATCTTTCTCTCCCCCTACTTGGTTTCTTAGAATCAGGATCAAAGAAGGTCCAGACATTCTATTTTAATGTGTCTCAATCTACATATTTCTTCCTCCTTTTTTAAAAATTTATTTATTTATTTATTTATTTATTTATATTGTACTTCAGGTGAAGGCTTACAGAACAAATAGTTCCTAATGAAATATCCAGTCTGTCTGCCTCTATCTTTCTCTC
>NW_004444006.1:7252453-7271381 GCF_000243295.1 Trichechus manatus latirostris | reverse complement strand
CGGAATAATCTGAGCTTAGTCTTATTGTTTCTCCTCTGTATGTGACTTCTTGTTTTTCACAAGCTGCTCTCAGGATTCTTTGTTTGTCTTTGGTTTTGGTGAGTGTGATTATGATATGCCTTGGTGATTTTCTTTTGGGGTCTCTCCTATATGGGGTTCTTTGAGCTTCTTGGATGGCCAGCTTTCATCTTTCATGATATTGGGGAAGTTTTCTGTCAGTAGTTCTTCAATGATCCTTTCTGTGTTTTCTGTTTTCTCCCTGTTCTGGAATTCCAGTCACTCACGATTTTTGCTTTTGATTGTATCCCACGTAACTCTCAGGGTCTCTTCATTTTTCTTTGTTCTTTTTTCTGAGTTTTACTCAAACAGAGTTGTATCCAGGTGTTTGTCTTCAGTTCCACTGATCCTGTTTTCCACTGTTTCAAATCTGCTTCTCAGCCCTTCTATGACAGCGTCCATTTTGGAATCTTGTTTATCTTTTGGATTTCTAATTGTTGTCTTTGTATAATTTCTAGTTGTGAATTTATTTTGGCATTTTGTTCCTGCGTGATTTTGCTGAATTCTTCCAATTTTTTGTTTGTATTTTCCATGAATTTGTCTATTTTTTCCTCATGTTTGTCAGCTTTTTGCCTGAGCTCTTGGAGAATTCTGAGTATTAGAGATCTGAATTCCCTATCAGGTAGTTCTAGTGCATTTTCTTCCACTGGAGTGTCATCTGGTGTTTTATTTTGGACTCCTACTGGAACCATCCTGTCCTGTTTTTGTAAATGTTTTGATATTGTCTGCTGTCTTTGGGGCATTCAGTAGTTATTTTTCTCGTTTACTGATTGTAGATTTGTGTGTTTCTTCCCTTTTTTTCTAAATTTTACTATGTCTGAGCAGGTGGACTGTGTGTTCTTTGTTGCTTGCTCATCTGTGGGCACAATACTTTTCGCCTCCTTCTTCAACTGGCACGGTCAGTCACTCAGATATGGTACGGCAGGGCAGGTCTAGCTGAAGAGGAGTTACTGGGATGGGTTGTTTGTGGCACTTACTACAGCCACCAGGGCGGGTCAGTAATCAGTGCAGGGCATGTTCCAGTAGGCTGTGCCCGTGCTGCTTGGTGGTGTGATGTCAAGCGCACAGTGCACATAGGCAGCATGCAGCGCGGAGATTGTTATGTGTGGAGCTAAGATGGATATGGGAGAGAGGAGAGAGGATCAAGAGCCAAAAACATACAAAAAAAAAAAAAAGTGCTAGGGGAGCTTGCTGTTGTAGTGGAGAGATGAGAGACTATGAAATGGAGAAAAACAGACAGGGGAAGTGGAAGAAAAGAGAAGAATGAATAAATAAAAATCGGAAAGATTACAGAACTGCAAATTTCCCAGGGATCGCACTGGTGCAGCTATGAGGTCTGGGGAAGTCGCTCTCAGGTGTTGCAGTACAGCCTGGCTAGAAGGCTTAGAGGTATACAATGCCAGGTATTCAGGGAACAGAATGAGAAGGAAGATACAGAAAGACGAAAAACTGAACAATGAAGAAAGACGAAAAGGGAAGAAGAGGGAAAAGAAAACAAAAGAAATTGAAAAAAAAAGAACCATAAAGGCCCCCCAAAAAACAGAAAAAAAAAACAACGAAAAATGAAATCTCATCAGGGATCCCTCTGCACGTCTGTGCAAGCCGAGGGGGAGGTCTCCTTGCCACACAGCACTGCCTGGCCAGAAGGGGCTCCCAACTCAAGAAAAGGAAAAGAAAACAAACAATTCAAAACATGCAAATGAACAAAAGCCCCAGGATTCCACCAGCACGGCAGCCCAGACCGGGATGCAGCTCCACACTCGATCGGAGCTCCACAGCCCCTCAGGAAGAAGCAAAGATGGTGCATGGAGCCTGGTATTTGAGCGAAAGGAGGGGGAGGTGGTGAGAGGTAAGGAAGAAATCAAAAGAAGCAGGAAAAAAAGCAACACTAGCAGCCAACAAATGGCACTCAGAGACCTAGCTAGTGCGGGGTGGTGGAATCCAAGCAGCCGGAGTTTCTCAGACAAGAGACTGTGTCCACAGGAAGCAGAGGGGCCTGAGTGTGGGTGAAGAAGGGTAGGGAGAGGGAAAGCGTATATCACAAATTACCAGAGCTCTGCAGCCCCTCAGGAAGAAGCAATGATGGCCTACGGAGCCAGGTATTTGAGCGAAAGGAGGGGGAGGTGGTGAGAGGTAAGGAAGAAATCAAAAGAAGCGGAAAAAAGCAACACCAGCAGCCAACAAATGGCACTCAGAGAGCCGGCCTGTTCGGGTGTGTGGAATTCAAGCAGCCGATATTTCCTGGTCAAGAGATTGTGGCCATGGGAGGCACAGGAGCCCTAGTCAGGGTGAAGAAGTGTGGGGGGTGGGAAAGCGTGTATCGCAAATTACCGGTTGTTTTGTCTCCTGCTGGACACTCCGTGAGGCTGCTTTCTCGTACCCCCTGTTTGCTGGTCTCCGATAGGAGTCCAAGATGGCGGATCCGCGCTGCGTTAGCTGGTAGGGGACCTCTGCATGAATCTCTCCTTGCTCTCCGTTCTCTGTCAGTTTTCTCACTCCATTTGGTGCTTGGCTGAGTTCTTTATCTCTTCATTTGATGTTTTAGGGTTTCAGGATTGTTGTAGTCTCTGTTCGGCTTAGTTTTTTGGATCTTTGCTGTGGAGGGTTGGCGTGGTGCTTCTGCCTAGAGCGCCATTTTGCCTCTTCCTCCATTTTTAAAAAAAAGTTTTTCCTTCAATTTTTTAAAAATAATATTTTACTTTGTTTTTGTTGAAAGTTTTCACAGCCCTCCTTTTTTTATTTGTTGAAGAAACCAGGTTGTTTGTCCTATAGAGTTTTCTAAATTTTGGATTTTGATGATTGCATTCTCATCGTGTCCTTCACATAGTCCTCTGTGCCTTGTTTTTCCTTTGAACTAGTAGTTAGCTCTAGAGGCTTTTTCTGATTCAGGTTCAGTTTTTGTCAGGAATTCATTGGCAGTGTCATGTACTTCCATTGGGCAGCGCTAATGTCGGCTGGTTTCTTTTTTTGTTGTGTTAGTACCTTTTGATGATTATTATCCTAAGATCCATTATTTCTGTAAGGATTTGCATATTCTAATTCTGTCATTCCTTCTTTATTAATTATAATAGAGAGAAAATTCCCCCCATGAAAGACAGATTAAATGCTCCATTCTTTCCCTTTATTTAGCAGTTTTGAGAATAACAAGTTGGTTCCATAACATCCTTAAAAGCTGTCCAACTAGTTTTTTTTTAAGTATCTTTATGAACTCATGGATTTTAACATATTTAATTAGTTTTAATCCATTGTAGTTATTAGTCTTACTGATGAAGAGTGTTCCATCTTTGGCCATTTTACCTTATGTGGTACAGTCATATACCTTATATTCAACCAGCCCCCATTGATGGACATTTGGGTGCTGCAATGAATAGACTTGTGCATATGTCTTCATATTTGAAGCTATTACTTGTAACCATTTATGTTTTTACTTCTCATGGTTACCTCTATGTGTCTTAGTCATATGCTTGTACCACTAATTCCTGAGTAATCAGCTTTATAGATGATCTGTTTTTTTCCTGCAATGATAGATGATGATTTCCCCCACTTATACTACCTCTCTCTGCAACCTTTCCCAGTTTTTGTTAGTAACATTATACTATGCATAATTTGTGTGATGCTACCTTTTAAACTTTAAATAATATATTTAAACTTTTATTTATTTTTCTATTAACTTTGAGATTATATCCTTACTTTCCACTTTGTGAGATGTTAGTACCTTTACCATTCTCTCTACGTCTTCGCCCCTTTAGCCTTCCAGCTTCTGCCACCTCTAACCTTTGCATTTTGGGCTTGTTGATTCCAAAGGTTGGGTCCAAAAAATGAAAACTAAAAGATGCATTTTCATGATTCTAACTATTATTTGACTCTGTGGATAATAATTTTATTTCTCTTCATGTTTCCATCTTCTAGGTCTCTTAATTATATTCCCTCGGGTATTCTTCTATTTGTTGAGTGTGATATCCTTTCATGGTATTAGTTTCCCTCAAAGGTTTGGTGGTTCTTGCTCATATTTGATTTGAGATTTCTTGATGGTCTTCGGTGAATGCTGTGTCACACTGTTTACTATAGCCTGAATCCAGAGACTGATGGAGAGGAAGGACAGGATGTTTTGCATTTGACCTATGTTGTCAGCCACGTGGAACTCGACTAGTTCTCTCCAGCCCAAGTAATTGTACTTGCTGCTCCTTGCTGGAGATGGGAAAGATACTTTTTGTGGGGTGGCTAATTGCCTGATGCTCCTGTTGTTCACACCCAAGGATGTTTCTACATTTAGCATTAATGTGAGCGTTGGGATGTCAATTTCTGCCTCATCCCATTGGCTGTTTTTCAGAGTTTCTTCATAATTTCAGATTTACTGAAAATGCTCCTTATATTCCAGGAATGTGATTGAATAAAAAAATATGTATGTCTTTTCTCTTCTTTCTAAGGAAGATATATGTTTATGTATCTCTATCCATCTATCAATATTTTCATTCTGTCATTTCTAGGGATTTACGGTAGAAGGAGTAGCTGTACTATGTGCTCAGTCCTCCCTCTTGATTTAATCATTGCTTGTTTCCATAGCATTTGCACATATGACATACCAATTATTTATTTAGATGTTTATCACTTACAATACTTGAGCTTCTTCAGGGTGCACGGCATGTAAAGGACGCTTAGTAAATGTTTGTTGGATTAATAAAAATTTTATTAGATATGGAATAAAAACTAGAACCCAAGTGTGTTGACTTACAGTCTAATGTTTATCATATAATAATTTTCATGAAGTATGTGAAGGCCTAAGTTTTCAGAACTTTCTTTTCCTATCTAAATTATCCCAATGCTTTCTTTTAATATTTCTTCAGAAGATGTGTTTTCAAGTCTATTAATTTTTTTTTTGTTATTGCTCTTAAGACCTCCCCAAAAACCAAACCCATTGCTGTTGAGTCAATTCTGACTCATGGCAACCCTGTAGGACAGAGTAGAACTGCCCCATAGTGTTTTCAAGGAATGGCTGGTGGATTTGAACTGCCAACCTTTTCGTTAGCAGCCGAGCTCTTAACCTCTGCACCTCTAGGGCTCCTTCTTAAGACCATTTGCTCTTAAATTATGGAGTTCAAAACAAAAAACAGTGCACTAATAAATGCTGACTGTTACTTGTTGTTTCCAGTGGGTTATTGTCCTAGTTATCTAGTGCTGCTATACCAGAAATACCACAAGTGGGTGGCTTAACAAACAGAAATTTAATTTCTTACCGTTTAGGAGGCTAGAAGTCTGAATTCAGGGTGCTGGCTCTAGGTAAAGTCTTTCTCTCTCTTGGCTCTGGGGGAAGGTCCTTGTTTCTTTTCAGCTTCTATTTCTTGGTTCTTTGGAAATCTCATGTGGCATGGCATCTATCTTCCCCCATCTCTGTTTTCTTGCTTGGTTGCTTGCTCAATCTGCTCGTCTGTATCTCAGAAGAGATTGTCTTAAGACACATCTTACACCACTAATACTGTCTCATTAACATAACAAAGAAACCCATTCCCAAATGCAATTATAACCATGGGTATAGGGGTTAGGATTTAGTGGTTAGGATTTACAACACATATTTTTTGGGGACACAATTTAATCCATAGCAGTTATACTACTGAATATGGACAGAGGATAAATATTTTCTCCAATACCTGCTCATATAATAAAGAATTAGTTTGGGAGAGGTGTGAATTTTAAATAATTATTTTATAACTTCTCTCTTCTAGATGACTATGAAAACCGGAAAAGTGTGGGTGAATGTAGGAAATGCTATGATGGCTGATAAATTTTTTCAAGCTGCCATGGCTGTAAGTTTTTTGATTTTTAGCTGTAGTAATTATTAGTGACATCTGTGGTTATTCTCATCATTATATTGTATTGTGGTTTTATTTTCCAGAGTCTGGAGCAATTATATGTCAAATTAACGCAAAGGAGCTTTACTGAGACGCAGTTGACCATGCAGAAGATTGCTGTGGAGAGGGACGTCTTCAAAGTGCTTTCTTATCAGGCTGAATCAGTACGTATCGTAGTCAACAGGACCTTGCAGTGGACCATTTTGTATATGTAATGTACATAAATGCAAAAGTGATGAGATGTAATATATCCGAAGAAAGTCAGGTTTCACTGGCCTTATACCCCCCCACCCCCACTGCTGTCGAGTCGATTCCAACTCACTGTTGACCCCATAGGGTTTCCAAGGCTGTGAATCTCTATGGAAGCAGACTGCTATATCTTTCTCCCACGGAGCCACTGGTGGTCTTGAACTGTCTACCTTTCGGTTAGCAGTCGATCGCTTTAATGATTGCACCACTGCGGCTCCTTCATTGGCCTTATAGGAAATTATATTTGACCTTTTTATCTCTGTCTTGTATGTGGAGGTGATATTTCTAATAGTGATTGGCATCTGTGTGAGAGTGGGTGAGGTTGAAAGACTGATACATAGCTAAACATCATTTTCAACCACTGCATGTAATGTCTGTCACTTGATTTATGGCAGCAACTTGTACTTGAATGACCTGTCTCTGTGTCTTTCTCTTATATTCACAGTCTGCTTAAAATATTTGCCTAAAAAGAACCTTCTCATTTGCAATTGTTCTGGGTTGTTTGCTGATATTTTCTAGAAATCTGCTGCTATCACACAGTGTACAAAGTTGTGCTTCACCTCACATTGGCTTCTGGGTTTCCTCCTTTCTGTCACCATGCAGTTAAGTGTACATTTTCAGTTGATAAAATGTAAGCTGTGATGAGTTTGTTCTCTGTTATTATATAATTCTAGAAATAAAAGAGACTTTAGGTGTCAACGAGGGTAGTCCCCCTATTTTTATCTTATTTTATTTTTTAAATATAATTTGTTTTTATTGTGGTAAAATATATATAAGAAAACATTTGCCATTTTAACCATTTTTTAATTGAAATTTAGATGAAAGTTTACAGAACAAACTAGCCTCTCATTAAACAGTTAGCACATACATTGTTCTATGACATTAGTTGACAACTCCATGGCATGTCAGTACTCTCCCTTCTCGGCCTTGGGTTCCCTATTACCAGCTTTCCTGTCCCCTCCTACCTTCTAGTTCTTGCCCCTGGGCTGGTGTGTCCCTTTAGTCTTGTTTTGTCCTATGGGTCTGTCCAATCTTTGACCAAAAGGTGAACCTCCAGAGTGACTCCATTACTGGGCTAAAAGGCTGTCCAGGGTCCATACTCTTAGGATTTCTCCAGTCTCTGTCAGCCCAGTAAGTCTGGTCTTTTTTTTTTTTTTTTAGTTAGAATTTTGTTCCACATTTTTTTCCAGCTCTGTCCGGGATCCTCTATTGTGATCTCTGTCAGAGCAGTGAGTGGTGGTAGCCGGGCACCATCTAGTTGTACTGGACTCAGTCTGGTGGAGGCCATAGTAGTTGTGGTCTGTTAGTCCTTTGGACTAATCTTTCCCTTGTTTCTTTAGTTTTCTTCATTTTCCCGTGCTCCTGAAGGGATGAGACCAGTGGAGTATCTTAGATGGCCACTCACAGGCTTTTAAATACCCCAGATGCTACTCACCAAAGTAGAATGTAGAACATTTTCTTTATAAACTATGTTATGCCAATTGATCTAGGTGTTCCCTGAGACCATGGTCTCCACAGCCCTCAGCCCACTACTTCTGTCCCTGCGGGAGTTTGGATTTGTCTATGGAGCTTCCATGACCTTGCCCTGAACAAGTTGTGCTGGCTTCCACAGTATTGTGTACTGTCTTGTCCTTCACCAAAATTACCAGTTATCTATAGTCTATTTAGCGTTTTTCCACCCCCACCCCTCCCTTCCCTCATAACCATCAAAGATTGTTTCTTTTTGTGTGTAAACCTTTTCATGAGTTTTTATAGTAGTTGTCTCATACTATATTTGTCCTTTTGTGATTGACTTAATTCACTCAGCATAATGCCTTCCAGATTCATCCATGTTGTGAGATGCTTCGCAGATTCATCATTGTTCTTTATCATTACATAGTATTCCATTGTGTGTGTGTACCATAGTTTGTTTATCCATTCATCTGTTGATGGGCATCTAGATTGTTTCCATCTTTTTGCTGTTGTGAACAATGCTGCAGTGAAGATGGGTATACATATGTCTATTCGTGTGACGGCTCTTACTTCTCTAGGATATATTCCTAGGAGTGGGATTGCTGGAACGTATGGTATTTTATTTGTAGCTTTCTAAGGAAGCGCCATACCGTTTTCCAAAATGGTTGTACCATTTTGCATTCCCAGCAGCAGTGCATAAGAGTTACAATCTCCCCGCAGCGTCTCCAACATTTGTTATTTTCTGTTTTTTTTTTTTTTTTATTCTTGCCAGTAATGCTGGGGCAAGATGGAATCTCATTGTGGTTTTGATTTGCATTTCTCTAATGGCAAGTGATCTTGAGCATTTCCTCATGTGTCTGTTAGCCACTTGAATGTCTTCTTTGGTGAAGTGTCTGTTCATTTCCTTTGCCAACTGTTTAGTTGGATTATTTGTCTTTTTGTTGTAGAAGTGTTGGATTTTCCTGTATATTGTAAAGATTAGACCTTTGTCGGATTTGTCAGAGCCAAAAATTTTTTTGCAGTCTGTAGGTTCTCTTTTGGTGAAGTCTTTTGATGAGCACAAGTGTTTAATTTTTAGAAGATCCCAGTTATCTAGCTTATCTTCTGGAGTTTTATATTGTTAGGTATGGTTTGTATCCTGTTAATGCTGTGTATTAGGGTCTCTAGCTTTGTTATATATAACACAACATTTGCCATTTTAACCATTTTTAAGTGACCAATTAGTGGCATTAATTACATTCACAATGTTGTGCAACCATCACAACTATCAATTTCTAAAACTTTCTCATCACCCCAAATAGAAACTCTGTACCCATTAAGAAATAACTCTCCATTCTTTCCTCCCTCCAGACCATGGTAACCTCTACTCTATTTTGTCTCTATCAATTTGTCTATTGTAGATATTTCATGTAAGTGGAATCATACAATGTTTGTCCTTTTTTTGTCTGACTTATTTTACTTAGCACAATGTTTTCAAGGTTCATCCATGTTGTACCATGTATCAGAATTTCATTTCTCTTTACGGCTAAATAATGTTGCATTCTATGCATATATGACATCTTATTTATCCATTCATCATTTGATGGACACTTGGGTTGTTTTTATCTTTTGAGTATTGTGAATAATGCGTCAATAAACATTGGCAGGCAAATATCTGTCTGAGCCCCTGTTTTTGATTCTTTTGGGTATATACCTTGGAGTGGAATTGGTAGGTCATATGATAATTCTATATTTAACTTTTTGAGAAACCACCAAACTGTTTTCCATAGTGGCTGCACCATTTTACATTCCCACCAGCAATGGACAAGGGTTGCAGTTTCTCCACATTGTCTTCACCACTTATTTTCTGTGTTTTTTTATTTTATTTTTGTAATAGCCATCCTTGTAGATGTGAAGTGATATCTCATTGTGGTTTTTTTTTTTTTAGTTTTTTTATTGTACTTTAGTTGAAAGTTTACAGCTCAAATTAGTTTCTCATTCAAAAATTTATACACAAATTGTTTTGTGACAATGGTTGCCATCCCCGGATTATGTCAGCACTCTCCCTCTTTTCCTTTCCACCTCGGGTTCCCCATTCCATTCGTCCAGTTTTCCTGTCCTTTCCTGCCTTCTCGTCTTTGCTTTGGGGCAGATGTTGCCCATTTGGTCTCATATATTTGATTGAACTAAGAAGCACATTCCTCATGTGTGTTATTGTTTCTTTTATAGGCCTGTCTAATCTTTGGCTGAAAGGTGGATTTCAGGAGTGGCTTCAGTTCTGAGTTTGCAGAGTGTCCGGGGGCATAGTTTCAGGGGTTCCTCCAGTCTCTATCAGACCACTAAGTCTGGTCTTTTTTTTGTGTGAATTTGAATTTTGTTCTACATTTTTCTCCCTCTCTGTCCAGGACCCTCTGTTGTGATCTCTGTCAGAGTGACTGGTAGTGGTAGCTGGGCACCATATAGTTCTTCTGGGCTCAGGCTAGTGGAAGCTGTGGTTCATGTGGTCCATTAGTCTTTTGGACTAATATTTTCCTTGTGTCTTTGGTTTTCTTCATTCTCCTTTGCTCCAGATGGAATGGAACCAGTAGATGTATCTTAGATGGCCACTCGCAAGCTTTTAAGACCCCAGATGCTCCTCACCAAAGTAGGATGATAGAACATTTTCTTTATGAACTATGTTATGCCAATTGACTTAGATGTCCCCCAAGACCATGGTCCCCAGCCCTCAGCCCCAGTAACTCAGTCCCTCAAGGTGTTTGGATGTGTCTATCTCATTGTAGTTTTGATTTGCATTTCCCTAATGACTAATGATGTTGAGCATCTTTTCATGTCCTTTTGGACATTTACATATATTCTTTGGAGAAATGTCTATTTAAGTCATTTGCCCATTTTTAAAAACTGGGTTGTTTGTCTTTTTGTTGTTGAGTTATATGAGTTTTTAAAAATATATATTCTGGATACTAAACCCTTATCAAATATATGATTTGCAAATATTTTCTCCCATTTTGTAGGTTGTCGTTTCACTGTCTTGATAATATACTTCAATGCACAAATGTTTTTAACTTTGATAAAGGTCGATTTATCTATTTTTTCTTTTGTTACGCATGATTTTGGTATAATATCTAAGAATCAATTGTGCAATACAAAGTCCTGAAAATTTACTTCAATGTTCTCTTCTAAGATTTTTATGGTTTTTGCTCTTATATTTAGGTCAGTGATCCATTTTGAGTTAATTTTTGTGTGGTGTGAGGTTGAGGTCCAATTTCATTCTTTCACATGTGATTATCCAGTTGTCCCAGTACCAGTTATTGAACAGACTGTTCTTTTCCCATTGAATTGTCTTAACACCCTTGTCTAAAATCAGTTTATCATTAATGTAAGAATTTGTTTCTGGATTCTCAGTTTAGTTCCATTGGTCTATATGTCTATCCTTATGTTGGCACCACACTGTTTTGATTACTGTTGCTTTGTATTAAGTTTTGAAATTTAAGAAGTGAGTCCTTCAACTTTGTTCTTCTTTTTCAGGATTGTTTTGATTATTCTGAGTCCCTTGAATTTCTATATGAAATTTTCATCTGGAAATTTATTAGAAATGCAAATTCTTGGATGCCACCCCAGACCCTATCAATCAGAAATTCTGAGGGTAGGGCCCAGTAATCTGTGTTTTAACAAGACTTCCAGATGATTCTGTTGCATACTAAAGTTTGAGAACCATCGACATAGCAATTGTCAGGATGTTTGACAATGGAAAGAAAAAAAAAGATTGTAGCTCCTGAGAGTAGCATGATCAAAGGAAGAGTATAAAATATAGTACATATGAACATACTGTAAGTAGAATATAAAAAGGCAGGAGAAAAGATAAGAGGAGTTGGATAAAGAAGAGGTGGGTAATTGATGGGACACAGACTAGAAGGAGATGGAAATGAATCTGATCAAATGCATAGGTAGAGGGATAAACATTTATTTAGTGCTTCCTGTATGAGTCAATATTTTGTGCACTAGAGATAAAAAAATAAGTAACATTAGTATGTGCTACCTCTCTTATAGGAGCTTAAGGTAAGCTTTATGGGAGATACAGGTGTGTAAACAGATACATTACAACAGAGTAATCCCTTTAAAAGAAATATAATAAATGTAGTTACACAGTAAAACAAAGGATGAGCAACAAACTATATTGTGAAATTTAAGAACACTGAAATTTTCTGGGTAGAAAAGGGACATAAGATAAAGATAGACATTTTAAATTGTAGAAGAGAATTAGATGTTGAATAAGGAAGCGTATGTCTCTTTTTTATTAAGGTGAGAGGTGAAGTGATTTTGGGGTGAGGGTCAGTGAGGGGATATGGCATTATATTGGCTTCCTAGGGCTACTGTAACAAAATACCACAAAATGGATGGCTTTAAACAATAGAAGTTTATTGTCTTGTAGTTCTGGGGTCTCAGAGTTCGAGATCAGGGTGTCGACCATGTTGATACCATCTGAAGCTTTGAAGGGGAATCTCTTCCATGCCTCTCTCCTAGCTTTTGGTAGCTCCAGGCATTCCTTGGCTTGCAGCTGTAGTCTCACATGACCTCCTTTCTTTGTCTCTCTCTGTCTGTTCTCCTCTTTTATAAGGGTAGCACTCAGATGGGATTAAGACCCACTCTTCTCTGGTATGACCTCATATTAACTGATAACATCATCAAAGACCCTATTTCCAAACAAGGTCATTTTCACAGATACCAGGGGTTAGGATGTCAGCATATCTTTTTTGAGGGACAGAATTCAATCCATAACAGCATGTTATGGAGGACTTGAAGAATATGAAAAACGGTTTGAACATCTGTGTGGGAAATGTACTAAGGAAATCAACAAGAAAGGAAACTAATTTTTACTGAGCATCTACTATATGCTTGACATGGTGCTAGGAGCTGTAACTTTCTTGATTGCTGAGCTGCAGTCTAGTTGAAGCTAGCATAAATTTGTAGTGGACGTATTCAGTGTGATTTACTGTTTTTGAGTCGTGTGTTGCCATCATCACTTAGCGTATTGAATGATGGTCAGTCCAGCATTTAATTTTTGCATAATTTATTGCTGTTGAGCAGCAGTTCAGATCCAACCTTGGAGCTTTTTTTCTCTTTTCTAAAGAAGGGCAAACCTAAGTTTCTTGATCCATCGGTATAAGTTATAATTATTTGCACGTCTGCTAGAATGTGATTTCTGAGAGGTTTCCTCTCTTCACCAGTAGTGAGTACTACATAAGAGCAAATGATCTCCTTTAAAATGATTCTTGACACTGATGATAGTTTTAACTACCAAAAAATATTCACATTTTTGTATACTGCATTATAGTTTACAAAATGCTTTCACATCTGTGATCTCATTTGATCCTCGTAAGATCAACCCTATGGGTAAAGATGACTATCCCTATTTTACAGCTGAGGAAATTGAGGCTAAGTGAGTTTGTGATTTGCCAAAGTTCACTCAGCAAAGAAGTGAGAATACTGGGGATCCAAAGCTCATATTGTTTTCACTACATCAGTTTAGGCAGTGCATTGTCCCAGACCTAAAGAATCAGAATTTCCAAGTAGTGGGACCTGGGCATGTGCATTTTCAAAAAACTCTACTGATGAGTCTGATGTTCACCAAAGGTTGCTACAGCACTAGATCATGCTGCTTCTTTGAGACTTCTGTTACTTGACTTCCCTATCTTTTGGGTTTGAAATACTGATTTTTGGCCCCAAGAAGATGAATAACTTTTCAAAACTAGCTTGAATTATTAGAACTTTGATTTCTCTGAGATAAAATATGAATAGTGATACACACTTTCTGGTTTCTTTGAATGTTAAAGGCTTATGTTGTTTCATATGTTATAAGAACAGAAAGCATATCCTCTGATATGAGGTTTGTCACTTGGTATTTTTCCTTGAATAATGAATCAATCAGCAAGTATTCATTGAGTACTTACTGTGTCAATGGGCATATTGTTTTGTAATCTCTACAGCTAATTGGGATTTGGTTTAGGTCTTTTGTTTGCAATTTGTTCGTCCCTTTAACAAAATCTAGTATTAAAGCCTTAGAGGAGGGTATCTACTCAGCAAGATGTCAAGCTTAATATTCAGCAGGTCAATGGAAGAGAAAACTACAGAGAGGCTGGCTTCTTATAGTCTTCATCCTTTCTTTTCTCTGCTCAGTCATTTTCTTATCCAACACACAAGAATATTTGACACCTCACAAGGAAGAAAAGAAAATATCAAAAGTAGAGATTTTTTCCTCGAAAGTTCCTTCTTTTTTTGGACGTGTCCATGTTCTTTCTCATTTACTTCTTTTCTTTTTCCTTTCCTTTTCTTACATTTGTTTCCCCGGCTCCTTCTCTCTTCTTTCCTCCCTCTCTCTTTCCCTTCCTTTGTTCCTTATTTCTTTCTATTTTTATTGTGTAAAATGTATACATGTATGTATATATATAATATAAATTTGCCATTTTAATCATTTTTAAGTGTAAAATACAGAGGCATTAATAACATTCACAATATTGTTCAACCATCACTACTACCTATTTCCAAAAAATTTATCACCCCAAACAGAAAATCTATAGCCATTTATTATCTCTTTTTATTGTACATTAGATGAAGGTTTACAGAACAAACTAGCTTCTCATTAAACAATTAGTACACACAATGTTTTGCAACATTATTTGCCAACACCACGACATGTCAACACTCCCCCCTTCTCGACTTTGGGCTCCCTATTACCAGATTTCCTGTCCCCTTCTGCCTTCTCGTCATTGCCCCTGGGCTGGTGTACCCATTTAATCTTGTTTTGTTTTATGGGCCTGTCTAATCTTTGGCTGAAGGGTGAACCTCAGGAGTGACTTCAGTACTGAGCTAAAAGGGTGTCCAGGGGCCATACTCTCTGGGTTTCTTTAAGGTCTTCTTCTTTTTTTTTTTTTTTTTTTTTTTGTGAGTTAGAATGTTCTACATTTTTCTCCAGCTCTGTCCGGGACCGTCTATTATAGTCCCTGTCAGAGCAGTCAGTGGTGGTAGCCGGGCACCATCTAGTTGTGCTGGACTCAGTCTGGTGGAGGCTGTAGTACTTGTGGTCTTTTGGACTAATTAGTCTTTTGGACTAATCTTTCCCTTGTGTCTTTGGTTTTCTTCACTCTCCCTTGCACTAGAGGGTGTGAGACCAGTGGAGTATCTTAGATGGCCGCTCACAAGCTTTTCAGACCCCAGACGCTTCTCACTAAAGTAGGATGTAGAACATTTTGCTTATAAACTATGTTATATGAATCGAGCTAGATGTTCCTGGATACCATGGTCCCCACAGCCCTCAGCCCAGTAATTTGGTCCCTCAGGAAGTTTGGGTGTCTCTATGGAGCCTCCAGGACCTTGCCTTGGACAAGTTGTGCTGGCTTCCCCAGTATTGTGTACTGTCTTACCCTTCGCCAAAGTTACCACTTATGTATTGTCTATTTAGTGTTTTTCCACCCCACCCCTCCCTTCCCTCGCTACACCATTTTTGTGTGTAAACCTTTTCATGAGTTTTTATAGTAGTGATCTCATACAATATTTGTCCTTTTGTGATTGACTTATTTCACTCAGCATTATGCCCTCCAGATTCATCCATGTTGTGAGATGTTTCACAGATTCATCATTGTTCTTTATCATTGCATAGTATTCTATCGTGTGTATGTACCATAGTTTGTTTATCCATTCATCTATTGATGGGCATCTAGGTTGTTTCCATCTTTTTGCTATTGTGAATAATGCCGCAGTGAACATGGGTGTTCATATGTCTATTCATGTGATGGCTATTATTTCTCTAAGATATATTCCTAGGAGTGGAATGGCTGGATCATATGGTATTTCTATTTGTAGCTTTTTAAGGAAGCGCCATATCATTTGGTTGTACCCTTTTACATTCCCACCAGCAGTGTATAAGAGTTCCAATCTCCCTGCAGCCTCTCCAACATTTGTTATTATCTGTTTTTTTGATTCGTGCCAGTAATGCTGGGGTGAGATGGAATCTTATTGTGCTTTCGATTTGTATTTTTCTAATGGCTATTGTTCACGAGCATTTCCTCATGTGTCTGTTAACTTCTTGAATATGTTCTTTGCTGAAGTGTCTGTTCATATCCTTTGCCCATTTTTTAATAGGATTATTTGTCTTTTTGTTGTAGAGGTATTGAATTTTCCCATAGATTTTAGAGATTAGACCTTTGTTGGATTTGTCATAACCAAAAAATTTTTTTTCCCAGTCTGTACGTTCCCTTTTTACTCTTTTGGTGAAGTCTTTTGACGAGCATAAGTGTTTAAGTTTTAGAAGACCCCAGTTATCTAGCTTATCTTCTGAAGTTTGTGTGGTGTTAGTTATGGTTTGTATCCTGTTAATGCCTAGCATTAGGGCCTCTAGCATTGATCCTATTTTTCTTCTATGATCTTTATAGTTTTTGGTTTTATATTTAGGTATTTGATCCATTTAGAATTAGTTTTGTGTATGGTGTGAGGTATGGGTCCTGTTTCATTTTCTTTGCAGATGGACATCCAGATTCGCCAGCACCTTTTGTTAAAAAGACTGTCTTTTCACCATTCGTTGGATTTTGGGCCCTTGTCGAAGATCAGGTGACCATAAGTGGATGGATTTACATCTGGGTTCTTGATTCTATTCCATTGGTCAATGTATCTGTTATTGTACCAGTACCAGGCTGTTATGACTACCATAGTTATATAATAGGTTCTGAGGTCAGCTAATGGAAGTCCTCCTACTTTATTTTTCATCTTCAGTAGTGCTTTACTTATCTGGAGCCTCTTCCCTTTCCATATAAAGTTAATGACTAGTTTTTCCATCTCTTTAAAGAATGCTGTTGCTATTTGGATCCGGATTGCATTGTATTTGTAGATTGCTTTGGGTAGAATTGACATTTTCACACTGTTGAGTCTACCTATCCATGAGCATGGTATGTTTTTCCATTTACACTGATCTCTTTTGGTTTCATGCAGTAGTATTTTGTAGTTTTCTTTGTATGGGTCTTTTACATCCCTGGTTAGACTTTTTTCCCAAGTATTTTATTTTTTTTAGGGGCTGTTATAAATGATATTGTTTTCCTGATTTCCATTTCATCATTCTCTTTACTGGTGTATAGGAATCCAACTGATTTTTTTACGTTTATCTCGTATCCTGCTACTCTGCTGAATCTTTCTATTAGTTTCAGTAGTTTTCTCGTAGAATCTTTTGGGTGTTCTTTGTATGGTATCATATCATCTGCAAATAGGGACAGTTTTACTTCTTCATTACCAATTTGGATGCCCTTTATTTCTTTTTTATTATTGTAGTTTAAGTGAAAGTTTACAATTGAAGTTAGTCTCTCATACAAAAATTTATACATACAGTGTTATATGATCCTAATTGCTCTCCCTATACTGTGACAGCACACTCTTCCTTTCCGCCCCGAATTTCCCGTGTTCATTCAACCAGCTTCTGACCCTCTCTGCCTTCTCATCTCACCTCCAGAAAAGAGCTGCCCATTTAGTCTCATGTATCTACTTGAGCTAAGAAGCACCGTCTTCGCTAGTATCATTTTATGTCCAGTATAATCTTTGTCTGAAGAGTTGGCCTCAGGAATGGTTTTAGTTCTGGATTGATAGGAAGTCTGGGGGCCATGCCTTCTGGGGTTCCTCCAGTCTCAGTCAGACCATTAAGTCTGGTCTTCCTACTAGAATTTGAGTTCTGCACCCCACCTTTCTCCTGCTCCATCTGGGACTCTCTGTTTTGTTCCCTGTCAGGGCTCTCATTGGTGGTAGCTGGGCACCATCTAGTTCTTCCAGTCTCAGGATAATGCAGCCTCTGGTCTGTGTAGCCCTTTCTGTCTCTTGGGCTAATACTTGCCTTGTGTCTTCGGTGTTCTTCATTCTCCTTTACTCCAGGTGGGTTGGAACCAATTGATGCATCTTAGATGGCTGGCCACAAGCTTTTAGTCCCCAGACGCCACTCACCAAAGTAGGATGCAGAATATTTTCTTAATAAACTTTGTTATGCCCTTTGACCCAGATGTCGCCTGAAAGCATGGTCCCCAGACCCCCACCCCTGCTCCTCTATCCCTTGAAGTGTTTGATTGTATTCAGGAAACTTCTTAGCTTTGGTTTAGTCCAGTCGTGCTGAATTCCCCTGTAGTGTGTGCTGTTCTTCCCTCCACCTAAGATAATTCTTGCCTACTATCTAGTTAGTGAATAACCCTCACCCTGCCTCCCCACCCTCATAACCAACAAGGAATGTTTTCTTCTGTGTTTAAACCTTTTCTTGAGTTCTTATAATAGTGGACTTATACAATATTTGTTCTTCTGTAACTGACTAAATTCACTCAGCATAATGTCCTCCAGATTCCTCCATGTTATAAGATGATTCACGGATTCATCGTTGTTCTTTATCATTGTGTAGTATTCCATTGTGTGAATATCCCATAATTTGTTTATCCATTCATCCCTTGATGGGCACCTAGGTTGTTTCCATCTTTTTGCTATTGTGAACAGTGTTGCAATGAACATGGATGTGCATGCATGTATTGGTATGATGGCTCTTTTTTCTCTGGGATATATTCCAAGGAGTGGGATAGCTGGATCATATGGTACTTCTATTTCTAGCTTTTTAAAGAAGCGCCGAGTTAATTTCCAAAGTGGTTGTACCATTTTACATTCCCACCAGCAGTGTATAACTAACTGTTCCAGTGTCTCCACAACCTCTGCAACATTTATTATCTTGTGTTTTTTTGGATTAATGCTAGCCTTGTTGGGGTGAGATGTTATCTCATTGTAGTTTTGATTTGCATTTCTCTAATGGATAATGATAGTGAGCATTTCTTCATGTGTCTCTTAGCTGCCTGAATGTCTTATTTGTCAAAGTAACTGTTCATATCCTTTCCCATTTTTTAATTGAGTTATTTGTATTTTTATTGTTGAGATTTTGCTGTATCTTGTAGATTTTAGAGATTAGACACTAAGGGATTTGTTGTAGCCAAAAATTTTTTCCCAGTCTGTAGATTGTGTTTTACTTTTGGTGAAGTCTTTTGATGAGCATATGTGTTTGATTTTTAGGAGCTCCCGGTTATCTAGTTTCTCTTCTGGTGTTTGTGCATTGTTACCTATGGTTCATATTCTGTTTATGCCATGTATTGGGGCTCCTAGCATTGTCCCTATTTTTTCTTCCATAATTTTTGTAGTTTTAGATTTTATATGTAGGTCTTTGATCCATTTTGAGTTAGTTTTTGTGCATGGTATGAGGTATGGGTCTTATTTCAGTTTTTTGCAGATGGATATCCAGTTATGCCAGCACCATTTGTTAAAGAGACTGTCTTTTCCCCAATTAATGGACT
>NW_004444006.1:7228782-7251078 GCF_000243295.1 Trichechus manatus latirostris | reverse complement strand
ATAGGTTAATTTAGTTCTTCTACCTCTGTTTGTGTTAGTTTAGGTAGGTAGTGAGTTTCTAGAAATTTGTCCATTTCCTCTAGGTTTTCAAATTCGTTAGAGTACAATTTTCCATAGTATTCTGTTATAATTGTTTTAATTACAGTTGGGTCTGTAGTGTTATCACCCATCTCATTTCTTATATGGGTTATTTACTTCGTCTTCCATTTTTCTTTTGTCAGTTTGACAATGGTTTATAAATTTTGTTGATCTTTTCAAAGAACCAGCTTTTGGTCTTGTTAACTCTTTTAGTTGTTTTTCTATTCTCTATTTCATTTAATTCTGCTCTAATTCTTACCATTCCCTTTTTGCTGGCTCCCAGGGGCTTCTTTTGCTGCTCTCTTTCTACTTTTTCCAGTTGTAGGGTTAATGTTTTGATTTTGGCCCTTTCCTCTTTTTGGATGTGTGTATTTTTTGCTATAAACTGACGTCTGAGCACTGCTTTTGCTGTATTCTAAAGGTTCTGATAGGATGTATTTTCATTCTCTTTTGATTGTATGAATTTCTTTATTCCATCCTTAATTTCTTCTATAATCCAGTAGTTTTTGAGAAAGGTGTTGTTCAGTTTCCATGTGCTTGATTTTTTTTTTCTTGTCTTTTCTGTTATTGATTTGTACTTTTATGGCTTTATGGTCAGAAAAGATGCTTCGATGCTTTGGATTTTGTTAAGGCTTCCTTTATGGTCTAATATGTGGTCTATTGTGGTGAATGTTCCATGTGCATTGGAAAAGAAGGTATCCTTGGCAGCTGTTGGGTGGAGTGTTTGTTATATGTCTATGAGATAAAGTTGGTTGATTGTAGCATATAGATCTTCCGTGTCTTTGTGACCTTCTTTCTGGTTGTTCTGTCCTTCACCGAAAGTGGTGGGTTTAAGTCTCCTACTGTTATTCTGGAGCTGCCTATCTCACTTTTCAATGCTGTTAGAGTTTGTTTTATCTATTTTGGAGCCTTCTTGTTGGGCGCATAAATATTTATTATAGTTATGTCCTCCTGGTGTATTGACCCTTTAATCATATAGTGTCCTTCCTTATCCTTTGTGGTGGATTTTACTTTAAAATCTATTTTGTTAGAGATTAATATTGCCACTCCTGCTCTTTTTTGAGTGTTGTTTGCTTGATATATTTTTTCCATTCTTTGAGTTTTAGTTTGTTTGTGTCTTTAAGTCTGAGGTGTGTCTCTTGAAGGCAGCGTATAGACGGATCGTGTTTTTTTATCCAATCTGCCACTCTCTGTCTCTTCACTGGTGCTTTTAGTCTGTTTACATTCAGTGTGATTATTGATATGTATGAGTTTAGTGCTGTTATTTTGCTGTCTTTTTTTTTTGGTTTTGTTGACAGTTTCTTTGTTCCACTTAATTTTCTGTGCTGAGTCATTTTCCTTTGTCTATTTTCTGGTTATCTTTTTCATTGTTGTTGATTTTGTATTTGCTGAGTCTTTATATTTTTCTTGTTTTTTATTTTGACGTGTAGGATTGTTAGTTTCCTTTATGGTTACCTTAATATTTACCCTTAATTTTCTAAGTTTAAAGTAGTCTTTTATTTCTTTATTTTGCCTTGACTTCCTGTCCATATGAAAAATTTATGTCTACATTTTTAGTCCCTCTTTTTTGTTTTAATATTGTCATCTTTTACATATTGACATCTCTGTTTCCCTATTTTCACTGTTTTAGCTTTGATTTATTTTTTGTGACTTACATATCTGAGTTGATATGTGGTTACTCTGTCCTGTGTTCTAGTCTTGGGTTGTTATCTGATGTTATTGATTTTCTAACCAGTGAACTCCCTTTAGTATTTCTCATAATTTTGTTTGGTTTTTGCAAATTCTCTAAACTTCTGTTCATCTGGAAGTGCCCTAATTTCACCATCATATTTGAGAGACAATTTTGCTGTATATATAATTCTTGAGTCACAATTTTTTTCCTTCAAGTCTTTGCATATGTCATCCCACTGCCTTTTTCCCTGCATGGTTTTTGCTGAGTAGTCTGAGCTTATTCTTATTAACTCTCCTTTGTAGATGACTTTTCATTTCCCCCTAGCTGCTGTTAAAATTCTCTCTTCGTCTTTGGTTGTGGCAAGTTTAATTATAATATGTCTTGGTGAGTTTCCTTTGGCATCTACCTTATGTGGGGTTTGATGAGCATCTTTGATAGATATCTTCTCATCTTTCATGATATCAGGGAAGTTTTCTGTCTACAAGTCTTCAACAATTTTCTCTGTATTTTCTGTTATCCTCCCCTCTTCTGGTACTCCAATCACTCGTAGGTTATTCCTCTTGATAGAAACCCATATAATTCTTAGGGTTTCTTCATTTTTTTAAATCCTTTTATCTGATTTTTCCTCATATAATTTGGTGTCAAGTGCTTTGTCTTCAGTCTCACTCATTCTGACTTCCATTGTCTGAATTCTCCTATGACTTTTTACTGAGTTGTCTAATTCTGAAATTTTATTGTTAGTCTTCTGGATTTCAGATTGTTGTCTCTCTATTTGTTCTTGCAGAAGGTTAAATTTATCAGTATGCTCCCTTTATTGCATGTTTGCTGTTTGGCTTAATTTCCTTCCTAATCACTTGAGGAGTTCTGTATATTGATCTTTTGTATTCTGTCTCCGGTAATTCCAAGAAATTTTCCTCCTCTGGAAAATTTCTATATTCTTTATTTTGGGAGCTTGCTGAAGACATCCTGGTCTGCCTCTTTGTGTGATTTGGATATTGACTGTTGTCTCCAAGCGATCACTAAGTTATTATATTTATTTATTTTGTTTGCTTATTGTAGCCTAGCTTCTTGTTTTGTTTTAATATGCCAATATAGGCTGCTCTTGTTAGCTAGCCTGGTCACCGGTGCCCATGAAGCTCCAATGTCCTGCCATCAGTGGCCAGACCTGCCACTGAGTATGTGAACCTTGAAGTCTGCCCACTCCTCCTGTGTGGATTCAGCTCAGGTGTCCAGGTAGTCGGCCACCAAGTGTGTGGTGCAGGCTGTCACCTGCAGTCCTAGACAGGCATGTGGGTGATTGGTGTAGGCACAGGCATCTGGCTGCAGCAGGGGGACACACACTGAGCATGGCAGGGGGCCAACGACTACCCCGGCGTGTCCAGTAGGAAAATGTGCCCCTGTTCCCTAGGGTGTGTAAGTGGGTGGGTTTTGCGGTCAGATTATGAGCACCCACTTCTGTTGGCTGTAAGGCCTGGGGGGCACCTCTTGTTCTTGGGCCCCTGTCGCAGGTTGCTAGGTCGCTTATGTGGAGCCACCAGTCCTGAGGCCTCAGATGTGGGTAGGTGAAGACCCTGTCACAAACCTGCCACTTCACAGCTGAAATAGTTGAATTTAGACTTCAGGTATATACACTGTTTTACTGGGGTAATTAGGGCCTATGCTGTTGAAATGGGCCCACAGAAGTCTATGCAGGGGCAAAGGCACTCAAAGTCCGTGAATCCCTTATGCCTGTGCTTAGGCAAAGGAGCTGTGCCTACCTTAAGTTCCTGGCTTAGGCGAGTCAGCAGATTATTTTTTCCCCCTCTTTGTTAATTTATTCCCTCTCTAAGGCCAGCAGAATGGCTCAGGGTGCATGACAGTTCCTCCTTCCAGCTCTGGGGACTTGGCAATTGCTGATGCCGTCCTGGACCCAGTGCAGAGCAGGGAGCAAGGAGGTAAATGGGAGAAAGGTTTTTCCCTAAGGGAGGTGTTTTTGATCCGTGTTGCAGGCCAGACGCAAGAACTTACCTTTCACTATTGTGGGCTACTTCTCACTGGTTCTGTATGGCTAAGTAGACTCTATGCCGCTGGGTCTCTTCTGATGTAGAAAACGCCCCCGAGTGCCACTGCTTGCCTTCCTGACTGTGCTCCCTGAGCTGATCCGGGCTGAAAGGCTCTGGCTCCCGCTGGGTCAGGTATGGCAACTCCTTGCTGCTTCCAAACCATCTCCCCTCCTGCTGCCACTCAGTCCAATTCTTCAGCTTTGCCTTTGATGTTGAGGGCTGCTAGACTGTTATATGTAATCGATGCACTCGTTTTTTTGGGTCTTTTTTTGTTAAAGGGATGACTGGAATTTTCTAACTGCTCAGCCATCTTGACCCCACCTTCTGCTCTTTATTTCTTTTTCTTGCCTTATTGCTCTAGCTAGGACTTCCAGCACAATGTTAAATAGGAGTGGTGATAGATGATATCCTTTTCTTGTTCCTGTTCTCAAGGGTAATGTTTTCAGCCTCTCTCCATTAAGAATGATGTTGGCTGTTGGTTTTGTATAGATGCTCTTTATTATGTTGAGGAATTTCCCTTCTATACCTATTTAATTGAGAGTTTTTACAATGAATGGGTGTTGGACTTTGTCGAATGCCTGTTATGCATTGATTGAGATGATCATATGATTCATTTATTTTATTTATATGGTGGATTATGTTGATTGATTTTCTAATGTTGAACCATCCTTGCATACCTGGTATGAATCCCACTTGGTCTGTTTCCTCGTGTGTCTGTTAGCTGCTTGAGTGTCTTCTTTGGTGACATGTCTGTTCATTTCCTTTGCGCATTTTTAATTGGAGTATTTGTCTTTTTGTTGTAGAAGTGTTGAATTTTATTATAGATTTTAGAGATTAGACCTTTGTTTGATTTATCAGAGCCAAAATTTTTTTCCCAGTCTATAGGTTCCCTTTTTACTCTTTTGGTGAAGTCTTTTGATGAGCATAAGTATTTAATTTTTAGAAGATCCCAGTTATCTAGCTTATCTTCTGGAGTTTGTATCTTGTTAGTTATGGTTTGTATCCTGTTAATGCCGTGTATTAGGATATCTAGCATTGATGCTAGTTTTTCTTCTATGATCGTTATAGTTTTTGGTTTTATATTTAAGTCTTTGATCCATTTTGAATTAGTTTTTGTGTATGGTGTGAGGTATGGGTCCTATTTCATTTTTTCACAGATGTACTTCCAATTTTGCCAGCACCATTTGTTAAATGGACTTTGGGCCCTTGTCGAAGATCAGGTGACCGTAGGTGGATGGATTTACATCTGGGTTCTCGATTCTGTTCCATTGGTCAATGTATCTGTTGTACCAGTACCAGGCTGTTTTGACTACCACAGCTGTGTAGTAAGTTCTGAGGTCAGGTAGTACGAGTCCTCCTACTTTATTCTTCTTCAGTAATGCTTTACTTATCTTGGGCCTTTTCCATTTCCATATTAAGTTAATGATTGTTTTTTTCCATCTCATTAAAAAATGTTGGTATTTTGATCGAGATTGCATTATATTTGTAGATTGCTTTGGGTAGAGTTGTCATTTTAACAATGTTGAGTCTACCTATCCATGAGCATGGTACGTTTTTCCATTTATGGAAAAGAATGTGTGCTTGGCATCTTTTGGGTGGAGTGTTCTATATATGTCTGTGAGGTCAAGTTTGCTGATTATGGTCTTTAGATCTTCTGTATCTTTGTTGAGTTTCTTTCTAGCTCTTCTGTCCTTTACCAAGAGTAGAGTGTTGAAGTCTCCCACTATTACTGTGGAACTATCAATTTCTCTTTTCAGTGCCGTTAGATTTTGTTTTATGTAATTTGGAGCCCTGTCATTTGGGGCATAGATATTTATTATGGTTTTGTCTTCATGATGAATTGTCCCTGTAGTCATTATATAATGCCCTTCTTTGTCTTTTATGGTGGATTTTGTCTTAAAGTCTATTTTATCTGAGATTAGTATTGCTACTCCTGCTCTTTTTTGGTAACTGCTTGCTTGATGCATTCTTTTCCATCATTTGATTTTTAATAAATTTATGTCTTTGTTTCTAATATGTGTCTCTTGTAGACAGCATATTGATTGATTGTGTTTTTTATCCATTTGGTCACTTTTTGTCTCTTTATGGGTACATTTAGGTCATTTACATTCAGTATAATTATTGATATGTGTAAGTTTATTGCTGTCATTTTGCAGTGCTTATTTGTGGTAGTGATGCTTTCTTTGCTCCTCTTACTCTCCTTTGCTGAATTCCTTTTGTTTTTGGATTTTTTTTTCTTCTTTCGTTTTTGTGCTTACTAAGAAGTATTTTTTCTTCTTTATTTTGACGAGTATGTTTGTTAACTTTCTTTGTGGTTACCTTGAAGTTTACCCGTATCTTCATACGTTTGAACCAGTCTTTTATTACTTGGTGTCACCTTGACTTCCTCTCCATTTGAAAGTTCTATACCTACACCGTTTATTCCCTCTTTTATTGTTTTGTCTTTGTTGTCATTTACAGATTAACCCCTCTGTTTCCCTGTTGTAAATCTTTTAGTTTTGATTTATCCTTGCGAGTTCATTACCTAGGTTGATGTTTGGCTGATGCGGTCTTGTGTCCTAGAGTCAGGCTGTCATCTTTGACAAAGGACTCCCTTTAATAATTCTTGTAAGTTTGATTCAGTTTTTCCATATTCTCTTAATTTCTGTTTATCTGTAAATGTCCTAATTTCACCCTAATATGTGAATAAAAGTTTTACAGGATATATTATTCTTTGTTGGCAATTTTTTTCTTTCAAGTTTTTATATTGCCTTCTTGCCTACATGGTTTCTGCCAAATAATCAGAGTTTAGTCTTATTGTTTCTCTTCTGTATGTGATTTTCATTTTTCTCGAGCTGTTCTCTGGATTCTTTGTTTGTCTTTGGTTTTAACAAGTGTGATTATGATATGCTTTGGTGGTTTCTTTTGTGGTCCATCCTAAATGAGTTTTGTTGAGCTTTTTGGTGGTCAGCTTTCTATCTTTCATGATATTAGGGAACTTTTCTGTTAGCAATTCTTCAGTGATCCTCTGTGTTTTCTGTTTTCTACCCCTGTTCTGGATCTCCAATGGATTGCAGATTTTTGCTTTTGATAGTATCCCTCATCGTTCTCAGGGTTTCTTCATTTTTCTTCATTGTTTTCTCTGATTCTTCCTCAAACGAAATGGTATCCAAGTATTTGTCTTCAATTTCGCTGATCCTGTATTCCATTGTTTCAAATCTGCTCCTGAAAACTTCTGTGACACTGTCCATTTCTGAAATCTTGTTTATTTTTGGATTTCTATTCACTGTTTTTGTTTGATTTCTAGTTGTGAATTTATTTTCACATTTTCTTCCTGTGTTAGTTTCCTTAATTCTTCCATTGTTTTATCTTTCTTTTCCATGATTTTGTCTGTATTTTTCATGATTTTTGTCTATTTTTATCCTCATTTTTGTCTACTTTTTCCTTCTTCTCTTGGATAGCCCTGAATATTAGAGATCTGAATTCCCTATCAGGTAGTTGCAGTGCATTTTCTTCTACTGGGAGGTCATCTGGTGTTTTATTTTGGATGCCTACTGGAACCATCCTGTCTTAATTTATTGATTGTAGGTTTGTTTGTTTTGTCATTGTTCTTGTTTTATTTGATTAGGTGGGCTGAGCATTCTTTATTTTGTCATCTGTGGCTACAATACTTCTCACCACCTTGTCCAATGGGCAGGGCCAGTTGCTCAGCTGTGGTGCATACTGGGACCAACAGTGCCGGGCCGGTGTCAGTGCAGGCTGTTTATGGTAGGTCATGTCTATGCTGCTTGGGAGTGCGATGCTCATTGCACAGTGTATATAGGCAGGAGGAAGGGGGGAGGTTGTGATGGGTGGAGCTAAGTGGATATGAGAAAGAACAGAAAGAAGAGAGAGAAACAACAGCCAAGAAAGAAAAAGTGCTGAGGAAGTCTGCTGTTGGAGTGGTGCAGATCCAGGGAATCTGTGTGCTGGTGGCTTTCTAGCTGGGCCATGAGACACATTCTGTCAAGAAGGGACAGACACAGTATACACAGCTAGGTGGGCAGGAGAAAGGAAAGGAAGGAAAGGTGAGAGATAGGAAACTAGATTTAAAAAAGAGAGAAAATTGCACACATGCCAGGTGGTTTGGAGGACGGATAGGAATGAAGGTAGAGAGAGAGACAAGAAACTGAGAAAAAAAGAAGAAAGAAGAAAAATAGGCCATAAGGGATCCCACCGGATGCTGTTCCCCAGCCTAGTGGTGCTACACAGCCCATCAAGAAGGAGCAGAGATGGCACATGGAGGCAGGAGTTCAGGAGAAGAATAAGGAAGTTAGAGAGATACATGAAACTGAGAGAAAAAATAACAGGTGGTTGGGAGAAAGGAAAGGAAGGAAGTTAGAGAGAGACAAGACACTGAGAAAAAAAGAACGAAGAAAAAAATTCCCCAAGGGAGTCCACCGGAATCTGGTTCCTAGCTGAGCTGTGCTGCACAGCCTGTCAAGAAGGAGAAGAGATGGCACAAGGCACCAGGTGTTTAGGAGAAGGATAAGGAAGGAAGGTAGAGAGAGACAAGAAACCAAGAAAAAAAGAAGAAAAAATGCCCCAAGGAAGCCCACTGGAAGTGAGTTTCCAGCTGAGCAGCTCTGCACTGCCAGTCAAGAAGGAGCGCGGATGGCACATACTGGCAGGTGTTCAGGAGAAGGATAAGGAAGGAAGGTAGAGAGACACAAGAAACCGAGAAAGAAAAAAAAAATGCCCTGAGGAAGCCCACTAGTGTGGAGGCATGCACCGGGGAAGTGGCTCCCCAGCTGAGTAGCACTGCACAACCCATCTAGAACGAGCAGAGATGGCACACGGCACCAGGTGTTCAGGAGAAAAGAAGGGAAGGATGGTAGAGAGAGACAAAAAACTGGTGAAAGGAAAAAGAATCCTCAGGCAAGCCCACTTACTTGGTGATGCAGACCAAGGAAGTGGCTCCCTAGCCGAGCGGTGCTGCACAGCCTGTCTAGAAGGAGCAGAGATGGCACACAACGCCAGGTATTAAGGAGAAAGGAAAAGAAGGAAGGTAGAGATGAGAAACCTAAATACGAAGAAAAACAACAAGGAAAAAAATGCCCCAAGGGAGCCCACTGGTGTGGCTTTGCAGACTGGGGAAGTGGTTCCCCAGCTGAGTGGCACTGCACAGCCTGTCATGAAGGAGCAGAGATGGCACATGGAGCCATCTGGTGTTCAAGAGAGAGGAAAGGAAGGAGGTAAGAGAGAGAGAAGAAACCAAAAGAAGCTAAAAAAGCAACAACAGCAACAAAAAAATGGCCCTGAAGGAGCCAGGCAGTGTGTGCAGGATGAATCCAAGTGGCAAAGAGCCGGTGTTTCTGCAGCCAAGTGACCTTGGCCCGCCAGAAAGCCACGGAGGCCTAGCAGGGGGAAGAAGTGTGGAGGATAGGAAAGCATGTGTTGCTGATTACCAGGTGCTCTCTCTCCTGCTGGGAACTCCATGAACCTGCCTTGCTGTACTCCCTGTCCACCTTTCTTGGTGGCTGAGGAGTCCAAGATCCATGACACATTAGCTGATAGGGGACCTCCACTCTCTATCTCTCCTCACTCTCTGTTCTCTGTCAGTTTCTTATTCCATTCGGTGTTTGGTTGAGTTCTTTATCGCTTCCTTTGACACTTAGGGTACCAGGACTGATGTTTGTCTCTGTTTTGCTTAGTTTTTTGGGTCTTTGCTGTGGAGGGATGATGTGGTGTTTTTGGGTATAGCACCATGTTGCTCTGTCTCCCATCTGTACCCGTTTAAACAGTAACTCCCCATTCACCCTCCCCGCAGACCCTGTTAACCTCTAATCTCTGTATCTATGAATTTGCCTATTCTAGATATTTCATGTAAGTGGAATCATACAATACTTGTCCTTTTGTGTCTGGCTTCTTTCACTTAGCATAATGTTTTCAAGATTCATCCACGTCATAACATGTATCAGAACTTCATTCCTTTTTATGACTGAATAATATTGCATTGTATGTGTATACCACTTATTACTGTGTATTTTGAGCTGGTTATTTATATTTAGCTAGAACAACTATCATTGCTAAAAAGATTAGAAAACAAAATAAGACTTTTTTAACACTAGTAAAAATACACTAAAATTGACTTGTAGACAAATAGCTTGTCATTTCCTTTTAACCAATTATTGGTATTCTTTCACTTTTTAGGCAGTTGCTCAAGGGGATTTTCAAAGAGCATCTATGTTTGTACTGCGCTGTAAAGATATGCTGATGAGGCTACCCGAGATGGTGAGTGAATCTCCGCATTTATTTTACAAGAGTTTGAAAATATGCTATATCAAGTTTTAGGAAGAATCACTACTACTTCATGCAACCCTTTGAAGATTCTATTTGAGATCTCTTCCCACTTATTTAGCTGATTTTTAAAATATTTTGTTTCCTTCTTTCTTTACCAGAAAGGGCATTTGGGAAAAAAAAATGATAAGGGTTATTTCTTAAAATTTCTTAGCTTTTTCTTTTATTCTCAAACCATTTAATTTTTCTCCATATTCCATGCTACATGATGAAAGAAAGAAAAAAAAATGAGAGTTTATTTATTCCTCTGCTGACAAAATTGACAGCAGGTAATCATGTCCCTGCCAAAGTATCTTCTTATATTGGGATGTAGAGGTGAGGGAGATTTGATAGGATAAAACCTGCTTCCCGGCTTGGATCTCATCAAAATTCCTAAATTTTTGTTTTTCCACCTCATTGCCCTTTTCCATTCTTTCTCCCCTGTTTCAGTGCCTATGCTTATCAGCCTTTCCTATCAGAAAGGGAATTTATAACTGATATATTTGGATGTTAAGGAGAGTATTCCTAGAGCTCCATAAATTGTAATTTCTTGTGATATTGATCTTACATTTTTCTCAAATTCTGGTTATAATATAGAAATTAATTCAGAAAACATTTATATATTGCCTGCCTGCTATGTGCCAGGTACTAGGCTACTTAAAAATTTCTGAACAATTTCAAATTTACAGAAAAGTTGCAAGAATAGTACAAAGAACTCCTGTATACCCTTTGCCCAGAGACACCATTCAAGTTCCCAGGTAATGTCCTTCATAGAAAATGGACTCAATCTAGGATTGCACCCAATCTCTAGCCTCTTTCAATGTGGAATACTTCTTCAGCCTTTCTTTGACTTTTATGACCTTGGCAGCTTTGAAGATTACAGGCAAGTCATTTTGTAGAAAGTCCCTTAATTTGGGTTTGTCCAAAGTTTCCTCATGATTAGAGCAGGCTATGAATATGAGAGCAGAATATCACGGAAGTGATTGTTCTCCTCATGGCATACAGATTCGATTTATCATATTGCTGTCGGTGTTAACTTTAATCTCTTGATTAAGATGGTGTCTGCTAGGTTTTTTTACTGTAAAATTGTGTTTTTCCCTTTTTTATTAATAAATATCTTGTGGGGGAGATACTTTGAGACTTTTTAAAATCTAGTTTCTCATCCCACTTTCACCCACTAGTTTTAGCATCCATTGATATTTCTTGCCTAAATTATTACTATGATGGTTGCCAGTGGCTATTTTTCTAATTTCAACCTCTCTACATTTGTTAGTTGATTGTTGTTGTTGGTTGCTGTCAAGTTGATTCTAATTCATGGCCACCCCATGTGTGCAGAGTATAACTGCTATAGGGTTTTCAAGGCTGTGACCTTTCAGAAGCAGATCACCAGACCTGCCTTCCGAGGCACCTTTGGGTGAGTTTGAGCCACAAACTTTTCAGCTAGTAGTTGAGCACTTAACTGTTTGCACCACCCAGGGACTCTTCCCCATTTAATTATTCATTTATATCAGTGTGAAGTCATGGGCTCCTATTTAATTCAGTGGATTATAATCTGTTACTATCTTTTTTTATATTATTATTTATTTTTTTGAACCATTTGAAAGAAGGTTGCATACATCATGACCCTTTACTGGTTAATACTTCAGTATGTATTTCTTAAGAATAGGGTATTTTCCTTTATAAACGCAGTTGCTGTTGTTGTTAGTTTCTGTCAAGTTGACTCCAACTCATAGCAACCTCATGTATAACAGAATAAAACTTTGCCCGGTCCTGCACCATAGTCGCAGTTGTTGCTGAGTTTCGGATCATTGTCGTAGCCACTGTGTCAATCCATCTCATTGAGGGTTTCCCTTGTTTTTGTTGACCCTCTAGCTTTACCAAACATGATGTCCTTTTCTAGCAATTGATTTTTCCTGATGACGTGTCCAAAGTAAGTGAGACAAAGTCTCTCTGTGCTTGCTTCTAAGGAGCATTTTGGCTGTACTTCCTACAAGACTGATTTGTTCATTTTTCTGGCAGTCCATGGTATGTTCAGTATTCTTTGCCAGCACTACAATTTGAATGCATCAATTCTTCTTTAGTCTTTCTTTTTCACTGTCTAGTTTTCACATGCATCTATGAGGCAGTTGATGATGGCTTGAGTCAGGTGCACCTTAGTCATCAAAGTGATGTCTTTGCTTTTTTAAGATTTTGAAGAGGCCTTTTGCAGCAGATTTTCCCAGTGCAATATGTTGTTTGATTTTTTGACTGCTGCTTCCATGGGCGTTGGTTGTCGATCCAAGTAGAATGAAATCCTTAACAATTTCAATTTCTTCTCCATTTATCATGATGTTGTTTATTGGCCCACAGTGCACTTACAAAATTCAAGACTTTTAACATTGAGAAATATTTTAATATGATATACAGTTCATATTCTAATTTTTTCAATTGTCCTAATGCTAATTTATAGCATTTGTCTTCCGCTGCTAGTCTATCATCCAGTTTGGGATCATGCTTTACATTTAATTATCATATTTCCTTAGTCTCCTTAAATCTGTCTTTATCTTTCATGACTTTTTTATAGTTTATTTTATTTATTTTTTTTGTTGAAAATGTATGCAACAAAACATACACCAATTCAGCAGTTCGTATGCGTACAATTCAGTGACTTTGGTTAAATTCTCTGAGTTGTGCAACCATTCTCACCCTCCTTTTCCAAATTTTTCCTCCACCGTTAACCTCAGCTCGCTACTCCCTAAGTTTTTCCTCTAACCTTTTGAGTTGCTGTTGTCAATTTGATCCCATATAGATAGTTCTTTAAAAGAGAACAATGATCAAGGCAGCCATTTTTTACTAATTAAGGTATTGTTTGGTTTAAAGAAGACTTCAGGAAATATTTTTGGTTAAAGGTTTAAAGATTATTTTAGGGCAATAGTTTCAGGGGTTAATCCAGCCTCTATGGCTCCAGAATGTCTGGATCCCTTTCATGTCTTTTTCCAAACAGGTTTCTTGAATTATAATTGACATATAATAAATTATATACATTTAAAGTGTACAGTTTAATGAGTTTTGGCATATGTATACACCTATGAAACCATCATCACAATCAGAATAATGATCATTTCCATATTCCCAAATGTTTCATTGTGTCCTGCTGACTCCTCCCTAACCCTCTTCCACTTTCTGTAACTATAGAGTAGTGTGCATTTCTAGAATTTTATGTAAATGGAATCATAAATATATACTTTTTTGTCTGGCTTCTTTTATTCAATGTAATGATTTTGAGATTTATCTATTTTTGCATATCAATAGTTATTCTTTTGTATTGCTGAGTAAAATTCCAATATATGTATATACCACAATTTGTTTGTCTATTCACCTGTTGATGGACATTCAGGTTGTTTCCAATTTTTAATTTTTAAAATCTATTATAAATTAAAAAAAAAAAATCTGTTGCTGTTGAATTGATTCTAACTCATAGTGACCCTATAGGATGGAGTAGAACTGCCCCATAAGGTTTTCAAGGCTGTAATCTTTACAAAAGCAGACTGCCACATCTTTCTCTTGTTGAGCGGCTGGTGGGCTTGAACCGCTGACCTTTTGGTTAGCAGCCGAGTGCTTAACTACTGTGCCACCAGGGCTCAAGAGGATGGCATAAGACTGGTCAGCATTTCATTCTGTTGTACATAGGGTCACTATGAGTAGGAATGGACTCGATGGCACCTAACAACAACAACAACATTACAGATAAAATTGCTTTGATCATTCATGTACAAGTACTTGTGTGGTCATATTTTTTTTTCTTTTGAATATGTACCTAGGATTGGAATGAATGGCACATATGGTAAGTGTACAGGTTTCCCCCGCTATCTGAAAGTAGAACATTCCTATGAAACCTTTCGTAAGCCAAAATGGCATAAAGCGAAGGAGCAATTACCATTAATTTATATGGGAAAATTTTTTGAGCATTTCCAGACCCAAAAAAATAACCTACCAAATCATACCAAATAACACATAAAACCTAAAATAACACTAAGATATAGTAAAAGCTAAGATGCTGAGTGTAGTTCCCAGGGAAAGAGCTTGGCGATGCCCACTTTTGCTGCTCTGGGTGCTTGCTGCCTCTTTAACAGCAAGCTGCAAAACAAATCCTGAATGCTATTTCCTCTCTTTACCTTTCTTTGTGAAAGTGAAAATCCTCTTCAGATTTCTTTCAGTTAGTCAAAACATGTACTAATGTAGGTCTTTCATAAAAGTGAAGTGGCATAGAACAAACTTGTGGAAAGCGGGGCATACCTGTATGTTTAACTTTTTAAGAAACTGCCATACTGTTTCCCAAAGACGTTGAATCATTTTTCCCTCCCACCTACAGCATTTGAGGGTTCCATTTGCTCCACATCTTCACCAACACTTGGTATGGTCAGTCTTTTTAATTTTAGCCATTCTTATTGGGATGTAGTGGTATTGTTGTTGTTGCTGTATAGTTATTGCTTTTTTTTCTGTGTCTGCCTCCATGATTTTTCCTTTGTCTTTTAGTTTTCAGCGGAAACCCTGATGTCATGGGGTAAAGAGTTTTGCTGCTAACCAAAACGTTGGCAGTTCAGATCCACCAGGTGCTCCTTGGAAACCCCATGGGGCAGTTCTACTCTGTCCTGTAGGGTCGCTATGAGTTAGAATCAGCTCAACAGCAACGGGTTTGTTTGTTTGTTTTTTAGTTTTCAGCAGGTTGCTCTTGATGTGTCTGGGCATGATTTCTTCGGGTTTATTCTGTTTGCGATTTGCTGAGGTTCTTGAATGTATAGATTTATATGTTTCTCCAAGTTTGGGAGGTTTTTAGCCATTATTTCTTCAACCGTTTTCAACACCACATTCTTTCTCTTTTCTGGAACTCCAGTGATATGAGTTTTAAGCCTTTTGTTATGATCCCAAAGGTTCCTGACTCTCTGTTCTGTTTTCTTTTTCAATCCTTTTCCTCTTTTTTTTCAGATTGTGTAATTTATATTGATCTGTCTTCAAGTTCACTGACTCTTTCCTCTGTTATCTCCATTCTGCTATTGAGTTCATCCAGTTGGTTTTTAAATTTCAGTTATTGTATTTTTCAGTTCTGACATTTCTTTTTAGTTTTTCTTTATTATTTCTTCTATTTCTGGGGTTGGCAAACATTTTCTGAAAAGGGCTAAGTGGTAAATATTTTAGGCTTTGTGGGACACATATGGTCGCTGTTGCATAGTCTTTGCTTTTTTATTTTTATTTTTACCCAAGTTTTTATTATCTTTTCATTATTCTGTATGTTATCATTTCATAATTAAATCAAGTTACACATAATGTTTGTTCATAGACCTACAAAGTCACTTTACAGATTTTAAAGAGTGTTTTTTTTTCCCTCCACTGCTTCAGCATTTCTGGAAAGTTTACATTTCAAGTCTCCCACATTTTGTCATCTTTGGTGGGTGAGGAGCCTTTGATTCAGATACAAGAGAGACCCCAGGATGACACTCTGGTTGTGGTGCTGTCAAGGGCTGTCCACTCAGGGCTGCTTTGGGGCCTGCTGAGGGGCCTGAGTGAGTCAGGACCTCTCCGGCTTCTGTTGCTCCCAACTCATTCCGCCTTGTGTAGGGCCAGGATTAGGGGTACTTGCCACTCCCATGAATAGGAAGAAAAGGTCACATGTGTAATTAACTATGAGGTAGACCAGATCCTACGGACTCTAAGACACCCTCTTTCTTCTGTATTTCAATATCCCTGAAATCAGGGCACCACAATATCTGACAGTGTGTCCTGGCTCAATGGGCAGTATGCCCTTCCCTTCTTAGTGGTCTACACAGTAGTGGTGTGTCTTACAATTTTATAGCATCTTCGATTCAGTGAAAGACAGTAGGAAGAAATACATTCAAAAAATTATTTTCCCCTGTGAAACACCCAGACACACACTGAAACTAGCACATACGTATTGACCAAGTATGGCCCTTCTCCAGCCTCTTTTCCTGCCCCTGTAGAATTTTGTTTGCAGATAATGGAGACCTGAAAACATGTATGAGACCAAGAACTCTTAAGCTGCTAACAGATCTCCATCCCTGCATCTGATCTGCTCTGTGACTTCCAGGTTCCCCATCTGTTTAACTGGGAGTCTAAACACACTAATGAGTAGTACAAGTACTACCAGTATACTTACTGTATAAACCACGAAGAAAGGGGGGAAAAAAGTAGCCAATTAAACCCAGACGCACCATCCGACTCTATGGTACCTTGATTTCAGAGATGCCAAAGTGCAAAAAAGTGTCATAGATTTAATAAAATAAGGTCCACCCCACAGTTAATTATAGAACTTTAGTCTCAATCAATGGAGAAATGTTACCAGAGAGTGCCTTTAAAAATGTATGGTGATTTCCCACCAGAGGATCTTGGGCCTGTCTCCTCACTTTCTCCAGATCAGATCACAGGAAGAATGTGACCTGGGAGACAGGGTGTCTAAGGTCTAATCCTGGCTCAGCAGTGGCCAGCCATGTGACCTCCAAGGAATTACCAACCTTTCTGAGCCTCGCTTGCTTCATCAATAAAATGGAACCAAAATATGTCTTCCCCAAATGTCTCCTGGGGTTTTTTTCCCCAATAATTTTATTTATTTACTTATTTTGTTGTTGTTGAGTTTTTTTGTTTGGTTTTCTCTTTTTTTTAACAACCCTTTAAAAATGTAAAAACCATTCTTAAACCATTCTGAGCTAACAGGCCATATCTGGTCTATAGGCTGTAGTTTGCTGATCCCTGTTCTGTTTCTTTGGTGAAACTTTCTAATTTTCTATTTGTTTCAAGAGTGTTCATGATTGCTTGTTCAAACAGTTTTATAATAGCTTCTTTAA
Organism: Trichechus manatus latirostris; assembly: GCF_000243295.1. Taxonomy (NCBI): domain Eukaryota; kingdom Metazoa; phylum Chordata; class Mammalia; order Sirenia; family Trichechidae; genus Trichechus; species Trichechus manatus. The sequence goes on along the minus strand of NW_004444006.1, from coordinate 7,234,153 downwards.
AGCCCTTATCAGATAATTCCAGCATTTGTGTTATCTTCTCATAGGCTTCTGTTGATTGTCTTTTCTCATGCAAGTTGAAATTATTGAGGATCTTCATATACCAAGTAATTTTGGATTGTATTCTGGATATGTTGAATATTATGTTATGAAACTCTGGGTATTGCTTAAATGCTATGGAGAATGTTGATATTTTAGTTTTAGCAGGAAGTCAACCTGGTTAGATTCAATCTGCAATTTTCAACTGGCCTTCTGTGGGTTGTGGCTCTAAGCCTTTACAGTGATATTTGGATTTGTCCTGTACATGCAATACTCGCTGGTCAGTCTGATACCTGGGCAGAGGTATATCCCTTCGCTCAGTGTCCAAAGTTTTTGGTATGCTAATTAAAATTAAATCCATGCATGCCCAGGTTGTGAGATGAGCCCAGGACTTCGTAAACAACTTTATGGTGTTGCTTTTCTGAGTTCCTCTCTCTCCATGCTCTTCTTGGTGGTTTCTGGATCCCTGCAGCATTGCTGTTTAGTACTGTGGCCAGTAACAGCCCATATCTGCAATTTTACTGTGTCTGGGGCCAAACAGTGAAAGGCAGAGAAAGAGAAATAGAAAGCAATGGTGTTTGGCCCTCTCCTCTTGAAACTGCAGCTCCACTGAATGAAGAAGAAAGCTTCTCTCCCTCAATGTTTTGACTCTTGCAATTCCCCATAGCTGCCACTACTGTTGCCACTATGGGATTGCCTAGGGGCTGGGGCACAAGAGAATGGAGAAAAGAGAGCAGGAAAAACAAAACAAAACAAACAAAAAACAGGCTTTCTGTTTCTCCATCTGAACTCCTTGAGCCAGAACTAGAGGAACTCTCTCAATCTTCACTATAGTGCTCACTTCTGGGTTTCTGGCTGCATTGTTTAGACTAGGTTATATCAGAGGATAAAAATGCTAAACTCATCACCAGCTTCGTTTGTTGTTGGTTTGAATTTGATGCTATTCCCTATCTGCTTGCTCCTTTTGTTTTTCAGAGTCCTCAAATAGTTCTATGTGTTCTGTCCAGGTTTTATAGTTACATTCAGTGGGAGAAGAAAAAAAGGTGGCATCTTACCCAGAACCAGAACTCCCATTATTTATTTTGAAGTTCAAATTTTCCCAGACTTGACCACTAGGAGCCCCTTTAAGCTGGCTTCTATATCCTTTTAACTTGTTACTATCACTTTTTAGTATTTCCAAAATCCCTATAACTCAAGTGGCTAGTGTTACAGGAAAATATATAAAACTGGATGTCAGGCATGTCTGACTTGTTATCGGGATGTTTCTAGTCCTTTGAAGAGGATTTTATGAAGTTCTTAAAAAAACAAAGAAACCTACTCTAAAGCAAGTTAAACTTAATTAGCTTCTCATTTTGAAGTAAATGTATATCATACAACACTTCTAGAGGTGTTATGACATCAAACAATGAAATGGTTGGAAATAATCGATTTAGTGTCCAACTATTATAAGTGCATAGTAAAACCTTAACTGGAATAATTGGGACATAGTGGTGTTTTGCTTAACTGAACTTCCTTGTTTAGCGAGAGTTAGAAAATTATTCTAATTTGAACATTTACTTAAAAAAATCGACATATATTTACCTACCTTGGTACGTAGAATTTCTTTGAGATTCCTGTAATTACTCAAGACAAGCTTTGTGATCTCTGTACAGCATTGAGGAAGGAGCTGCTGCTAGTGTGGCTAGTTGCACGACACTGCTCTGAGAATCAGTGTCCTTATCTGTAAAATGAGTGTATGACATGATCTCAAAGGTCCCTTCAGTACAAAAATTTCTAGTCTTCTATTTGGAGAAGCTCTGGGCCATAACCCAGAGGGTATGTGTGTATTCTGTGTGTGCATATTTATAGTAAAATCTGATAGCAGCTTGTTTACTTAATTCTTTACCTCTTTTCCCTTAAAGTTTGAATCCTTAATGAGAATTTTATTTGGATTAATTGGCTCGTGTGTTATGGCTTGCTTTTTTCTTTCTACTTTAGTTTTTTCTAGAATTTATCTTCAGTGTAAAGCTGTACTTCATTGTAAAATTTTCACTTACACAAAGAAAATGGACAATCTTTTAGAGTAATTCATTCAAAATTCAGGTAGATTTCATTGCTGCTGTCTAGGAATATAAAGCTTCTAAATGAAGTCTGGACTTACAATTATTCTATTCTCTTTTGCCTATTTAAAATTAGCATTTTGTGACAGGGATTACAATAGAGGGTCCCAGACAGAGTGGTAGAATAATGTAGAACAAAATTCAAATTCACATACACACACACCCACAAGACCAGACTTACTGGTCTGACAAAGACTGGAGGAACCGCTGAAACTATGTCCCTGGACACTCTGCAAACTCAGAACTGAAGCCACTCCCGAAGTCCACCTTTCAGCCAAAGATCAGACAAGCCTATAAAACAAACAATAGCACACACGAGGAATGTGCTTCTTAGTTCAATCAAGTATATGAGACCAACTGGGTAACACCTGCCCCAAAGCAAAGAGGAGAAGGCAGGAGGGGACAGGAAAACTGGAAGAATGGACAAGGGGAACCTGGCATGGAAAGCAAAAGGGGAAGAGTGCTGACACAATGAGGGGATTGTAACCAACGTCACAAAACAATTTGTGCATAAATTTTTGAATGAGAGATTAATCTGAGCTGTAAACTTTCACCTAAAGCACAATGTAAAAAATTTCCATTTTGTGGCCAAATACTTGAAACATAATGTGTAAGATTTTGTACATCTCTCTATGTAGTAAAACCACATCTTATAACACAAAAGTGAATCACTCCTCTGTAAGTAAAATTCAGTTTTCTGCCTGTTGTGGCTAGCTGGGATATAATTGTTTTCTCTGACCCTTTCCACCTACTGCTTTGTGTATCTGGGAGACAATAACTCACTTAAGGGTATATACATTCCTTCCACACTGAAAATAATTTGAACCATAAAAATGACTCACTGAAATCTTCATAATGACATTTTCCATTAAATTTTAAGTGAGTTATATACTTTTAAACTAAAAACAGCATAAAGAAAGCTTGGCCAGACTTGTTCATGTTTTAGACTGCAGCAAGGCTCTTCATGTAGCCATTAAAACATTAACACCTCTAAAAAAATCAATGTTTATTTTTACCTCAGACTGTCACTGTTATTTCTTAATGTGTATGGTATACTTTTTATGCCTTTTTATATTTGATTTTAATTTTTGTCAATGTATAGGGTCGCTATGAGTTGGAACCAACTCTATGGCACCTAACAACAACAACATATATGTACATAGTTTAAAGAGAAAAATAATTCTATAATTCTTATTACAAAATTACCAGTCCTCCTGCCCTCCTCTACTTCTGTCTCCCAGAACAGCTACTTTCAATTTTTTAGCTGGTTCTTTTTAGTACTTACCTCCGTATCTCTAAATAGGGTTCTTATACTACTACTTTTTAATTTTTTAGTTTTAGACATATATTGACATCCCACTTATTTTCAACCTGTCCCTACCCCCAAGTCCACACATATGCTTGCTTCCTATCACTCCATTATCTCTATATCCACCACCACCACAATTGCTGTAGAGTCAACACTGCTTCATGGGGACCCCATGTGTGTCAGTGTATTTACCTTGCTCCATAGGATTTTCTGTTTTTTAAATTTTTTATTGTACTTAAAGGTGAAGGTTTACAGAACAAATAGTTTCTCCTTAAACAGTCAGTACACATATTGCTTTATGATGTTGCTTAAAAACCCCATGACATGTCAACACTCTCCCTTCTTGACCTTGGAGGACCTTTTATTTTTTTTTTTGGTGAAAATATACATAGCCACAAATACACCACTTAAAAAATTTCTACATGTACATTTCAGTGATATCAATTATATTCTTCCCGTTGTGCTGCTATTTTCACTATCCTTTTCCAAAGTATCTAAAATTTTATTTATTTGTTTCCATACAAAAATTTATACATACATTGTTATGTGACTCTAACTGCTCTCCCCATAGTGTGACAGCATACTCCTCCTTTCCATCTCTGATTCCCCATGTCCATTCAACCAGCTCATAACCCTCTCTGCCTTCTCATCTCACCTCTGGACAGAAGCTGCTCATTTAGTCTCTTGTATCTACTTGAGCTAAGAGGCACACTCCTCACGAGTATCACTTCATGTCCCACAGTCCAGTCCAATCCCTGTCTGAAGAGTTGGCCTCAGAAATTGTTTTAGTTTGGGGCTCAGAGAGAATCCAGAGGCCATGCTTTTTCATTCTCAGTCAGACCATTAAGTCTGGTCTTTTTACTAGAATTTGACTTCTGCACTTCTGCACCCCACCTTTCTCTTGCTGCATCAGGGACTCTCTGTTGTTTCCTCTCAGGGTGGTCATTGGTGGTAGCCAGGCACCATCTAGTTTTTCTGATCTCAGGCTAATGAAATCTCTGGTTTATGTGGCCCTTTCTGTCTCTTGGGCTACTACTTTCCTTGTGTCTTTGGTGTTCTTCATTCTCCTTTACTCCAGGTGGTTGGGACCAATTGATGCATCAGATTGCCACTTGCAAGCTTTTAAGACCCCAGACGCCACTCACCAAAGTAGGATGCAGAACATTTTCTTAATCAGGTTTGTTATGCCATTTGACCTAGATGTACCCTGAAAGCATGGTCCCCAGACCCCTACCACTGCTACTCTGTCCCTCAAAGTGTTTGATTGTATTCAGGAAACTTCTTAGCTTTGATTTAGTCCAGTTGTGCTAACTTCCACTGTAGTGTGTGCTGTCCTTCCGTTCACCTAAGATAATTCTCATCTACTATCTAGTTAGTGAATAACCCTCACCCTCCTTCCCCACCCTCATAACAATCAAAGAATGTTTTCTTCTGTGTTTAAACCTTTTCTTGAGTTCTGCTGATAGTGGTCTTATACAATATTTGTCCTTCTGTGACTGACTAAATTCACTCAGCATAATGCCTTCCAGATTCCTCCATGTTATGAGATGTTTCACGGCTTCATCCTTGTTCTTTACCATTGCGTAGTATTCCATTGTGTGGATATACCATAATTTCTTTATCCCTTCATCCGTTGATGGGCACCTAGGTTGTTTACATCCTTTTGCTATTGTGAACAGTGCTGCGATGAACATGGGTGTACATATATCTATTCGTGTGATGGTTCTTATTTCTCTAGGATATATTCCAAGGAGCGGGATAGCTAGATCATATGGTACATCTATTTCTAGCTTTTTAAGGAAGTGGTAAATCGATTTCCAAAGGGGTTGTACCATTTTACATTCCCAAAAACAGTGTATAAGTGTTCCAGACTCTCCACAACCTCTCCAGCATTTATTACTTTGTGTTTTTTGGATTATTGCTAGCC
>NW_004444006.1:7227246-7228481 GCF_000243295.1 Trichechus manatus latirostris | reverse complement strand
TTATCTAGTCTCTCTTCTTGTGCTTGTGCATTGTTACTTATGGTTCGTACTGTGTTTATGCCATGTATAAGGGCTCCTAGTGTTGTCCCTATTTTTTCTTCCATGATGTTTATCGTTTTTGATTTTATATTTAAGTCTTCGATCCATATTGAGTTAGTTTTTGTGCATGGTGTGAGGTATGGGTCTTGTTTCAGTTTTTTGTGAATGGATATCCGCTTATGCCAGCACCATTTGTTAAAGAGGCTGTCTTTTTCCCAATTAACAGACTTTGGGCCTTTGTCAAATATTAGCTGCTGATAGGTGGATGAGCTTATATCTGGATTCTCAACTCTGTTCCATTGGTCTATGTATCTGTTGTTGTACCAGTACCAGGCTGTTTTGACTACCATGGCAGTCTAATAGGTCTTAAAATCAGGTAGTGTGAAGCCTCCCACTTTGTTCTTCTTCTTGAGTAATGCTTTATTTATTCGGGGCCTCTTCCCTTTGCATATGAAGTTGGTGATTTGTTTCTCCATCTCATTAAAAAATGCCAGTGGATTTTGGGTCGGGATTGCATTGTATCTGTAGATCGCTTCGGGTAGAATTGACATTTTCAGTATGTTGAGTCGATGTATCCATGAGCAAGGTATGTTTTTCCACTTACGCAGGTCTGTTTTGGTTTCTTGCAGTAGTGTCTTGTAGTTTTCATTGTATAGGTCTTTTACATCTCTGGTTAGATTTATCCCTAAGTATTCTATCTTCTTGGGGGCTATTGTAAATGGTATTGTTTTGGTGATTTTCTCTTCGAGGTTCTCTTTGTTGGTGTAAAGGAATCCAATTGATTTTTGTATGTTTAGCTTGTATCCTGAAAGTTTGCTGAAATCTTCTGTTAGTTCCAGTAGTTTTCTTGTGCATTCTTTGGGGTTTTCTGTGTATAAGATCGTATCATCTGCAAATAGAGTTACTTTGACTTCTTCTCTACCAGTTTGGATGCCCTTTATTTCTTTTTCTAGCCTAATTGCTCTGGCTAGGACCTTCAGCACAATGTTGAATAAGAGTGGTGATAAAGGGTCCCCTTGTCTGGTTCCCGTTCTCAAGGGAAATGCTTTCAAAGTCTCTCCATTTAAGATGTTGTTGGCTGTTGGCTTTGTATAAATGCACTTAATTATAGTGAGGAATTTCCCTTCTATTCCTATTTTGTTGAGAGTTTTTATCATGAATGGGTGTTGGACTTTGTCAAATGCCTTTTCTGCATC
>NW_004444006.1:7224420-7226299 GCF_000243295.1 Trichechus manatus latirostris | reverse complement strand
TTTCTACTTTTATGGCTTTATGATCAGAAACAATGCTTTGTAATATTTCGATGTTTTGCATTTTGTTAAGGCTTGCTTTATGCCGTAATATGTGGTGTATTCTGGAGAATGTTCCATGTGCGTTGGAAAAGAAAGTATACATGGCTGCTGTTTGGCGGAGTGTTCGGTATATGTCTATGTGATCAAGTTGGATGATAGTAGCATTTAGATCTTCCGTGTGTTTGTTGAGGTTCTGTCTGGATGTTCTGTCCTTCACTGTAAGTGATGTGTTTAAGTCTCCTACTACTATTGTGGAGCTGTCTATGTCTCTTTTCAGTGCTGTTAGAGTTTGTTTTATGTAGTTTGGAGCCCTGTTGTTGGGCACGTAAATATTTATCATAGTTATGTCCTCCTGGTGTATTGACCCTTTAATCTTTATATAGTGTCCTTCCTTACCCTTTGTGGTGGATTTTACTTTAAAATCTATTTTGTCAGAGATTAATATTGCCACTCCTGCTCTTTTTTGAGTGTTGTTTGCTTGATATATTTTTTTCCATCCTTTGATTTTTAGTTTGTGTCTTTAAGTCTAATGTGCATCTCTTGTAGGCAGCATATAGACGGATCGTGTTTTTTAATCCAACCTGCCACTGTCTGTCTGTTTATGTATGCATTTAGTCCATTTACATTCAGCTTAATTATTAATAGGTATTAGTTTAGTGCTGTCATTTTGATGTCTTTTTTTGTGTGTTGTTCACGGTTTCTTTTTTCCACTTAATTTTCTGTGCTGAGTCGTTTTTCTTTATGTATTGTCTTTTCATCTTTTTCATTGTTGTTGGTTTTGTGTCTGCTGGGTCTTTATATTTTCTAGTTTTTTATTTTGACTTGTAGGGTTGTTAGTTTCCTTTGTGGTTACCTTAATATTTACCTCTATTTTTTTAAGTTTATACCAGTCTTTTATTTCTTTTTATCGCCTTGCCTTCTTCTCCATATGAAAAGTCTGTGTCTGCCTTTTTTAAGTCCCTCTTTTTTGTTTTAATGTTGTCATCTTTTACATATTGACATATGTTTCCCTATTTTCAGTGTTTTAGCTTTGATTTTCTTTTGTGACTTCCCTATCTGGGTTGATCTATGGTTACCGTGTCCTGTGTTCTAGTCTTGGATTGTTATCTGATGTTACTGATTTTGTAATCTGAGGACTCCCTTTTGTATTTCTTGTAATTTTGGTTTGGTTTTTGCAAATTCCCTAAACTTCTGTTTATCTGGAAATGACCTAATTTCACCATCATATTTGAGAGACAGTTTTGCTGGATATATAATTCTTGGCTGGCAGTTTTTTTCCTTCAAAGCTTTATATATGTTATCCCATTGCCTTCTTGCCTGCATGGTTTCTGCTGAGTGGTCCGAGCTTATTCTAATTGACTTTCCTTTGTAGATGACTTTTCATTTATCCCTAGCCTTTCTTGATATTCTTTGTTTATCTTTGGTTTTGGCAAGTTTGATTATAATATGTCTTGGTTACTTTCTTTTTGGATCTACCTTATGTGGGGTTCGATGAGCATCTTGGATAAATATCTTGTCATCTTTCACAATATCAGGGAAGTTTTCTGCCAACAAATCTTCAACAATTCTCTCTGTATTTTCTGTTATCCCCCCTTGTTCTTGTATTCCAGTCTCTCATAGGTTATTCCTCTTGGTAGAGTCCAACATAATTCTTAGGGTTTATTCATTTTTTTAAATCTTTTTATCTGATTTTTCCTGAAATAAGTTGGTGTCACATGCTTTATCATCATTCTCACTAATTGTGACTTCCATTGCCTCAATTCTGCTCCTATGACTTTCTATTGAGTTGTCTAATTCTGAAATTTTATTGTTAATCTTCTGGATTTCTGATTGCTGTCTC
>NW_004444006.1:7213679-7224320 GCF_000243295.1 Trichechus manatus latirostris | reverse complement strand
AAATTTGTCATTATGCTCTTCTCTAATCTTTTTAATTTCCTCTATTGTATGTTCTGTGCTTTGCTTAATTTCCTTCCTAATTTCTTGAAGAGTTCTGTATATTAATCTTTTTATTCTGCGTCCGGTAATTCCAAGAAATTTTCCTCCTCTGGAAAATTTCTAGATTCTTTATTTTGGGAGCTTGCTGAAGCCATCCTGTATTGCCTCTGCATGTGATTTGATATTGACTTTTGTCTCAGGGTCATCAATCAGTTAGTATATTTCTTTATTTTATGTTTGCTTACTGGGTCTTAGCTTCTTGTTTTGTTTTGATATGTCCAAAGAGGCTGCTTGTATGAGCTAGTTTGAGATTGGCACCTTTGAAGCGCTAATGTCCTGTCACCAGGTGGTTAGATCTGCTGTTGGCTATAAGGATTGGGGTGTACCTCTTATTCATGGGCTTCTATCGCAGGTGGCTAGGTGGTGTGGGTGGAGCCACCGGTCCTCAGGCCCCTAATGTGGGTAGGTGAAGACCCTGCTTAATGGGCAGAGCAGTGTCAAATGTCAATAACCTGCCACTTCACAGCTGAAACAGTTGAAGTTAGGGTCCTGGTATATACCCTGTTGTACTGCGGTAATGAGGGCCTATGCTCTTGAGGTGGGCCCACACAAATCTATGCAGGGGGAAAGGCACTGAAAGTCCATGGATCCCTTATGCCTATGCATAGGCAAAGGAGCTGTGCCTATCCTGAGTTCCTGGCTTAGGGGAGCTGGCAGTTTATTTTTTCCCCTTTTTGTTAATTTGTTCACTCTCCAAGGCAGGAGAATGGCTCCGGGCATGTGACAGATCATACTTCCAGCCCAGGGGACTCGTCAATTGCTGAAGCTGGTCCAGAACCCAGTGCAGAGTGGGGAGTGGGAAGGTAGATGGGAGAGAGGTTTTTCCCTAAGGAGGGTGTTTTTGATCCGCGTGGTAAGCTGTATGGAAGTACTTACCTTTCGTGGAGGGCTGCTTCTCACTGGTTTTGTGAGATCGTGTAGACTCTCTGGCGTGGGTCTCTCCCAGTGCATAAAACGCACCGCCCGAGCTCAGCCGCTTGCCTGCCTCACTGCTGCCCCCTGAGCTGTTCAGGCCTGAAGGGCTCAGGCTCTTGCCAGGTCAGGTCTGGGAAGTCCTCACTCCTGAACTGTCTCTCCCTCCCCTGGCCACTCAGTCCAGTTCCTCAACTCTGCCTTTGATGTTCAGGGCTCCCAGATTGCCATATATAATCAAATCACTTGTTTTCTGGGGTCTTTGTTGTAAGAGCGTCCCCTGGAAGGGTCTGACTACTCCACCATCTTCCATAGGATTTTCAATGGCTGTTTTTTTTCTGGAGTAAATCACCAGATCTTGATTCTGAGGCATGTCTGGGTGGACTCAAACCTCCAAACTTTCACTTAGCAGCTAAGTGTATTAATCGTTTGCACCACCCAGGGACTCCATATATAGTTATATCATAATTTTGGTTAGATTAATATGTAGGGTTTATGCTGCAGTGCTAATGTAAATGGTATTCATAGCTCAACCATGTAGTATGCTATGATTACTTTTTCTTCACTGCTCATTTTATTTTCCCTGGAGTTAATGATTGTATTTTTTTTTCAGTCACTTAGCATTCCATGTACTTAATATTATTTCTTCCCCAATTATTTAAATCTTCTCTCAATTCGTTAAAATATATTAGGTATTGTCTCAATCATCTAGTGTTGCTGTAACAGGGATACCACAAGTGGATGGCTTTGACAAAGAGAAATTTATTTTCTCACTGTCTAGTAGTCTTCAAGTCCAAATTGAGGGCATCAGCTCCAGGAGAAGCCTTTCTCTTTCTTTCGGCTCTGGAGGAAGGTCCTTGTGATGCATCAGTCTTTTTTTGGTCTGGGAGCATCTCAGCACAGGCACCTCAGGTCCGAAGGATGCACTCTGCTCCCAGTGCTGCTTTCTTGGTGGTACGAGGTTCTCATGTGTCTCTGCTCGCTTCTCTCTTCCATATCTCAAAAGAGATTGGCTTAAGACACTATCTAATCTTGTAGACCTCATCAGTATAACTGCTGCTAATCCTTCTTATTACATCATATTGATAGAGTTTACAACACATAAGGAAATCACATCAGATTACAAAATGGAACACAATCATACAATACTGGGAATCATTGCCCAGCCAAGTTGACAGATATTTTTTGGGGACACAATTCAATCCATGACAGGTATTTTATCAGTTTTGTTTGCTTTAAAAAATCTCTGCCGTAGTTTTGTGATCTGCTGTAATCTGGATGGGTTGCTCTCTAGGCATGTTGCACAACTGTTAAGATTTTCCTCCTCTATTGACTTGAAAATTCTCTTCAGCTCTCTCTTAGATTAGAGTCGCTGTTTCTTGAGTCCTGTATCTTTCACTTTTGGTTTTACTCCCTCATTTTTGTGGAGCACATCATCCAGTAGCTGCCTGAGAAAGGTTGCATGGGATGTAAATTAGTTAAAGACTTTGCAAGTCTAACTATAATTTTATTCTATCTTCACGCTTAATATATAGCTTGGCTGGATATAGAATTCTAGGTTGGAAATAATTTTCCATGAGTATTTTGAAAGCATTGATTACATTGTCTTCTAGCTTCTATGCTACTATGGAGAAATCTGATGCCATTTTGTTTTAAATTGTGCTTTAGGTGAAAGTTTACAGCTCAAGTTAAATTCTCATTCAAAAATTTGTACACATATTGTTTTGTGACATTGGTTGCTATCCCCACAATGTGATAACACACTCTTCCTTTCCACTCTGGGTTCCCTGTGTCCATTCAACTAGTTCCTGTCCCTTCTTGCCTTCTCATCCTGCTTTTGGACAGGAGCTGCCCATTTGGTCTTGTATATCTGATTGAACTGAGAAGCACGTTCCTCATGTGTATTATTTTTTGTTTTATAGTCCTGTCTCATCTTTGTCTGAAGACTGGGATTTGGGAATGGTGTCATTTCTAGGTTAACAGTGCATCCAGTGGCCACAGTTTCAGGGGTTCCTCCAGTCTCTGTCAGACCATTAAATCTCATCTTTTTATGAGATTTTTAATTCTGTTCCTACATTTTTGTCCTGCTCTGTCCGGGATTCTGTTGTGTCCCTATCAGGTCAGTTATTGGTGGTAGCCGGGCACCGTCTAGTTCTTCTGGGCTCAAGCTGGTAGAGTCTCTGTTTCATTTGGTCCTTTAGTCCTTTGGGCTAGTATTTTCCTTGTGTCTCTGGTTTTCTTCATTCTTCTTTGCTCCAAGTGGGATGGGACCAATAGATATATTTTAGATGGCTGCTCACAAGCTTTGAAGACCCCTGCCGCTACTCACCAAAGTGGGAGGTAGAACATTTTCTTTATGAATTGTGTTATGCCAATTGACCTAGGTGTCCCCTGAAACTATAGTCCCCAGGCCCCAGTCCTAGCTACTCTGTCCCTCAAAATGTTTGGATGTGTCTAGGAAACTTCTTTGCTTTTGCTTTGGTCCAGTTGTGCTGACTTCCCCTGTATTGTGTGTTGTCCTTCCCTTCAATGAAGTTGACCCTTGTCTAATATCTAGTTAGTGAATTCCCTTCCCCCTCCCTCCCCACCCTCATAACCATCAAAGAATGCTTTTTTCTGTGTTTAAGCCTTTTCTTGAGTTCTTATAATAGTGGTTTCATACAATATTTGTCCTTTTGTGACTGACTTACTTCACTCAGCATAATGCCCTCCAGATTCATCCATGTTGTGAGCTGTTTGGGGATTCATCATTGTTCTTTATCATTGCATAGTATTCTCCTTGTGTGTAAGTACCGTAATTTGTTTATCCATTCATCTGTTGATGGGCATTTACATTGTTTCCATATTTTTGCTGTTGTGAATAGTGTGGCAATGAACATGGGTGTGCATATGTCTATTCATGTGATGGCTCTTATTTGTCACGGGTATATTCCTAGGAGTGGGATTGCTGGATAATATGGTATTTCTATTTCTAGGTTTTTATGGAGGTACGATATCGTTTTCTAAAGTGATTGTACCATTTTACATTCTCATTAGCAGTGCGTAGGAGTTCCAATCTCCCCACAACCTCTCCAACATTTGTTATTTTGTATTTTTTGAATTAGTGCTAGCCTTGTTGGGGTAAGATGGTGTCTGATGCCATTTTGATTGTTTTTTCTCCCCCAAGATTATATTTTTTCCCAAGGTTATATTTTTTAAAATATTGAAATGAAATTCACCTAACATAAAAGTATCCATTTTAAAGTGTACAATTCAGTGGTAGTTAGTACATTCACAATGTTCTGCAAACAATACTCTATCTAGTTTCAAAACTTTTTCTTCACTATAAAAGGAAACCCCATACCCATTAATAATTACTCTTTGTTCCCCACCTCCCCCAACACCTGGCAATCGCTAATCTGCTTTCTGTCTCTGTGGATTTACCTATTATAATATTCCATATATGGCTACAGTATATTTTGTTTATTCATTCATTAGTTGATGGACTTTTGAGTCATGTCAACTTCTTAGCTATTAATAATGATGCTGCAGTGAACCTTCTTGTACAAATTTTTGTGTGGACACATTTTCAGTCCTCTTGGGTATCTACCTAGGAGTGGAATTGCTATGTCATATGATAATTCTGTGTTTAACTTTTTGCAGAACTCCCAGATTCTTTTTTTCATTGCTGCGGCACTATTTTACATTTCCACCAGAAATGTACAAGGGTTCCAATTTCTCTGTATCCTTGCCAACAGTTGTTATTTTCTCTGTTTTTTAAATTATTATAGCCATTTTAGTGCATATGAAGTGGTATCTAATTGTTATTTTGATTTGCATTTCTGTAATGACTAATGATGTTGAGCATCATTTTTTTGTGCTTGTTGAGACATTAAAAAGCTGATTGGAAGCTCTGTGTGTTTGGTTTTTTTCTGTAAGGTGATCTTGATGTGCTAGTCTGTAAGGTGAGCTGTTTCCTGATTTCAGTGTTCTTAGATCTTTTCCCTTGGGCTAGTCAAATTTCCAAGAGAAGACTCTTCCAACCTACCCCTTGGAGATTCTATGCCTGGCTTCCTGGGTTTTGGAAGCCAGGAAGGAAGGAAAAAAGGCTTGGGGTCTTAATATTCAATATGTAAATTTTTACTTATTCCTACTGTTTTCAGGATAGTATCCCTACCCTCATCTGTGGTTTGTCTTCCCATGTCCAGAGAGCTTCCATTTTTCCCTCTCCAGAGAACGAATAAACTTGCAATCTATTGCTAGCTAGGGTCAGGGAGGGACAACTGCCTGTCTGATGGAGTCGGGGAGGAGATCTATGGGACTAACTCATTTTTAAGCCGACTTTCAACCAACCCTTCTGTTTTTAGCCCCACCTTTAATAGGTATCTGGGATGCCAATTACTGAATTTGGAAGGAAATTTCTGCAATATAAATTGAGCTGTTTCCCAGATTTCCCCATTGCTAACATAGAATTCGACTTTCTCATCTGCTAAGTCAATTATCAATTTACTCATCTTGTATTCTGTTTCCAAAATTGTGTTGCTCTTGTCTGCTATTGTATTGTATTTATCCTAGTAGGTCTGTGCCACTTAAAAAAATTTACTTCATCTCATTTTTGTGGGGTTTCAGGAGAAAGCAAAGTTAAATATGTGTGCTTAATCTGATGTCTTTAATAGGAATGTTATGCTGAATTTTCTTTTTGGTTTTCTGTTTATCACCTCTGTTTTTGTTTCTCTGTTTACTTTTTCTATACCTTCTTATGGGTTGCTTGGACATTTTTTAGAATTCCATTTTGATTTAGCTATAGTGTTTTTGAATGTATCTCTTTGTATGTATTTTTGCAGTTGCTCTAGATATTACATTCTGTATATGTTCATAACTTATTATAGTCTACTGCTATTGACATTTTACCAGTTCCAGTAAAATATAGAAACCTTACTTCTTAAGTCCCTTTACTCTCCCTCCCTCTGTTTATAATATAATTGACTTAAATATTTCCTCTACATACATGTGAACCACATATGCAGTGCTGTAATTTTTGCTTCAATTGTCAGACATAATTTAGAAAACTTAAGAGGAGATGGAAAGTCTGATTATATTTACACGTATTTTTACTCTTTCCATTGTTCTTTCTTCCTTCCTTCCTGATGTTCCATAATTCCCCCTTTATCATTTTCTTTCTGTTCAAGAAATTCCTTTTTCCATTCTTTTAGGTTAGATCTGCTGGTGACAAATTTTCTTAGTTTTTGTTTATCTGAGAATGTCTTGATTTACTCTTCATTCCTGAAGGATATTTTTGATGGATATGGAATTCTGGGTTGACAGGGGTTTTTTTCCCCCAGCATTTAAAAATGTGTTATTTTCTTCTGGAATCCATATTTTCTGATGAAAAATCCACTGTCATTTGAATTAGTTTTTCCCAATAGGTAAGATATCTCCTTTACTGCTTCCAAGATTTTTTCTTTGTCTTTAGTTTTCAGAAGTTTGACAGTGATGTATCTTGGCATGGATTTCTTTGGGTAATCCCATCTGAGGTTCACTCAATGTATTGAATCTATAGGTTTAAGCACCTTGCAAAATTTGGGGAAATTTCAGCCATTATTTCTTCAAATATTTTTTTTTTCTTTCAATTTCATTTATTTTGTAGTTGTTGAGAATATACACAACAAAACATACACCAATTCAATAGTGTCTACATGGACAATTTAGTGACATTGATTACCTTCTCTGAGTGGTGCAACCATTGTCATCTTCCTGTTCTGAGTTGTTCCTCCCTCATTAACATAAAGTCACTGACCCTAGGGTTCCCATCCAAAGTGTCAAGTTGCTGTTGTCAGTTTGATCCCACATAGTTTTTAAAAGAGAAGAATGCTCAAGGCAGATCTTTTTTCCTAGTTAAGCTAAATTATCGTTTGGTTTTATGAAGACTTCAGGGGATATTTTTGGTTCATGGTTTGCCATGGTTAAGGTTGTGTGTAAACTTGGCTAGGCCGTGATTCTCAGTGGTTTGGAAATTATGTAATGATGTAGTATGGTGGTTATATAATGACGTAGTTATCTTCCATTTTGTGATATAATGTAATCACTTCCATAATGTGATCTGCTGTGATCAGCCAATCAGTTGTAAAGGTAGTTTCCTTGGGAGTGTGGCCTGCATCCAATGTACATGGATGTTCTGGGAAAGCTTGCTGGCTTTTACTCTCTGGATCCTGCATCTGGTTTGTTACCGTCTGACCGCTGGTTCTCGGGACTTGAGCCAGCGGCCTGCTGTATTGCTTGCCGGTTTTGGAATTTGTCAGCCTCCACAGCTTGTGATCCAGCAGACTGCTGTCTGCCTGCCAGTCTTGGGTTCATCAGCTCATGCAGCTATGTGAGTCAGCAGAAGCCCCAGCCTGATGCCTCTACAACCATGTGAGTTATTTCCTTGAGATAAATCTCTCTCTCTCTGTCTCTACATAGATATGCTTCAATGGTTTTGTTTCTCTAGAGAACCCAGCCTAAGATATTTGGTACCAAGAGTGGTTCTAGAGAAATAAAATTGTAAGGATGAATTCTCTAAATTGGTTCTCAAATCTGGTTAGTCTTAAAGATGTTGATAACTCTATTCCAGATGTAAAGAGAGCACTGGTAATCCATGGCATGAGGTGACAATAGATATATGCAAAATATCACCACCAATAGATCAGGTATTGGTGAGAGGCAATGCTCTGGGTGATCGCACGTTTGATAGTTTTGTTCAATTTTGTCAGAAAGAGAAGTATAAGGAGGCTGGTTAGTTGGTCCTTCTTTCACTAGACAAAGTGGTAAAAGAAAGAGATAAGCTCAGGGCTTCAGAATCACAGCTCAAACACTGCATAAGTGACCTCAAAGTTGCCCCTTGTGCTCTGAAAGAAACCTTATTTCTTGTAGTACAAGAGCTGATATTGCCACAAAACAAACCCAGAGTCTCATCGTTAACAGTGGCTGAATTAAAACACCAATTGAATTCCCAACCTTGAACGGTGTCTGAAGTTAAAGTGAGGGCATTGATTGGGGAGAAATAATGGGCAGGTAATCAGGAAGCTGGGGACATTGAGCCCCTAAATTCTGTGGAATCACTCCTGCCAACAGAACCAGCCCTCTCACTCCCATCTGAAGAGATTGCTCCATCTTTGTCTGCTAAGTCACCCTCCCCGGTAAAACCATTAGCCCCTCCATGCCTATCTGATGAAATTAACCCAGCTATGTCTGAGGAGTCTTTGTCTGAATCATCGCCTGGGGAGGCATCTGAGTCATTGCTTGGGGCATCACCTGAGGCAGATGCTTTGCAAGACAAGGGTGAATGTTCTCAGAGCATATCCCCACCACCCATTTTTTGCTTCTTGACCAATAATTTGACTTAAATCCAAGCGATCCCCAAAAGGTGAAGTACAAAGTGTGACCCAGAAGGAGGTATGCTACACTCCAAAAGAACTGCTTAAGTTTTCTAATATGTGCAAACAGAAACCTGGGGAATATGTGTCGGAATGGCTATTAAGAGTGTCAGATAATGGTGCAAAGAACATAAAGTTGGATCACTCTGAATTTATTGATATGGGCCCCCAAGCACAGATTCTTCATTTAATATTTCAGCTCTCAAGGTTAGGAAAGGATCCAATAGTTTATTATTTTTATTTTATTTATTATCTTTTTTTATTGTGCTTTAGGTGAAAGTTTAGAGCTCAAGTTAATTTCACATACAAAAATCTATACACATATTGTTTTGTGACATTACTTGCAATCCCTGCATTCCCCACAATGTGACAGCACACTCACCCTTTTCACCCCAGGTTCCCTGTGTCCATTCAACCAGTTCCTGTCCCTTTCTGCCGTCTCATCCTGCTTTTGGAGAGGAGCTGCCCATTTGGTCTCACATATCTCATTGAACTAAGAAGCATGTTCCTCACATGTATTTTTTTTTTTTTATAGTCCTGTCTAATCTTTGTCTGAAGAGTGGGCTTCGGGAATGGTTTCAGTTCTGGGTTAACAGAGTGTCTGGTGGCCATAGTTTTGAGGGTTCCTCCAGTTTCTGTCAGACCACTAAGTCTGGTCTCTTTATGTGAATTTGAGTTGTGTTCCACATTTTTCTCCTGCTTCTTCTGGGACTCTCTGTTGCGTTCCCTGTCAGGGCGATCACTGGTAGTAGCCAGGCACCATCTAGTTCTTCTGGTCTCAGGCTGGTGGTGTCTCTGGTTTATGTGATCCTTTAGTTTCTTGGGCTAATATTTTCCTTGTGTATTTCGTTTTCTTCATTCTCCTTTGCTCCAAGTGGGATGGAACTAATTGAGGCATCTTAGTTGGCCACTCACAAACTTTTAAGACCCCAGACACCATTCACAAAAGTGGGATGCAGAACATTTCTTAATAAACTTTGTTCTGCCAGTTGAGCTAGATGTCCCCTGAAACTATGGGCCCCAGGCCCCAGCCCAACTACTCTGTCCCTCAAAGTGTTTGGATGTATCCAGGAAACTTCTTGACTTTTGCTTTGGTCCAGTTGTGCTGACTTCCACTGTATTATATGTTGTCCTTCCCTTCACTGGAGTTGATCCTTGTCTACTATCTAGTTAGTGAATTCCCCCCGCCACCTTGTAACCATCAAAGAATACTTTTTTCTGTGTTTCAACCTTTCCTTGAGTTCTTATAATGGTGGTCTCATACAATATTTGTCCTTTTGTGACTAATTTCACTCAGAATAATGCCCTCCAGATTCATCCATGTTGAGAGATGTTTCACGGATTCATCATTGTTCTTTACTGTTGCATAATATTCCATTGTGTATGTACCATAATTTGTTTATCCACTTGTCTGTTGATGAGCACCTAGTGTGTTTCCATCTTTTTGCTATTGTGAACAATGCTGCAATGAACATGGGTGTGCATGTGTCTATTCATGTAGCATCTCTTATTTCTCTAGGATATATTCCTAGGAGTGGGATTGCTGGATCGTAAGGTTTTTCTATTTCTAGCTTTCAAGGAGGCACCAAATCATTGTCCAAAGTGGTTGTACCATTTTACATTCCCACCAGTAGTGCTTAAGTGTTCCAATCTCTCCACAACCTCACCAACATTTATTATTTTGTGTTTTTTGGATTAATGCCAGCCCTTGTTTGGGTGAGATGGTATCTCATTGTAGTTTTGATTTGCATTTCTCTGATGGCTAATGATCGTGAACATTTCCTCATGTGTCTGTTAGCTGCCTGAAAATCTTCTTTGGTGAAGTGTTTGTCATATCCTTTGTCCATTTTTTAATTGGATTATTTGTCTTTTTGTTTTTGAGGTGTCACAGTGTCTTGTTAATTTTAGAAATTAGACCCTTATCAGATATGTTGTAGCCAAAATTTTTTTTCCCGGTCTGTAGGTTCTCTTTTTACTCTTTTGGTGAAGTCTTTTGATGAGCACAAGTGTTTGATTTTTAGGAGCTCCCAGTTATCTAGTTTCTCTTGTGGTATTTGTGCATTGTTAGTTATGGTTTGTATACTATTTATGCCATGTATTAGGGCTCCTAGCTTTGTCCTTGTTTTTTCTTCCATGGTCTTTATCATTTTAGATTTTATATTTAGGTCTTTGATCCATTTTGTGTTAGATTTTGTGTATGGTGTGAGGTAACGGTCCTGTTTCTTTTTTGTTTTTTTTT
>NW_004444006.1:7186657-7213579 GCF_000243295.1 Trichechus manatus latirostris | reverse complement strand
TTTTTTTTTTTTTTTTTTTGGAAATGACTCTCCAGTTATGCCAGCACCATTTGTTAAAGAGACTGTCTTTCCTCATTTAACGGACATTGGGCCTTTGTCAAATATCAGCTGCTTATATGTGGATGAATTTACGTCTGGGTTCTCAGTTCTGTTCCATTGGTCTATGTATCTGTTGTTGTACCAGTACCAGGCTGTTTTGACTACTGTGGCAGTATAATAGGTTCTAAAACCAGGTAGTTTGAAGCCTCCCACTTTATTCTTCTTCTTCCTTATGCTTTACTTATTCAGGGCCTCTTCCATTTCCATATGAAGTTGATGATTTGTTCCCATCTCATTAAAAAATGTCTTTGGCGTTTGGATCAGGATTGCATTGTATCTGTAGATCATTTTGGGTAGAATTGACATTTTCACAATGTTGAGTCTTCCTATCCATGTGCATGGTATGTTTTTCCACTTATGTAGGTCTCTTTTGGTTTCTTGCAGTAGTGTCTTGTAGTTTTCTTTGTACAGGTCTTTTATGTCTCTGGTTAGATTTATTGGTAAGTATTTTATCTTCTTGGGGGCTATTGTAAATAGTATTGATTTGGTGATTTCCTTTTCAGAGTTCTCTCTGTTGATGTAGAGAAATCCAACTGATTTTTGTATGTTTTATCTTGCATCTTGATACACTGCTAAAATCTTCTATTAGTTCTAGTAGTTTTCTTGCGGATTCTTTGGAGTTTTCTGTGTATAATATCATATCATCAGTGAATAGGAATACTTTTACTTCTTCCTTACCAATTTGGATATTGTTTATTTCTTAGGTCAGGCTAGGACCTCCAGCAAAATGTTGAATAAGAGTGGTGATAAAGGGCATCCTTTTCTGATTCCTGTTCTCAAGGGGAGTGCTTTCAGTCTCTCTCTGTTTAGAATAATGTTGGTTGTTGGCTTTGGATAAATGGCCTTTATTATGTTGAGGAATTTCCCCTCTATTCCTATTTTGCTGAGAGTTTTTATCGGGAGTGTTTGTTGGACCTTGTCAAATGCCTTTTCTGCATCAGTTGATAAGATCATGTTGTTCCTATCTTTTGTTTTATTTATGTGATGGATAACATTGGTTGATTTTCTAATGTTGAACCATTCCTACATACCTGGTATGAATCCCACTTTGTCATGATGAATTCTTTTTTTTTGATATGCTGTTGAATTCTTTTGGCTTGAATTTTGTTGAGGATTTTTGTGTCTATGTTCACGAGGGATATTGTTCTGTAATTTTCTGTGTTTGTGATGTGTTTTCCTGGCTTTGGTATCAGAGTTATGCTGGTTTTATAGAAAGAGCTCAGGAGTATTCCTTTTCCATGCTCTGAAATACCTTTATTAGTACTGATGTTAACTCTTCTCTGAAAGTTTGGTAGAATTTTCCAATTAAGCTGTCTGGGCCAGGGCTTTTTATGGAAGGGGGAGTTTTTTTTTATTACCTCTTCAATGTCTTCTTTTGTTATGAGTGTATTTAGTTTTTCTACCTCAGTTTGTGTCAGTTTTGGTAGGTAGTGTGTTTCTAAAAATTTGTCCATTTCCTCTAGGTTTTGAAATTTGTTAGAGTACAATTTTTCATAGTATTCTGTTATGATCCTTTTTATTTTAGTTGGGTCTGTGTGATATCATCAATGTCATTGCTTATTTGGGTTATTTTCTCCCTGTCCTTTTTTTCTTTTATCAGTTTGGCCAGTGGTTTGTTGATTTTGTTGATCTTTTCAAAGAACCAACTTTTGGTTTTGTTGACTCTTTCAATTGTTTTTCTATTCTTTATTTCATTTATTTCTACTTCAATCTTTATTATTTTGGAGGGATCTGATAGTTTATTTGGTTGGTTTGCTGAAGCATGGATTATGCAGTGACTGACTAAATCAATTTGAAATACCAGACCTGCCTTGGTATACTGTAGGAGAAGGTATTCAAAGGCTTAGGGAAATTGGCGTGTTAGAGTGGATTTATCAGGTTAGACCCACAGACCCACACATGGAAGAGGGCACATCTTTTACCACAATGGTGAAGAACAAATTTTGAAGGGAACCCAAGTATCCTTGAAGAGTGCTGTGATTGCTATTTTACGTAAGTCAGATTTGACAGTGGAAATTGCCCTAATTAAGACACCTAACTACAGGGGAGCTGATTGTTCCCTGTGGGGGTTGGTGCCAACTGGCAAAGCTCAATCAAAAAAGACAGGATGGGCATGGTTACTGTAACGGACAGTGAAGTCAAAGCAGTAATCAGAATAGTCTGACTTGTATGGACTTATGGCATTGGTTACTTAGTCATGGTGTTCCTAGGAGTGAAACAGATGGGAAATCTACTATTTATTTGACCTGTACAAGTGGAAGAATTCTAGGTCAAGTAAATGGCAGTTTAACTGGAATTGCCGGAGTAGGGAGTCACAACTGCTCAGTCAATTCCCAGACTGCAGCCAGCCTTGAATGAAGGGAAGGCCTGGTCTGCTTGAGGAAGGACCCCACTACACTACCAAAAATTTATACTGTTAATCTTTCTCCCAGCCTTCCTGGAAGGGATCTATGACCTTTTACAAGAGTGACTGTTCCCTGGGGAAAAATAAATAATCAGAATTTTTGGGAATTACCGAATGCTGGTTGTGAAATGCCACTTATTCCAGGAGACCCAAAACATCACTCTGGTCCACCAGTCAGAGTAGTGGCATTTGGAGGTCAGGTTATTAATGGAGTCTTAGCTCAGGTTCTTCTCACTTGTGGGTCTAATGTGTCCCCAAACCCATCCTGTAGTGATAGCCCCATTTCCAAAATGCATAATTGGAATAGATGTACTGAACAACTGGCAGAACGCCTACATTTACTTTCTGAAAAGTGAAGTAGGGGGTTTTATAGTAGGAAAAGTCATGTGGATGCCATTAGAACTGCCCCTAACTGGGAAAATAATAAACCAAAACCAATACTGCATTCCTGGAGGGATTGCAGAGATTATTGCTCCCATCCAGAACTTGAAGTATGCAGGGGTGGTGATTCCCACCACATCCTCATTCAACTCACCTATTGGGCCTGTACAAAAAACAGATGGATCTTGGAGAATGACAGTAGATTATCGAAAACTTAATCAGGTGGTTACTCCAATTGCACCTGCTGTTCCATATGTGGTTTCATTGCTTGAGCAAGTTAATACATCTCCTGGTACCTGGTATGCAACTATTAATCTGGTCAATTCCTTTTCCTCGATTGTTATTTCAAAGCAACACCAGAAGCAGTTTGCCTTCAGCTGGCAAGGTTAGCAATACACCTTCACTGTTCTACCTCAGCTCTATATCAATTCTCCACCCTATGTCATAATTTTATCCACAGAGACCTTTATCGCCTTTCCCTTCCACAAGATGTCATACTGATCCATTAGATTGATGACATTATGCTGATTAAACCTAGTAAGGAAGAAGTGTCAATGACTCTGGACTTATTGGTAAAACATTTGTGTGCTAGAGGATGGGAAATTAACTTGAAAAAAATTCAGGGGCCTTCCACCTCTGTGAAATTTCTAGGATTCAGTGATGTGGGGCATGTTGAGATATTCCTTCTAAAGTGAAGGATAAGTTATTGCATCTGGCCCCTCCCACAATTAAAAAGGAGTCACAACTCCTGGTGGGCCTGTTTGAATTTTGGAGGCAACATATCCCTCATTTGGGTGTGTTACTCTGGCCCATTTATCAAGGGACTCGAAAAGCTGCTAGTTTTGTGTAGGGCCTAAAACAAGAGAAGTCTCTGCAAGAGGTTCAGTGCACTATGCAAGCTTCTCTGCCACTTGGTCCATTTGACCTGGTTGATTTAATGGTGTTCGAATTGCCAGTGGCAGATAGAGATGCTGTTTGTAGTCTTTGGCCGGCCCCTATTGGTGAATTACAGCACAGACCCTTAGGATTTTGGATCAAAGCTCCTCTACCCTCTGCAGGTAACTACTCTCCTTTTGAGAAACAGCTTTTGCCCTGTTACTGGGCCTTAGTAGAGAATGAATGCTTAACTATGGGCCACAATGTCACCATGAGGCCTGAGCTGCCCATCATGAACTGGATGTTGTCTGACCCACAGAGCCATAAAGTTGTATGTTCACAGCTGCACCCCATTATTAAATGGAAATGATATATACGAGATCGGGCTTGAGCAGGACCTGAAGGCATAAGTAAGTGACATGAGGAAGCAGCCCAAATTCCCATGGTCTCCACTCCTGTCGCATTACCTGCCCTCTTCCAGTCTGCACCTATGGCCTCATGGGGAGTTCCTTATGATCAGTTGACTGAGGAAGAGAAAACTTGTGCCTGGTTTACAAGTGGTTCTGTGTATGTAGGCACCACTTGAAAGTGGACAGCGGCAGCACTACAGCCCCTTTCTGGGACCTCCCTGAAGGACAGTGGTGAAGGGAACTCTTCCCAATCAGCAGAACTTCGAACAGTGCACCTGGTTGTTCACTTTGCTTGGAAAGAGAAATGGCCAGATATGTGATTGTACTGATTCATGGGATGTGACCAGTGGTTTTGCTGAATGGTCAAAGACTTGGAAGGAACATAATTGAAAATTGGGAGGCAAGGAGGTATGGAGGAAGAGGTATGTGGATTGACCTCTTTGAATGGGCCAAAGAAGTGAAGATGTTTGTGTCTCATTGAATGTTCACCAAAGAATGACCTCGGTAGAGGTGAATTTTAACAATCAAGTGGATAGGATGATGCGATCTGTGGAAATCAGTCATCCTCTTTCTCCAACCACTCCTGTCATTCCCCAATGGGCTCATGAACAAGGTGGTGATGGTGGCAAGGATGGAGGTTATGCATGGGCTCAGCAACATGGATTTCCACTCACCAAGGCTGACTTCACTACAGCCCAGGCTGAGTGTCCAGTGTGCCAGCAGTAGAGACCATCACTGAGTTCCTGATTTGGCCCCATTTTTCAAGATCAGCCAGCAACCTCGTGGCAGTTAATTATATTGGACCCCTTCCATCTTACTGGAATAGACACTTACTCTGGTTATAGATTTGCCTTCCCTGCATGCAATGCTTCTGCCAGAACTACAATCTGTGGACTTACAGAAAGCCTTATCCACTGTCATGGTATCCTACACAGCATCAACTCATATGAAAGGACCCACTTCATAGCAAATGAAGTGCGACAGTGGTCCCATGCTGATGGATTTTGCTGGTCTTCCCATGTCCCCTATCTGAAACAGCTGGCTTGATAAAATGATTGAGGCCTTAGAAAGATTTAATTATGGCACCAGCTAGATGGCAATACCTTGCAGGGTTGGAGCAATGTTCTCTAGGAGGCTGTACATGCTCTAAACCAGTGTCCAATGTATAGTTCCATTTCTCCCATAGCCAGGATTCATGGATCTAGGAACCAAGGGGTGGAAATGGGAGTGGCACCACTCACTATCACCCCTAATAACCCATTTGCAAAGGTTTTGCTTCTGTTTCTGTGACCCTAGGCTCGCGCATTTATAGGTCTCAGTTCCAAAGGGAGGAAGGCTCCCACCAGGAGACACAACACTGATTCCATTGAACTGGAAGTTAAGAATGCCACCTGGCCACTTTGGGCTCCTTATGCCTCTGGATCAACAGACAAAGAAAGTCGTTACCGTACTGGCTGGTGTGACTGATCCTGATTACCGAGAGGAAATTGGATTGATATTACATAATGGAGGTAAAGAAGAGTAGGTCTAGAATGCAGGAGATCCCTTAGGGCGTCTCTTAGTACTACCATGCCCTGTAATTAAAGTCAATGGAAATCTACAGCAACCCAATTCGGACATGACTATTAATGGCCCAGACCCTTCAGGAATGAAGGTTTGGGTCACTCCACCAGGCAAAGAACCATGACCAGCTGAGTTGCTGAGGGCAAAGGTAATACAGAATGAGTGGTGGAGAAAGGTAGTTCTTAATACCAGGACTGTAATTGTTATGAACATTTCTTCCTTGTATGTGTGCATAAAATATTTTTGTTTTCTTCACTTATAAAATATAAGATGTAAATGGAGTAGTTTGTTTTTGGTTGTATGTTAGTTGTGTCATGTTAGGTGCAAGTATGACTTTGTAAGAGTCTTTATGTAGAGATTGTGTATGGTGTAAAGAGATGTATACAGGTGCCAAGTTGACAAAGAGTGAACTGTGACGGTTAAGGTTGTGTGTCATCTTGGCTACGCCATGATTTTCAGTGGTTCGGCAGTGATGTAATGATGTAGTTTGACAGTTATGTAATGATGTAGTTATCCTCCATTTTGTCATATAATGTAATCACCTCCAAGGTGTGATTTGATGGGATCAGTGAATCAGTTTTAAGTGGAAGTTCCTCTGGAGTGTGGCTTGCATCGAACATATATGAATGTTCTGGGAAAGCTCGCTGGCTTTTGCTCGCTCTAGATCCTGCATCCAGCTCATCATCTGACCTCCAGTTCTTGGGACTTGAGCCAGTGGCCCGCCGTATTGCCTGCTGATTTTGGGATTTGTTGGCCTCCGCCGCCTGTGAGCGGCAGCCTGCCGTCTTACCTGCCGATCTTGAATTCATCAGCCTCCACAGCCTGTGAGGCAGAAGCCTGCTGTCTGACCTGCTGATCTGGGGTTTGTGAGCCCCTGTAGGTATGTGAGTCTGGAGTAGCCTCCAGCCTGAAGCCTGACCCATGGACTTTGGACTTGCCAGCCTCTACAGCCATGTGAGCCATTTCCTTTAGTAAATCACTCTCTCTTCCTCTCTCTCTCTCGCTCTCTAAGTGTATGTGTGTGTGTGAGTGTGTGTGTGTGTGTGTGTGTGTGTGTATATACACTTCACTGGTTTTCCTTCTCTAGAGAACCCATCCTAAGACAAGTTTCAAAGATCATTGCAGGGCAATAATTTCAGGGATTTATCTACCCTCCATGGCTCCAGAAAGTTTATAGAATTTGAAATTTTGTTCTGCATTTCCCCCCCTTTGATCAGGATTCTTTTGTAGAATTGTTGATAAAAATGTTAAGTAATCGTAGCCAGGCACCTTCCAGTTTTTCTGGTCTCATGGCAAAGGAGACAGCCACATATTTCATATCCTTCTCGTTTTCCTGACTCTCCTTCTCCTTCTCTTTTTATAGGTAAATAGAGACCAGTTGTGCCTTGGATGGCCGTTTGGAAGCTTTTAAGACCCCAGGCACTATGCAATGAACTAGGAGGTAGACAGAACCTCTAAACATGTTATTGGGTCAATTAACTGGGATGTCCCATGAAACCATGACCCTAAACCTCCAAACAAAGGAACTAAATCTCATAAGGTGTTTGATTGTAAATAAGCACCCTCAGCAGCTACTCTTTTTTTTGTCACTGTTGTAAGTATATATATCACACAATCTTTGCCAATTCAACTTTTTACAGATTTGCAATTTACTGACAGCACTTACAATAATTGACTGTACAAGCCTACAGTAGTCAATGTGATTTTTCCATCACCATTAACCCATGTTTTCCTCTCACTCCCACCCCTGGTAACCAGTATGAAAGTTTGGTCTGTATACTTTTGCCATTTCTTGTCTTTTTATATAAGTGAAGTCATACAATATTTGTCCTTCTGTGATTAGCTCATTTCGCTCAGCATGATTCCTTCCAGCTCCATCCATATTGTAGCATGTATCAAGAATTCATTTCTCCTGCTGGCTGAGTAGTATTCCTTTATATGTACGTACTACATTTTGTTTATCCATTGATCTGTTGTTGGACATGTAGGTTGTTTCCACCTTTTGAGCTATAATGAATAGTGCTGCATTGAACATTGGTGTACAAGTCTCTTTTTGAGTGTCTGCTTTCAAATCTTTTGGTTGTATACTTAGGGTTGGAATTGCTTGGTCATATGGTAGTTCTATATTTAGTTTTTTGAGGAACTGCCACACTGTTTTGCACAGCGGCTGTACCATTTTGCATTCCCATCAGCAATTGATAAGGATTCCAAATTCCCCACATGTTCGCCAACATTTATTATTCTCTGTTTTTATTATGATAGCCATCCTAGTGGCAGTGTAATGGTATCTCATTGTGGTTTTGATTTGCATCTCTCTGATGGTCAGTGATGCTGCATGTTTTTATGTTTTTGGTGGCTATTTGAATATCCTCTTTGATGAAAGGTCTATTCAAGTCTGTTACGGATTGAATCGTGTCCCCCCAAAGTGTGTGTCAACTTGTCTATTTGAATATCCTCTTTGATGAAAGGTCTATTCAAGTCTGTTACGGATTGAATCGTGTCCCCCCAGAATGTGTGTCAACTTGTCTAGGCCATGGTTCCCAGGGTTGTGTGGTTGTCAAGTGTCATCAACCAAAAATACTATTGGAAATATTTTTAAAATGTTTTTATGTTATTATATATTTTGAGTTAAATAAAAACAAAGAATAAAGCATTAAAAAAAAGATGCAACCTAATCCTGTAGATTCAGTGCTGCCTCATTAACATTATAGCGGTTAGGATTCACAACACATCAGATCACAAAATGGTGGACACTTGATTACTTACTTCTGTTTCCAAGAAGTAATAACAATCTATCATAAAACATTTCTTTAAAAGTTTGCAGCAGGCTCTAAACCTATATGTTTAGTTCCTAATCAAAAGGCATGCTTTAGTTATTAGTTTTGATTCTAAACATATTTCTTCCACATAGAAGCTTAATAAAACTAATAACCGTAAATAGGCTAACCATTAATTAGTTTTCAGTGAAATGCCCAAATACGGCACATACATGCAGGTGACATATATGCTTTTACCCTTTATAAGAAACGTATAAGATAAATATGTATGTTTGTTTGAAGTACCATAGAGTTATATCATAAACACTTTGTTGTTGTCATTGTTAAGTGCTGTTGAGTCAGTTCTGACTCATAGCAACCCTATGTACAACAGAACAAAACACTACCCAGTCCTACACCATCCTCACAATCATTGCTATGCTTGAGCCCATTGTTGCCGCCACTGTGTTAATCCATCTCTTTGAGGGTGTTCCTTTTTTTCAATGACCTTCTGTTTTACCAGGCATAATGTCCTTCTCCAGGGACTGGCCTCTCCTGATAACTTGTCCAAAGTATATGAGTTGAAGTCTCCCCATTGTCGCTTCTAAGGGGCATTCTGGCTGTACTTCTTCCAAGACAGATTTGTTTGTTCTTCTCTCAGTTCATGATATACTCAATATTCTTTGCCAACACCATAATTCAAATGCATCAATTCTTCTTTGGTCTTCCTTATTATAAACACTTTAGCTTACATTAATTCATTATATGAGGTAAGCGAAAAGGAAATGATAAGGAAGATAACATTTAATGCTGTGGCAATACCAGCTTCTCAATGAATGTATGTCCTCAAGTAAGCCAAGCTGAATGTTGTCAATCTGGGATTCCCTCAGTCACTGTCAGTTCACATCTGCCTCTCAGAGGGCAAGCATTTTGTGGGCTGAATGTGAGTTTAATGTTTAAAGGTATGTGTTTCTTATGTAAAATGGCTCCTCAACAAACACCAAGAACTTTGTTTGGTCTTCAACTGAAGAAATAGTCATTTCTTGCAACAGTGGAGGAAAAAAACTGGTTGTGGTGGATGTACAGATTTCCAGTATGGGGCCTTCCTAACGGGATTTCAAAGATAATCTTAATAAGACCCCATTTTATCTTGTGAACTGATGCTAGAAACTAACCCCTGGGTACGACGCAACTCCCCTGTAACGTAAATACAAAGCCATGGTTTCTAAAATGCCATGATATCGTCAGTATAATTTAATTTCCAGTTT
The DNA here is from genome assembly GCF_000243295.1 of Trichechus manatus latirostris. Lineage (NCBI taxonomy): Eukaryota > Metazoa > Chordata > Mammalia > Sirenia > Trichechidae > Trichechus > Trichechus manatus. The sequence continues at coordinate 7,203,822 of NW_004444006.1, read as the reverse complement.
AGTTCCTTCTTCACATTTAGCACAGTGTGTTTCTGTGACACTTTCCTGGTGCCAGCACTTCAGAACACACCCATCACTAGCTGAGAAAATCTCGCAGTGAAAAGATTAGTGTGTCACAAACTTTGAAAGAAAAAGTTGATCAGTCTTAGTATGAGTAAGGATATGATTTTTAATTAGCTAATGGTGCTACTGGAGCACAGAGTAGCTGTTTTGTTACACTCAGTGCTCCCAGGGATGTCCTGTGGCTTCTTTTTCATGGGTTTCTAAGGTGGCAGCTACGTTTTACTTCTTAAACATTTGGCCTTAACCTGACCACCATCTTGGTTCAATTTTCATTTTTTAAAGCACTATTCTATTGGAAACATCCCTGCTCTGAATTAAGCTGGGACTGTGAATTTTACCACTAGCTAGAGCTGTTAATGTCACAGAGTTTAGGTTAATTTGGTAAATATCAATTTCCTTGACAATGACTTTGAAACTTGCTTCAGCTTCTTTTAGCCACATAGGATTTCTACCTGGGCTGTAGGTGAGGGTAAAATATCCCATGAAGAACTCCTTCAGTAACTGCATTTGGACATTTGCCAGCTGCAGGCCAGATGAGTGGATCCCTGAGGAACAGCAGCACCAGCTGGTGGGACAGTTTGCTTGACTCTTTAGATTCTGCCTCATCAAAAGATCCATAGGTCTCTGCCTTTGGTAGTGAGGGCAAGTGTTGCATGTTTAGGAAATCAAGAAACAGTTTCGGAAGTTCTTCATTTTCTAAAATGACAGCCTGTAAATATGTTTCCAAACCTTGTTGTCACTGTTCCAAGACTTTTGGGACCCAGTTTCTAACATGTTTAGAAGGGATTTCTGGAGTTTTTGTACATTTCTTAAGCTTTTTGTGCAAGGCCTGGAGTTCTCTGTACCTCTTTTCAACAAAATGTTTTCTTCTATTCATTAGCACATCTATCTTAAACACCGTGTATCCCCACTCCAGGTCACTCTCCTTGCAGCGAAAGGCTTAGATTGTGTCTTGATTCAATCTCTTTTGAGATATAAAAAGAGAATTAGAAGAGAGGATAGGGACTTCCTACCAATAGATGGAAGAGCCAGTAGCGGAACATGTCATTTGGATCCAAGGTCTCTGTGCTGAGAAACTCCCTGACCACTGGGAGATTGATGACAAGCACTTCCCGTAGAGCCGACAGAGAGAGAAAGCCTGCCCCTGGAGATGGTGCCCTGAATTTGGACTTTCAGCCTCCTAAACTGTAAGAGAATAAATTTCTGTTTGTTAAAGCCATCCACTTGTGGTATTTTTGTTATAGCAGCACTATACTAAGACAAAGTCATTTGCCCATTTTATGATTGAGTTATTTATCTTTTTGTTATTGTCAAAGTTTTATATATATTTTGATTATTAGATTCTTGTTGGATGTATGATTTTTGAAGATACTCTCCCAGTCAGTAGCTTGTCTTTTCACTTTTTTGGTAAAGACTTATGAAAAACAAATTTTTTAATTTTGATGAGGTCCATTTATTTATTTTGTCTTTTACTATTCATGCTTTTGTGATTATACTAGATAATCCATTGTGGACAGCGAGGCCTGACAGTGTTGCCCCTGCTTGTTCTTCTAAGAATTTTATGGTTTTAGTTTGCACATTTAGGTCCTTAATAAATTTTGAATTTGTTTTCGTTTATGGTGTGAGGCATGGACCCTGTTTCATTTTTCTGCATGTGGAAATCCAGTTTTCCCAGCACCATTTATTGAAGAGACTCTTCTTTCCCCATCGAATGGACTTAGCACCCTTGTCAAAAATCAAGTGACCAAAGATGTGTGAGTTTATTTCTGGACTTTCAATTCTATTCCATTGGTCAATGTGTCTATTGTTATACCAGTACCAGGATGTTTTGATTACTGTAGTTGTATAGTATGCTTTAAAATCAAGAAATACAAGTCCTCCTACTTTGTTTTTCTGTTTTAACTATTTGGAGCCTCTTGCTTTTCCATGTAAAGTTGACAATTGCTTTCTCTATTTCTGTAGATTTCTTCAAATAGTTTTTCAGCTCCACTCTCTCCTCCTTTCCTTCTGGGACTCTGGTGAGATGAACATTAGATCTTTTTTTTTTTTTTTTTTGTAGTACTACAGTTCCCTGAGACTCTTTTCATTTTTTATCTGCCTATTTTATATCTTTTTTTCAGATAGAATAGTTTCTATTGTTCTATCTTTAAGTTCACTGACTCTTTTGTATACTTCATTCTGCTCTTGAGCCATCCATTGTGTTTTTTAGAATTTTAGTTTTTGTATTTTTCAGTTATAAAGCTGCCATTTTATTCATCTTGTTATCTTCTATGTCTTTGCTAAGGCTTTCCATTTCATTACTCTGACTTTGTATTTTTTCATTTGTTTCAAGAGTATTTGTAATTTTTTATTGAAACATTTTTGTCATGATTGCTTTCAAATCCGCGTTTCTTAATTCTAACGTGTGTATCATTTCAGTGTTGGTGTCTTTTGATTTTCTTTTCTTATTCAAGTTGAAATTTTCCTGGTTCTTGGTATGACAAGTGATTTTCTATTGAAAGATGGACATTTGAAGTATTATGAGATGCTGGATCTTATTCAAAATCTTCTGGTTTAGAAAGCCTCTCTGACACCATGTCACCAGAGGAAGGTGGATGTCACCTTGTTATTGCCAGTGTGGAAGTCCAGGTTTTTCACTCAGCCTCTCTTCATAATGTAAGGTGAAGGGTTCACCTTGTTAGTGCTGGGCAGTAGTTGAAGTCTAGTCGCTCCGCTCGGACTTCACTGATTGGAGTGGGGATACAGGATTTTTCCGTGGTGTTTGCCTGGAGTAGAGCAGTTACTTTTTTAAAAATTTTCTGTCTTGCTAACCTGTCCGTTTGCTGGTCCTTTGGCTAGAGAGAACAGAATTTCTTGGAGTTTTTTTTGTCTGTACCTGTTGCATTTTCAGGTTGCCAGCGTCTTCAGAACAGAGTGTGGGATACATGAGACAAAAAGAAAACCCAGGGAACTCACTGCTGTGTTATTCCTTGGGTACTGTCTTAGGCTGGGTTCTCTAGAGAAGCAAAGCCAGTAAAACATATAAATATATAGAGAGAAATATTTATATCAAGGAAATGGCTCACGTGGCTGTACAGGCTGGAACGTCTCAAGTTCATAGGTCAGGATAGAGGCTTCTCCTGATTCACGCAGCTGAAGGGGCTGGCGAAACCAAGATAGGCAAGTCAGAGAGAAGGGCTCTTGCTCACAGGCTGGAAAGATCTACGAGTCCCAAGATCGATAGGCAAGACCCCAGGTAAGCTGCTAGCTCAAGTTGCAAGAAATGAAGGTCACACAAACAGGAGCCAGCTGCAGGATCCAGAATGAGCAAAAGCCCACAAGCCTTGCCATAAAGTCCACTTATATTTGATGCAGGCCACATGCCCAAGAAAACTCCCTTTCAACTGACTGGCTACGCACAGCAGATGCCATCATGGAGGTGATCGAATAATATCAAATCTCATCATGGAAGTGATCACAACATCATACAATTGTCAAACCACTGAGAATCATGGCCCAGCCAAGTTGACACACAACCTTGATTATCATAGTTCACCCGTTGTCAACCTAGCACCTGTGCACATCTCCTTAAACTATACATAATGTATGAATAAAGACAATTATAAAGACGTACTTGCCCCTAACATGATAAAATGAACACACATACAAAGCAAAAATACTCGTAACAATTACATTCCTGGTTTCTGCAATTGGTCACATGGTCATAACTGGCATTTAGAACTACCTTCTTCCTCCACCCATTCCGTCTTTCCTTTGCCCTCAGCAAGCACCTCAGCTTATCGTGGTACTTTGCCTGGTGGGGTGACCCAAAACTTCATTCCTGAAGGGTCTGGGTCATCAGTAGTCATGTCAGAATTGGGTTGCTGTAATTTTTCATTGACTTTAATCACAGGGCATGGTAGTACTAAGAGATGCCCTAAGAGATCTCCTGCATTCCGGACATAGTCTTCTTTACCTCCATTATGTAATATCAATCCAATTTCCTCTTGGTAATCAGGATCAATCACACCAGTCAGTATGGTAACTCCCTTCTTTGCCTGTTGATCCAGAGGCATAAGGGGCCCAAAGTGGCCAGGTGGCATTCTTAACTTCCAGTTCAATGGAATCAGTGATGTGTTTCCAGGTGGGAGCATTCTTCCGTTTGGAAATAAGACCTCTAGATCCACAAAGTATAAGGTTGCAGCGACAGAAAGCAAAAATCTTGTGAGTGGGTCACTAGGAGTGATAGTGAGTGGTGCCATTCCCATTTCCACCCCTTGATTCCTGGACCTATGAATCTTGGCCATGGGAGAAACAGTACCACATACTGGATGCTGGTTTAGAGCGTATACAGCCTGGAGAACATTGCTCCAACCCTGCAAGGTATTGTCACCTTTCCTGACTTTAAACCATGCAGTATCTCCTTGTTCTGTTCAAACGACTGCCTCTTGATCTATATACAAGTTCCTCATGAGCACAATTAAGTGTTCTGGAATTACCATTCTTCACAATGTTATCCATAATTCATTATGATCCACGCAGTCGAATGCCTTTGCATCTATTGAAACATCTCAGTTGGTATTCCATCAATTTCTGGGGTCTTGTTTTTCGCCAATTTCTTCAGTGCAGTTTGGACTTCTTCCTTCAGTACCATTGGTTCCTAATCATACGATACCTCCTGAAATGGTTGAACATTGACCAGTTATTTTTGGTATACTGACTGTGTGTATTTCTTCCATCTTCTTTTGATGCTTCCTGCACCATTTAATATTTTCCCCATAGAATCCTTCGATATTGCAACTCGAGGTTTGAATTTTTTCTTTAGTTCTTTCAGCTTGAGAAATGCTGAGCGTGTTCTTCCCTTTTGGTTTTATATCACCAGGTTTTAATTTAGCACATTTCATTATAATGCTTTACTTTGTCTTCTCGAGCCGCCCTTTGCAATCTTCTGTTCAACTCTTTTAGTTCATCATTTCTTCCTTTGGTTTTAGCTACTCAACGTTCAAGAACAAGTTTCAGCATCTCTTCTGACATCTATTTTGGCCTTTTCTTTCTTTCTTGTCTTTTTAATGACCTCTCGCTTTCTCCTTGATGTCATTCCATAGCTCATCTGGTCTTCGGTCATTAGTGTTCCATGTATCAAACCTACCACTGTAGTTAGGTGTCTTAATTCAGTTAGGGCAGTTCTCACTGTCAGATTTGACTTACGTAAAATAGCAATCACAGCAGTCTTCAAGGATGCTGGGTCTCTCTTCACAAATTTTTTTCCTCACCGTTGTGGTAAAAGGTGTGTCCTCTGGGCACTCCATGTTTCGGTCTGTGGGTCTAACATGATAAATCCACTTTAGCATGCCAATTTCCCTAAGCCTTTGATACTGTCTTCTACAGTATACCAAGGTAGGTCTTGTATTTCAGCTTGATTTAGTGTAGGCCACCTCATAATCCATGCTTCAGCAACCCAACCAAATAAACTATTAGATCCTTTCCTAAACTCTCGAGCTGAAATATTGAATAAAGAATCTGTGCTTAGTGGGCTCATATCAATAAACTCAGACTGATCCATCTTTATATTCCTTGCACCATTATCCCACACCCTTCATAGCCTTTCCCACACAATTTCCTAGGTTTCTGTATGTACGTATTAGAAAAGTCAAACAGTTCTTTTGGAATGTAGCGTTCTTCCTTCTGGGTCACACTTTGTAGTTCGCCTTTTGGGGCTCTCTGGGACTTAAGTTTAGTTATAGGTCTAGAAGCCAAAATCAGTAGTGGGGAAGTGTTTTGAGAACATTCAGCATTGTCTTTTAAAGCGTGCGCCTTAGGCAATGCCCCAGGCAATGACTCCGACAAAGACTTTTTAGATGCAGCTGGGTTAATCTCAGTAGATGGGAGTGGAGTGGCTAATTGTTTTACTGGGCAGGCTGGTTTAGCAGACAAATAGAGTAATCTCTTCAGATGGGAGTTAGAGGGCTGGTTCTGTTGGCAGGAGTGATTCAACGCAATTTAGGGGCTCAGTGTCTCCAGCTTCCCGATTATCTGATCATATGTCCCCATCCCAAGTTTCAGGATCCCATTTCTTTCTAATCAATGCCCTCACTTTAACTTCAGACACCTGTTGAGGTTGGCAGTTGAGTTGGCGTTGTAATTCAGCCACTCTTACAGTATGACTCTGGGTTTGGTTTTCAGCAATATCAGCTGTTACAACAAGAAATAAGGCTTTCTCTCCATCAGACTGAGTCCAGTACAACTAGAAGGTGCCTGGCTACCACCACTGACTGCTCTGACCGGGTTCACAACAGAGGGTCCTGGACAGAGCTGGAAAAAAATGTAGAACAAAATTCTAACTCACAAAAAAAGACCAGACTTACTGGCCAGACAGACCTGAGAGACCCCGAGAGTATGGCCCCCAGACACCCTTTTAGCTCAGTAATGAAGTCACTCCTGAGGTTCACCATTCAGCCAAAGATTAGACAACCCTATAAAACATAACGAGACTAATGGGGCACAACAGTCCAGGGACAAGGACTAGAAGGCAGGAGGGGACAGAAAAGCTGGTAATAGGGAACCTAAGATTGAGAAGGGACAATGTTGATGTGTCATGAGTTTGTTAACCATTGTCATAAAACAATATGTGTACTAACTGTTTAATGAGAATCTATTTGTTCTGTAAACCTTCATCTAAAGTACAATTAAAAACAAAAGAAATAAGACTTTCTTTAAAGGCACAAGTGGAAATTTTGAAGTCGTTTATGTGGCACTTGAGCTTTGACTTTGAAGCCCTGATCTCATCTCTTTCTTTCACCGGTTTGTCTAGTGAGAGAAGGACCAACCAACCAGCTTTCTTATACTTCTCATTATGACAAAACTGTAGAAAGGTATCACACATGCAGTCACCCAGAGCCTTGCTGTTCACCAGTACCTGATCTATTGGTGGTGATATTTTGCGTATTTGAATTGCCATCTCACACTATGGTTTAGCAGTACCCTCTTTACTACTGGAAGCAGTCATCAACATCTTTAAGACTAACCAGATATGAGAACCAGTTTAGAAAACTCATCCTTAAAATTTTGTTTCTCTAGAACCAACCCACTCTCAGTACGGAATGTCTTAGGCTGGGTTCTCTAGAGAAGCAAAACCAGTAAAGCGTATAAATACATATATATATAAGAGATTTATATCAAGGAAGTGGCTCAAGCAGTTGTAGAGGCTGGAATATCCCAAGTCTGTGGGTCAGGGTAGAGGCTTCTCCTGATTCACGTAGCCACAGGGGCTGCCAAACTCAAGATCAGCAGGTCGGAGAGCAGGGCTCTTGCTTACAGGCCGTGAAGATTGAGAAATGCCAAGGTTGGCAGGCAGGACTGCAGGGAAGCTGCTAGCTCAAGTCTCAAGAACTGGAGGTCAGATGAACAGGAGCCAGCTACAGAGTCCAAAACGAGCAAAAGCCCACAATACTTGTTATAAAGTCCACCTATATTCAATGCAGGTCACATGCCCAAGAAAACTCCCTTTTAACTGACTGGCTACTGACAGCAGATCCCATCTTGGAGGTGATCACATCATACAAAGTCTCATCATAGAAGTGATCACAACATCAAACCACTGAGAATCATGGCCAAGCCAAGTTGACACACAACCTTAACCATCACAGGTACCAAGGTCTCTAGGTGGTCTTCCTTCTCTCCACATTTCAGGTTTTGTTTTATTTAATATATGATGTTCAAAGTTTTTAGCTGTACTTAGTGATGAAATAGGAGTCCCTGGGTGGTGCAAGGGGTTAAGGCACTTGGCTGCTGACCGAAAAGTTGGAGTTTAGAGTCTACTCAGAGGAACCTTGGAAGAAAGGACTGATGATCTACTTCAGAAAAATCAGCCATTGAAAACCTTGTGGAGGGGGCTAACAGACACATGAAGAAATGCTCACGATCATTATCCATTAGAGAAATGCAGTTCAAAACTACAATGAAATATCATCTCACCCCAACAAGGCTAGCATTAATCCAAAAAACACAAAATAATAAATACTTGAGAGGTTGTGGAGAGACTGGAACACTTATACACTGTTGGTGGGAATGTAAAATGGTACATCCACTTTGGAAATCCATTTGGCGCTTCCTTAAAAAGCTAGAAATAGAAGTACCATAAGATCCAGCAATCCCACTCCTTGGAATATATCCTAGAGAAATAAGAGCCGTCACACGAATAGATATATGCACACCTACGTTCATTTGCAGCACTGTTCACAATAGCAAGAAAATGGAAACAACCTAGGTGCCCATCAATGGACAAGTGGATAAACAAATTATGGTATATCCACACAATGGAATACTTCGCAATGATAAAGAACAACGATGAAGCCATGAAACATCTTTTAACATGGAGGAATCTGGAGGGGATTATGCTGTATGAATTTACTCAGTCACAGAAGGACAAATATTATATAAGACCAATATTATAAGAAAAGGTTTAAACACAGAAGAAAACATTCTTTGATGGTTAAGAGGATGGGGAGGGAGGGTGAGGGTTATTCACTAACTAGATAGTAGACGAGAATTATCTTAGGTGAAGGGAAGGACAGCACACACTACAGAGGAAGTCAGCACAACTGGACTAAACCAAAGCTAAGAAGTTTCCTGAATACAATCAAATACTTTGAGGGACAGAGTAGCAGTGGTAGGGGTCTGGAGACCATGGTTTCAGGGAACATCTAGTTCAGTTGGCATAACAAAGCTTATTAAGAAAATGTTCTGCATCCTACTTCGGTGAGTGGTGTCTGGGGTCTTAAAAGCTTGCAAGTGGCCATCTAAGATGCATCAATTGTTCCCAACCACCTGCAGTAAAGGAGAATGAAGAACACCAAAGCCGCAAGGGAAGTATTAGCCCAAGAGACAGAAAGGGCCACGTAAATGAGAGACTCCATCAGCCTGAGACCAGAAGAAGTAGATGGTGCCCAGCTACCACCAATGACTGCCCTGACAGGGAACAAAACAGAGAGTCCCTGATGGAGCAGGAGAAAGGTGGGGTTCAGAACTCAAATTCTAGTAAAAAGACCAGACTTAATGGTCTGGCTGAGACTGGAGGAGCCCCGGAAAGCATGGCCCCTGAACTCTCTGTCAGCCCAGAAATAAAACAATATCCGAGGCCAACGCTTCAGACAAAGATTGGACTGAACTGCGGGACATAAAATGATACTCATGAAGAGTGTGCTTCTTAGCTCAAATAGATACATGAGACTAAACAGGCAGCTTCTGTCCGGAGGTGAGATGAGAAGGCAGAGAGGATTAGGAGCTGGTTGAATGGACACGGGAAATCAGGTGTGGAAAGGAGGAGTGTTCTGTCACAGTATAGGGAGATCAATTAGGGTCACATAACAATGTATGTATAAATTTTTGTATAAGAGACTAACTTGAAAAGTAAACTTTCACTTAAACTACAACAGTAAACAAAAAGAAAACCCTGTGGAGCTCAGTTCCATTCTGACACACGTGGGGTTGTCGTGAGTTGGAAATGACTCATTGTCAATTGGTTTTAGTGGAGGAATAGGAAGTAGTGTGTATACATCATCTGATCTAGAAGTGGAAGTCTTATGCTGGCTTTTTAATTATGAAATTATTTGGGACATACAATAATGTAGGAGGAATAATATAATAAATGTCCTTTACCCACTTTCTAAGGAGGTCTGCTGGCATGCTGGTTAAAGTGCTCAGCTACTAACCAAAGGGTCAGCGGTTCAAACCCAGCAGTCGCTCTGCAGAAGAAAGATGTAGCAGTCTGCTTGCCTAAAGATTTCAGCCTCAGAAACTCTATTAGATAGTTCTACTTTGTTGTATAGGGTTGCTATGAGTTGCAATCAACTCAACGGCAGTGGTTTTTGTACCCACTTTCTAGCTTAAGAAAAAAAATTCCATCAGAAATTGATTAGAAGCTGCTCTATATTTCCCTCCCTGCATGCTGAAACTGATAATTATCATTCCCATACTTTCATTTCACATGAAAGTACAGGTAGTCTCTGACTTGTGACATCTTTGAGTTACAACAAACTGCACTTATGACCATCAGCTTTTTTTTCTGTACATCTTATCGTTAGTAATATGTACTACATACAAGTTGTAGTGCATAATTTGCTGATGTTATCATTCTCCAGTATTCACTCACAGATGTTTAATGTTATGATTTATAAAGATACTGATAATAAAAGGCAGTATTAATTAAAATTAAAGAAAATGAGATATTCAACTTACATCAGAACTGACTTATGACAGAGTCATTGAAACAGAAGCCCATCGTAAGTCAGAAACTACCTGTATTCAGAAACACAAAACAGTGTATTGCAAATTTTAATAACTTTCCATAAATAAATCAGATATTAAATAACCTTCAGCAATTTTCTCTATTTTTGTTTGCTGTCAAAATTCTTTCATAGATTTATCTGTGTTGATACATACTGTTCAAGTTTAATCATTTATAATGCTTTTTATTACTTTGTATGACTATAATCTCTTTTTCCTGTTGATTGACATTATGTTTCTAGTTTTTCCTTAATGGCTGTGAACAATCTTTTTTTTTTTTTCCTCCCTGGTCAAGTTGTGCTGGCTTCCCCAGTATTGTGTACTGTCTTACCCTTCAGCAAAGCTACCACTTATCTATTGTCTAGATAGTTTTTTTTCCCTCCCCACCCTTCCTCTCCCTCATAACCATCAAAGATTGCTGTGAACAATCTCACCATGACTGACTCCATTTGCTTCTGGGCAAGAGTTTCTATAGCAATGATTTGGTTATCTATTGCTAGGTAAAAATAATACCCCCAAACTTAGTGGCTTAAAACGATTTATCTCTCACAGTTTTATGGGATGACTGGGCTCAGCTGGACATTCTTGCTCAAGCTCTCTCATTTATTTTGAGCCAGATGTTGGCTGGGGTTTGAGTCCTTGGAAGAATTCTTCATTTTTATGTCTGGCACCTGGGCTGGAATGGCTGAAACAGTTGGAGGGCTTGTCGCATCTCTCTGTCTACATGGTCTCTCCACGTGGTTAGCTTCATTGTTCTTACAGCATAATGGTCTCAGGGTAGTTGGACTCTTACTTGGCAGCTGACTTGCCCTAGAACGAGCATTCCAAGAGAACAAGGCAGAAGCTGCAAGACTTCTCCATAACTAGTCTCACAAGTCATGAAGCATTACTTCTGCTGCATTCTGTTGGTCAAAAGCAAGTCATAGATAATACCAGTTCAGATTCAAAGGGAGGGGCAAAACAAGGATATGAATCCTGGGAGCTGTGGTTCATGAGTACACATGTCCTGATACATATACACATTTCTCTATATACATAAGAGTGGAATTGCTAGGCTATAGGGTGTGAGTATTTTAAACTTTACTATATAATGCTAAAGTTTTTAAAACAATGTACCAATTTACATTCCCACCAGTAGTGTATGAGAGATCCTATTGCTCTAGATTTGCACCAAACACTTCGTCAGTTGGTGTTTTCAGACTTTAAGTTTTTTTCAATCTGACAGTTGTGTAATGCTATTTTGTTATATTTTTATTCTGTGTTTCCTTGATTACTATAAGCTTGAGTACCTGTCTTAGGCTGGGTTGTCTAGAGAAGCAAAACCATTAAAGTCTATAAATATATACAGAGAGAGAGATTATATCAAGGAAACAGCTCACATGATTGTAGTGGCTAGAATGTCGCAAGTCCGTGGATCAGGGTGGAGGCTTCTCCTAAGTCACACAGCTGCAGAAGCTGGCAAGCCCAAGATCAGCAAGTCGGAGAGCAGGACTCCCGCTCACAGGCTGCGCAGATTGACAAATCCCAGGTTCGGCAGATAAGCTGACAGCTCAAGTCCCAACAATGGGAGATGAGATGACAGGAAGCAGCCACAGGATCCAGAGAGAAAAAGCCAGAACGTCTGCTTATATACAGATATGGGCCACACCCCCAAGAAGACTCCCTTTCATCTGATTGGCTACTCACAGGATATTCAATCATGGGAACGATTACATTAAAACACTGAGAATTATGGCCCAGCCAAGTTGACACACAATCTTAACCATCACAGTCCACCCCTTGTCAACTTGGCACATGTACACATCTTAAACCATACATAATCTCTAAATAAAGAGAATTAGAAAGTCATACTTGCACCTAACATGATACAACGAACACACGTACAATTGAAAACTCATTAGTTTTGTTTACAGCTGATATTTTATAAGTGAAGGAAACAAAAATATTTGATGCACACATACAAAGTGCAAATACTCATAACAATTACAGTCCACGTTTCTGCAACTGGTCATGTGGCTGTAACTGGTTTTTAGAACTACTTTCATCCACCACCCATTCTGTATTCCCTTTGCCCTCAGCAAGCATCTTGGCTGGTCGTGGTTCTTTGCCTGGTGGGGTGACCCAAACCTTCGTCCCTGAAGGGTCTGGGTCATTAGTAGTCATGTCAGAATTAGGTTGCTGTAGTTTTCCATTGACTTTAATCACAGGGCATGGTAGTACTAAGAGACGCCCCAAGGAATATCTTGCATTCCAGACATACTCTTCTTTACCTCCATTATGTAATATCAGTCTGATTTCCTCTTGGTAATCAGGATCAGTCACACCAGCCAGTATAGTAACTCCCTTCTTTGCCTGTTGATCCAGAGGCATAAGGAGCCCAAAGTGGCCAGGTGGCATTCTTAACTTCCAGTTCAATGGAATCAGTGATGTGTCTCCAGGTGGGAGCACTCCTCCCTTTGGACTAAGCCCTCTAGGCCTGCAGAGCATAAGGTCGAGGGGACAGGAAGCAAAAATCTTGCAAGTGGGTCACTAGGGATAATAGTGAGTGGTGCCATTCCCATTTCCACCCCTTGATTCCTGGACCCATGAATCCTGGCTATGGGAGAAACAGCACCATATATTGGATGCTGGTTTAAAACATATACAGCCTCCTGGAGAATATTGCCCCAACCCTGCAAGGTATTGCCACCTAGCTGGTGCTGTAATTGTGTCTTTAGAAGGCCATTCCATCATTCTATTAAGCCAGCTGCTTCAGGATGATGGGGAACACGGTAAGACCAGTGAATTCCATGAGCATGGGCCCACTGCCGCACTTCATTTGCTGTGAACTGAGTCCCTTCATCTGAGGCAATGCTGTGTGGGATACCATGACGGTGGATAAGGCATTCTGTAAGTCCACGGATGGTAGTTTTGGCAGAAGCATTGTGTGCAGGGAAGGCAAATCCATATGCAGAGTAACTGTCTGTCTATTCCAGTAAGGACAAAACACTGCCCTTTCCATGTTGGAAGTAGTCCAATGTAATCAACTTGCCACCAGGTTTCTGGCTGATCACCTCGAGGGATGGTGCCATATCAGGGATTTAGTGCTGGTCTCTGCTGCTAGCAGATTAGGCACTCAACAGAGGCTGTGGCCATGTCAGTCTTGGTGAGTGGAAGTCCTTGCTGCTGGGCCCATGCATAACCTCCATCCCTGCCACCATGGCCACTTTGTTCATGAGCCCATTGAGCAATGACGGAAGTAGCTGGGGAAAGAGGATGACTAGTTTCCACAGAACGTGTCATTCTATCTACTTGATTGTTAAAATCATCCTCTGCTGAGGTCACCCTTTGGTGAGCATTCACATGAGACACAAATATCTTCACTTCTTTAGCCCATTCGGAGAGGTCTATCCACATATCTCTTCCCCATAAATCCTTGTCTCCAATTTTCCAATCATGTTTCTTCCAAGTACCTGACCATCCAGCCAAACCATTGGCCACAGCCCATGAATCAGTATATAATCGCACATCTGGCCATTTCTCCTTCCAAGCAAAGTGAACAACCGGGTGCACTGCTGGAAGTTCTGCCCATTGAGAGGATTTCCCTTCACCACTGTCTTTCAGGAAGGTCCCAGAAAGGGGCTGTAGTGCTGTCGCAGTCCACTTTTGAGTGATGCCTGAATATCGTGCAGAACCATCTGTAAACCAGGCATGAGTTTTCTCTTCCTCAGTCAACTGATCATAAGGAACTCCCCATGAAACCATACATGCAGAGTGGGAGATGGAAGGTAATGTGACAGGAGTGGAGGCCATGGGCATTTGGGTCACTTCCTCATGCAACTTACTTCAGCCTGATCCTGAATATACCACTTCCATTTAATGATGGAGTGCTGCTGTGCACGTCCAACTTTATGGTTCTGTGGGTCAGACAACACCCAGTTCATGATGGGCAGCTCAGGCGCCATGGTGACTTGGTGTCCCATGGTTAAGCGTTAAGTCTCTACTAAGGCCCAGTAACAAGCCAAAAGTTGTTTCTCAAAAGGAGAGTAGTTATCTGCAGAGGATGGCAGAGCTTTGCTCCGAAATCCTGAGGGTCTGCGCTGTGATTCACCAATAGGGGCCTGCCAAAGACTCCAAACAGCATTTCTATCTGCCACTAACACTTCAAGCACCATTGGATCAGCTGGATCATATGGTCCAAGTGGCAGAGCGGCTTGCACAGCAGCCTGAACCTGTTGCAGAGCCTTCTGTTGTTCTGGTCCCCACTCAAAACTAGCAGCTTTTTGAGTCACTTGATAAATAGGCCGGAGTAGCACACCGAAATGAGGAATATATTGCCTCCAAAATCCAAAGAGACCCACTAGGTGTTTTGCCTCCTTTTTAGTTGTGGGAGCAGCAAGATGTTATAACTTATCCTTCACTTTAGAAGGAATGTCTCAACATGCCCCACACCACTGGATGCCTAGAAATTTCACTGAAGTGGAAGGTGCCTGAATTTTTGTGGGATTAATCTCCCACCCTCTAGCATGCAAATGTTTTACCAATAAGTCCAGAGTCATTGACACTTCTTCCTTACTAGGTCCAATCAGCATATGTCATCAATGTAATGGACCAGTGTGATGTCCTGTGGAAGGGAAAGGCGATCAAGGTCCCTGCAGACTAAATTATGACATAGGGCTGGAGAGTTAATGTAGCCCTGAGGTAGGCAAGTGAAGGTGTATTGTTGGCCTCGCCAGCTGAAAGCAAACTCCTTCTGGTGGTCCGTTGAAACAGGTATGGAGAAAAAGGCATTAGCCAGATCAATAGCTGCATTCCAGGTACCAGGATATGTATTAATTTGCTCAAGCAGTGAAATTACATCTGGAGCAGCAGCTGCAATTAGAGTCACCACCTGGTTAAGTTTTCGATAATCTACTGTCATTCTCCAAGATCCATCCGTTTTTTGCACAGGCCAAATAGGCGAGTCAAATGGGGATGTGGTGAGAATCACCACCTCTGAATCCTTCAAGTCGTTGATGGTGCAGTAATCTCTGCAATCCCTTCAGGAATGCAGTATTGCTTTTGGTTTACTATTTTCCTAGGTTGGGGCAGTTCTAATGGCTTCCACTTGGCTTTTCCTACCATAATAGCCCTTACTCTATTTGTCAGGGATCCGATGTGGGGGTTCTGCCAGTTGCTAAGTATATCTATTCCAATTATGCATTCTGGAACTGGGGAAATACTACAGGATGGGTTCAGGGACACACTGGACCTACTGTGAAAAGGATATGAGCCAAGTCTCCATTAATAACCTGACCTCCATATGCCCCCACTCTGACTGGTGGGCGACAGTGACGTTTTGGGTCTCCTGGAATTAGTTTCAGTTCAGACCCTGAAAAGTCTTATTATTTCCTTTTCCCCAATGAACAGTCACTCTCTTAAAAGGCTATAGATCCCTTTGGGGAAGGCTGGGAGAAAGATTAACAGTATAAATTTTTGGCAGTGTATTGGAGTCCTTCCTCAAGGGGACCAGGCCTCCCCTTCATTCAAGGGGTTGTGGGTCTTTAAACTCGCTGAAATCTGGGAACTGATTGAGGGACCGTGACTCTTCATTCTGGCGATTTGAGTTAGACTTCTGTTCACCTGACCTAGAATTCATTCGTTTGTATAGATCAAGTAAATATTTAGTAGATTTCGTATCTATTTCATTCCTAGGGACACCATGACTATGTAGCCAACGCCATAAGTCCATATGAGTCAGACTATTCTGATTACTGCTTTGGCTCCTCTGTCCATTACTGTAACCATGCCCACCTTGTCTTTGTCGATTGAGTGCAGCCACTTGGCCCCTACTATCACGGGGTCCAATCAGCCCCACTGTAGTTAGGTGTCTTAATTCAGTTAGGGCAGTTCCCACTGTCAAATCTGGCTTAGATAAAACAGCAATCACAGCAGTCTTCAAGGATGCTGGAGCTCACTTCACAAATTTGTTCCTCACAGTTGTGGTAAAAGGTGTGTCCTCTGGACACTCCATGTGTGGGTCTGTGGGTCTAACTTGATAAATCCACTCTAGCATGCCAATTTCCCTAAGCCTTTGGATACCTTCTTCTATAGTATAACAAGGCAGGTCTGGTACTTCAACTTGATTTAGTGTTGGCCACCTCATAATCCACACTTCAACAACCCAACCAAATAAACTATTAGATCCTTTCCTAACTTCTCTAGCTGAAACATTGAAGAACAGTCTGTGCTCAGTAGACCCATATCAATAAACTCAGACTGATCCATCTTTATGTTCCTTGCACCATTATCCCACACCCTTAATAGCCATTCCCACACATATTCCCCAGGTTTCTGTTTGTACATAGTAGAAAACTCAAGCAGTTCTTTTGGAGTGTAGCATACCTCCTCCTGGGTCACTCTTTGTACTTCACCTTTTGGGGCTCGCTGGAACTTAAACCTAGTTATAGGTATAGAAGCCAGAATCGGTAGTGTGGAATTGTTTTGAGAACATTCAGCATTATCTTGTAAAGCATCTGCCTCAGGCGATGCTCCAGGCAATGACTCAAGCAAGTGCTCTTTAGAGGCAGCTGGGCTAGGGCTAATCTCCTCAGATGGGAGTGGAGGGGCTAATGGTTTTTCTGGGCAGGATGGTTTAGCAGACAAACATGAAGTAATCTCTTCAGATGGGACTGGTTCTGCTGACGGAATTTACAGGCTCAGTGTCCTCAGCTTCCTGATTATCTGCCCATATGTCCCCATCCCAAGTCTCAGGATCCCATCTCTTCCTGATCAATGCCCTTACTTTAACTTTAACTGAGCTGGCGTTGTAATTCAGCCACTCTTACAATAAGACTCTGGGGTTGGTTTTCAGCAATTTC
>NW_004444006.1:7172570-7186489 GCF_000243295.1 Trichechus manatus latirostris | reverse complement strand
CTCCATGGACTAGCAGTGACCTCTTTACTGCTGGAAGCAGAGTCCTCAACGTCTTTATGACTAACCAGACTTGAGAACCAATTTAGAAAACTCATCCTTACAATTTTGTTTCTCTAGAACCACTCCCGGTACCAAATGTCTTAGGCTGGGTTCTTTAGAGAAGCAAAACCAGTAAAGCGTATAAATATATGTAGAGAGATTACATCAAGGAAACAGCTCATGTGATTGTAGTGGTTAGAATGTCCCAAGTCCGTGGATCAGGGTAGAGGCCTCTCCCAAGTCACACAGCTGCAGAAGCTGGGAAGCCCAAGGTCGGCAGGTCGGAGAGCAGGGCTCCCACTCACAGGCTGTGCGGATTGACGAATCCCAGTTTCGGCAGATAAGCTGACAGCTCAAGTCCCAAGAACAGGAGATGAGATGACAGGAAGCAGCTCCAGGATCCAGAGAGAGCAAAAAGCCAGAATGTCTGCTTATATACAGATGCGGGCCACACCCCCAAGGAGACTCCCTTTCGTCTGATTGGCTACTCATAGTATATTCAATCATGGGAGTGATTACATTAAAACACTGAGAATCATGGCCCAGCCAAGTTGACACACGTTCTTAACCATCACAGTACGTATTTGTGTCATTTTTCAAGTTATGTTTAACAATTATTTGGATTTCATTGTTTTTAAAAGGACTATTAAAGTCTTCTGTCCATTTTCCACTGGGTTTTTTTTTTCATTAATTTGTAGGATCTGTTTATATATTTTTGTACTAGTCTTTTGTCGGTTATATGTGCTGTAAATATCAAGTTAAAGAATTTTTATTGTTATTATGGTGTCTTTTGATGAATAGAAGTTTTAAATTTTAGTATTTTTCAGTTTATTAATCTTTTCATTTATGATTTGTCGTTTTTATAAAATGGTTAAGAAAACAGTCCCTTTCCTTAGTTATGAAGATATTATCCTATATTTTATTCTAAAAGCTTCATAGTTTTGTATTTTACATCAATATATTTAAGTTATCTGTAATATATTTCTGCGTAGGGTGTGAGGTATGTGTCCAGTTTTATTTTTTCATATGTTTACCCAATTTCCCTGGCATTATTTATTGATCATTCCTTGTCTTCCCAGTTGATCTGCAGTGCCACCTCTATCATATATTAATTTTTCATAAATGCATATGTATGTTTCTGGGATTTCTATTCCACTTCATTGGTTTGTCTGTTCTTCCACCAATACTATAATGTCTTATAGCACTTCTACTTTGTTCTTTTTTCAACAGTGTTGTCTTAGTCATCTAGTGCTGTTATAACAGAAATAACATGAGTCGATGGTTTTAACAAAGAGAAGTTTTTTTCTTTACAGTAAAGTAGGCTAAAAGTCCAAAATCAGGGTGTCAGCTCCAGGGGAAGGCTTTCTCTCTCTGTCAGCCTTCTCATCATTGTTCCCCCAGACTAGGAGCTTCTCCATGCAGGGACCCTGGGTCCAAAGGACACCTTCTGCTCCCGGTGCTTCTTTCTTGGTGGTATGAGGTCCCCAACTGTCTGCTTGCTTTCCTTTCCTTTTATCTCTTGAGAGATAAAAGGTAATGCAGGCCACACCCCAGGGAAACTCCCTTTACGTTGGATCAGGGATGTGACCTGTGTAAAGGTGATGTTACAATCCCACCCTAAACCTCTTTAACATAAAATTACAATCACAAAATGGAGGCCAACCACACAGTTCTGGGAATCATGGCCCAGCCAAATACAGTTCTGGGAATCATGGCCCAGCCAAATTGATACACACGTTTTTTGGGTGGACATAATTCAAACCATGACAATTGTCTTGGCTGTTCTTGACTCTTTACTCTCCCATATTCATGTTAGAATCAGCGTGTCAAGTTTGATGAAAAACTATTGAATTGTTTATGGAAATTTCATTGAATTTATAGATTAATTTGGGGAGTATCACCATCTTTGTAATATTGAGTCTTCTATCCATGAAAGCGATATATCCTCATTTACATAGCCTTCTTTAATGTCTTTTGATATAGCTTTGTAATTTTCTGCATAAAGGTATTTCATA
This sequence comes from Trichechus manatus latirostris, assembly GCF_000243295.1. Classification (NCBI taxonomy): domain Eukaryota; kingdom Metazoa; phylum Chordata; class Mammalia; order Sirenia; family Trichechidae; genus Trichechus; species Trichechus manatus. Next base: position 7,184,435 of record NW_004444006.1, on the reverse strand, counting down.
TTCAATTGGTGTTTTAAGGGGTATCATAAAAATTATATTTTCTAGTTGTCACTGCTGTGTAAGAATATAATTGATTTTTAAATGTTTACTTAATATCTAGCATATCTGAACTCTTATTAATTCTAAAAATTTTATCTATAGAGTTTCTTGGATTGTTTGCATTTGCATGTGTTTAAATTTTCTTTCTTTTTGCTCTAGCTGTTTTGTTATTTTTTCTGATTATAAATGACGTGAGGACACTTTTCTTTAATATGCTTTATATATTGATGGATATAAAACGGAGACACTTGGATAGTGTTTAGGGAAATAAAACTTATGGTGTCCTGTGCAGCATTGGTACTGGTAAAACGAAAACCAAATGTAGATAGAGAAAAGGACTGAATTAGATGATTCTGGATGGTATGTAACAGAAGAGTAAAGGGCTTTAAAGTACAGCGTTAAGAGTTTGTATTTTATTTGCAAAGTGGTTAATAGAACTATATTGTTAGGAAATTCATGATTTTAATTCTAAAGGTCAGTGAAATTATTGTGTGTTCTTTTAATGAGCTAAAGGTTTAGAAATGTTAGGCACAAGGGACCTGAAAATCTAGGGAAGGAAATAAAATTTGAGGAAATGATTGGATAAAGTTTGGAGAAGAGCTAACAGAGTGTTATTCACCTAAAAGGAATTAATAAATACATCAACTCTTTTTTTTTCTTTGAGACGTCTTTCTTGTATCACAAAATTAAACTAGGAATCACTGTAAAAGTGTTGACATGAAAGCAGAAGGTAATGCTATATGGTTGGTTATTCAGAGGCAGAGTAAAAAAGTATTCGGAAAATTCTTTATTACAGATTTGTACTTCAGAGCACTAGGGGAAATAACTAATGAGCCATTGTTGATTATTACTGAAGTATCTAAGGATTAAAGGAAGCTGAGTAAGTGTTTGGCTTAAAGCCATTAAAGAAGAAAGCCAGGCAATTATAATTCAATAATTGCTACATTGCTATAATTGAACAGAATGCCAAAATACATGATCTACAAATGTTTGAAAGACAACAAAATCACAAAGAAAAATAGCTTGGAAACCTAGGACTGAAAAAAAAATAACAGGAGATTTGCTTTTTCTGAATTTTAAAAACCTAATTTATGAAGTGGTTTGTAGAAAATGAAGTTAGCTAGTTAATTAAAAATAAAAAACCTTGTATTAAACTAAAAAGTTAATGATCAAACTCATTATTAGTGGGACTATTCACTTGAGTTTATTTATCACCTATATAATCTTACTGGTATTGTAAAGTGCGTATTAGGGTAGAGCTGTCATTTCTGGGCCAGTTGATGTAGCAGTGGCTGGAGGTACTAGAGATCTCATGAATCCTGAATATCTCATGGGCCCCTTTCTGTATGACCAATATACAATAGACCTGTTAAGTATTGTTTTGCCATTGTGTCTTTGCTTGGAAAATGAGATGTTAGCCCTCTAGGAAGGCTAGATATATATATTTTTAAACAGATTTTTCATGACTCTTAGTTCTTCATAATCCATTAGAAATAAGTTTTATGAAGACAGGAATTTTTGTCTGTTTTGCTCACTGGTGTATTTCTAATGCTTAGAATAGTGCCTAGTATATAGTAGATACTTTGTTGTTGTTGTGTACAGTCGAGTCAATTCCAACTCATAGTGACACTATTTGACAGAGTAGAACTGCCCCATAGGGTTTCCAAGGAGTGGCTGGTGGATTTGAACTGCTGACTTTTTGGTTAGCAGCCTGAGCTTTTAACCACTACACCACCAGGGCTCCATAGAACTGCCCCATGGGGTTTCCAAGGAGCAGCTGGTGGATTTGAATTGCCAACCTTTTCGTTAGCATCTGAGCTCTTAACCACTGCACCACCAGTAGATGCTTAGTAAATATTTATTGAATGCATAAATAAATGAATGAGTGAATTAAGCAGTATTGGGAGTTAAAGCACTTTTTGTCATTGTCATGGACTGAATTGTGTCCCCCAAAAATATCTGTCCACTTGGCTGGGTCATGTTTCCTAGTATTTTATGATTGTGTTCCATTTTGTAATCTGATGTGATTTCCTTATGTGTTGTAAATTCAATCACTATGCTCTAATAAGATGGATTAGCAGCAGTTATACTGATGAGGTATACAAGATTGGATAGTGTCTTAAGCCAATCCCTTTTAAGATATAAAAGAGAGAAGCGAGCAGAGACACATGGGAACCTCATACCACCAAAAAAGCAGTGCTGGGAGCAGAGCCTGTCCTTTGGACCTGAGGTTCCTGTGCAGAGAAGCTCCCAGACTAAGGAAAGATTGATGACACAGACCTTGCTCCAGAGCTGACAGAGAAGACAAAGCATTCCCTTGGAGCTGATACTCTGAATTTGGACTTGTAGCCTACTGGACTGTGAGAGAATAAACTCTTTGTGAAAGCCATCCACTTGTGGTATTTCTGTTATAGCAGCACTAGATGACTAAGACAGTCATTAAATTGAAAAAATGCTGCAGATTTCTTAAAGGATCTTTTAGCATCTTGCAGTTTTGTTGTTATAAGTTTGTTACTATTTTGTATTCTTTTCTCCCCTAGGAAGTAGTATTTAATGTAAGTACACTTGAAGGGATTGTGAGAACAGAGACTTAAATTCTGAATAAAAAAGCTCAGTACACAAAAATGTTCATCAAATTTTTATTTTCTATGTTCCTCTGTACAAGTTCGTTTGCAGTCCTCTCTGAAGCAAGTGACTGTGAGCTGCATTATTCCAGTACAGCTACATAATTGGTGTAGCCCTGTGTGAGCGTATAGGATCTGGGGCGTGTAACGAGTTAAGATGTTTCTGCAGAAGAGAATGTCAAGAATACATTTAAATACTTCTGGATTCTTGCCAGACCCACATTACCAAAACCATTCTTTATTTTAGATTCAAACATACAGTGTATCTTATGTGCTCAAGAATGCATATTGAATTTCTACTTTCTGCATGTACTGTAATTCAAAGGGAAACTTTTTTGAAGCAAAACAGGTCTTTACATTTTAATTATGAATAACTTGTCTCAGATCTTGGATTCCTAATTGAGGATCTCCTTCCATAGTCTTACTCAGGTAAAACTATAAAAGGTAGAGGCGGAGCCAACATGGCACTATAGACAGAAGCACCATGCCGTCCCTCTGCAGCAAAGACCTGAAAAACTAAGTAAAACAGATACAAATGTCAGTCATGGAACCCTGAGTACCAAATGAAGGAATAAAGAATTCGATCAAGCACTGAATGGAACAAGAAACTGACAGAGAAAAGAGAATGAGGAGAGCTACAGAGTGGAGGTCCCATACCAGCTAAGTGGCCAGATTCGCCATCTTACCTTACAACCACTAAAGAACTCAAACAGGGTGTATGGGAAGGCAACTTCACAGAACTCCCAACAGGAGACAGAACATGCGGTAACCAGGGATACATGTTTTCCCACCCCACACACTTCTTCCTTGTATGAGGCCTCCACCACTAGCCAACAGTCCACGGTTGCTCAGCTGGAGAGACACTAGTTCACTGCCACCAGGGTCTGCCTCGCTCCCATCAGCTGGCACCTTCAGTGCCATTATTTTTTGTTGTTGTTGTTTATATTTTTGTTTGTTTGTTTTTTAATTTTTTTTTTGGCTTTTCTGTTGTTGTTTCTCTCTGTCCCTCCCTTCCTTTCCTTTCTCTTGCCCAACTAGCCCCATGTGCCATCCCCTCTCTTTTTTGACAGGCTGTGATTTTTTTCGTTTCTTCGCTTTGTTTTTTTTTCTTTTTCTTTTCTTCTATTTTTCTGTTTCTTCTCTCTCTCTCTCCTTTCCTTTCTCCAACACATCCAGCCCTGTGCACTGCCCCTGCCCCTTCTGGATGACCTGTGCTGCACAGCTCATTTGGAGAGTCAATGCATGTGGCCTCCCTGGATCTGTGCTGCCATCACCAACCAGCTCCCTTAGCCCCATTTTATTTTTTTATTTGTTGTTGGTTAGTTTGTTTTTGTTGTTGTTATTGTTTCTTCTCTCTCTCTCCCTTTCCTTTCTCCCATTCCCCAGCCCCATGGGTCTGCCTTAACTTCTTGGTGGGCTGTGCTGTACCACTCTGCTGGAGAGCCTCTGGAACATGGCCTCTCGGGATCTGTGCCACCCCCATAGGCCAGCTCCCTCAGCACCATACTTTTAATTTTTCTTTATCTTTCGCCTTCTCCTTTTCCTTCTCGCTCCCAACTAGAACCTGAGCTCATCTGCCACTTCCTGACAGGCTGTGCTGTGCCACCTGGTGAGAGAGACATCAACTTGCCGCCACCCCAAATCCACCCCGCCCCCAGCACCTGGAGCCCCCACCGCCGTATTTTAAAAATGTTATTATTATTTTTTATTTTATTTGTTTGATTGTTGATTTCTTTTTTCTCTTTCCCCTCTTTCCTTTCCTTTCTTCCTCCCATCTAGCCCCGAGTGTCACACACAGTGCTTCTCAACTGGCTGAGTCACACCACTCAGCTAGAGAGCTACCAACACAGGACTTCACCAGGTCTGCCTCACCCCTACCCTTCAAATTCTACTGCACCATTTTATTTACATTTTTCTTTTATTAACTTCATTTTTTGCCCTTTTTTTTTACTATTTTTGCCTTTGTCTCTTTCTCTTCTTTCACCCACCCAGTTAGCTCTGCACATCACATCCTTTCCTTTCCCTCTTATCTGCACCATGCACCAAGTGCCACATCCCTGAGCAGTATCAATGCAGTACCTCAGACCTTGCCCTGCACTGCCCTCCAGCGCCACCCCATTGCCCTTGGTGCCACAAACTACTCATCCCCACCCCTCCACCCTCACTGTACCCATCCTGCTGCCCCATAGCTGAGTAACCAGCCTTGCCTACCTAGACAAGGTGGTGAGAGGTATCGTGCCCACAGGCAAGCAAGAACAAAACACACTGAGCCCACCTGCCCAGACGTAACCACATAAAACAAAAAAGCAGGACAAAACAATCAAATCTACAATCAATAAAGGAAGAAAATAATTCCCGAATGTCTTGGAGACAGCAGACAATATCAAAACATATAAAAAAGGATATGAACAAGCACTTCACCAAAGAACACATTCAGGCAGCTAACAGACATGAGGAAATGTTCATGATCATTAGGCATTAGAGAAATGCAAATCAAAACTACAATGAGATGCCATCTCACCCAAACAAGGCTAGCATTAATCCAAAAAACAGAAAATAATAAATGTCAGAGAGGTTGTGGAGAGACTGGAACACTTATACACTGCTGGTGGGAATGTAAAATGGTACATCCAGTTTGTAAATCAATTTGGTGCTTCCTGAAAAAGCTAGAAATAGAAGTACCATAAGATCCAGCAGTCCCACTCCTTGGAATATATCCTAGAGAAACAAGAGCTGTCACACGAATAGATGTATGCACACCCATGTTCATTGCAGCACTGTTCACAATAGCAAAAAGATGGAAACAACCTAGGTACCCCTCAACGGACGAATGGATAAACAAATTATGCTATATTCACACAATGGAATACTACGCAATGATAAAGAACAAGGATGAATCTGTGAAACGTCTCATAACATGGATGAATCTGGAAGGCATTATGCTTAGTGAAATTAGTCAATTGCAAAGAGACAAATATTGTATGAGACCACTATTATAGGAACAGAAGAAATGGTTTAAACACAGAAGAAAACATTCTTTGATGGCTATGAAGGTGGGGAAGGAGGGAGAGGGGAATTCACTAACTAGATAGTAGACAAGAATTATCTTAGGTGAAGGGGAGGACAACACACACTGCAGGGGAAGTCAGCACCACTGGGCTAAACCAAAAGCTAAAAAGTTTCCTGAACACAACCAAACACTTCAAGGGACAGTGTAGCAGGGGCATCATCCAACAGATGAAGGAAAATGCAGACAAAAATAAGGAAAAAACACACATAATCATGAAAAATGCAGGCAAAATCATGGAAAAGTCAGACAAAACAATTGAAGAAAACAGGAAGATAATACAGGAACAAAATGTCAAAATAAATAAACAACTAGAAATCATACAAAAACAGCAATTAGAAATCCAAAAGATAAACAGCAAGATTTCAGAAATGGATAGTACAATAGAAGATTTTAGGAGCAAATTTGAAACAGTGGAAGACAGGATCAGTGAGATTGTAGACAAATTCTTGGATACTACTTTAAGGAAAAATGAAAGAATGAAGAAAAATGAAGAAACCCTGAAAATGATGTGGGATACTATCAAAAGCAAAGATTTGCATGCAATCCAGAAAGGGGGAGAAAATGGAAAACACGGAGAGGATCTTTGAAGATTTGCTGACAGAAAACTTCCCTAATATTATGAAAGACAAAAAGCCAACTATCCAAGAAGCTCACCTAACCCCATATAGGATTGATCCCAAAAGAAAAACACTAAGATATATCATCCTCACACTTGTTAAAACCAAAGACAAAGAATGAATCTGAGAGCAACTTGAGAAAAACGAAAAGTCACATACAGAGTGGAAACAATAACACTAAGCTCTGATTACTGGGCAGAAAACATGCAGGCAAGAAGGCAATAGGATGACACATACAAAATCTTGAAAGAAAAAAATTGCCAACCAAGTATAATATATCCTGCAAAACTCTCTCTTAAATATGATAGTGAAATTCGGACAGTTCCAGATAAACAGAAATTAAGGGAATATGTAAAAATCAAACCAAACTTACAAGAATTATTAAAAGGAGTCCTTCAATTAGAGAACCAACAACATCAGACAACAACCTGAATCTAGCACATAAAACTCATATCAGTCAGATACCAACCTAGATAATGAACTCTCAAGGACAACACAAAACTAAAAAATTTACAATAGAGATAGAGAGATGTAAATCTGTAAACAATAACAACATCAAAATAATAAAAGGGAATAATTGGTGTAGGTATAGAACTTTCAAACAGAGAGCAAGTCAAGACATTATTAAGTAATTAAAAAAACTATAAAAGACTCCTTTTTCATATTTATATCTTTTATCTGGTGAAGTAGTTTTTTTCTCCTATCGTTAGCTTTATTTCATTTTATTATTGTGCTTTAGATGAAGATTTACAGAGCAAATTAGTTTCTCATTAAACAATTAATACACATATTGTTTTGTGACATTGGTTGCCAACTCAACGATGTGTCAACACTCCCCTTCTCGACCTTGGGTTCCCCATTACCAGCTTTTCTGTCCCCTCTTGCCTTCTTGTCCTTGTCCCCGGGGTGATGTTCTTATTTAGTCTCATTTTGTTTTATGGGCTTTTCTAATCTTTGGCTGAAGTGTGAACCTCGAGATTGACTTCAGTATTGAGTTTAAAAGGTGTCTGGGGGCTATATTCTCAGGTTTTCTCCAGTCTCTGTCAGACCAGTAAGTCTGGTTTTGTTTAGTGAGTTAGAATTTTGTTCTACATTTTTCTCCAGCTCTGTCTGGGACCCTCTGTTGTGATCCTTGTCAGAGCAGTCAGTGGTGGTAGCCGGGCACCATCTAATTGTCCTGGATTCAGTCTGGTGGAGGCCATGGTAGTTGTGGTCCATTAGTCCTTTGGATTAATCTTTCCCTTATATCTTGTTTTCTTCATTCTCCCTTGCTCCTTTTTTTTTTTTTTTAACAAGCTTGAACTCATGGGTATGATCAGATTCTGGATAGATGATTTCTATAAATACTTAGGATAAATTATTAGAATTCAAAATTTTTTTCTGTTATTCCATTGCCCATTATATCAAGAGGTAAAATTTCTGTAAAACATGGTATGGATACAAGGACTGAGATGCTAACTCTTAAGAGTATTTTTCTATGGCAACATTCACATGCTTGTTCCTACTTTTCATCTCACTGGTAATTTATGTAAAGAAAAAGGTTGTTGTTGTTAAAGAGGGTCAATTAAACTAATTATTTCTAAGTTAGACTTATCACTGCTGGATAGTGCTTTGGACAAATTTCAGAACTTTAGGAGTTTTAAAAAGTTGTCTTAATTTTGAAAAAAAATCATTCATTTTTCTCTCTCAATGGTAATTCTTTTTTCTTTTTTTTAATACTCCCTGCTCTAACGGCTTTTACTGGATCTGAAAACTTACAGCAGTGTTTTAGCCTGCCATTTTGATTGGGTTTCTTATTTCTGCTACAAAGAACCTTTCAAGTTATATATTATTAATGTACTGTACTACTTTCCATATATAATGAATGTCCCAACCTGAATGTTTTTTAACTCCTATTTATATAAATTGAGAGGTTTTGAGAAGGATGGGTGGGTTATTTGATGTGCAGAAGACTTAAGGTATGTCTTAAAGACTCTAAGTTGTTATATAGACTTTTTTATTTAACTTTAAGGAAATCATGAATCTGACTCACTTTTTTATATATATTGCAGGTAGAATATCTTCATAGTCTTTGTTACAACTTTGGAGTGGAAACCAACAAGCAAAATAAATATGAAGAAAGTTGTTTTTGGCTTAGGTAATATAAACAAATGAATGTAAAGTCAGGAATTTTGTCATAGAGGTCAGTTAATATTTTCTATAGGATAATTTGATAGTTTAAACCTTCTGTTGACTTTGAAAGCCAACGTGCTAAATTTATCTACTCTTTTAACATGTATTTTTATTATTATGTGTTGCCAGTTGATGGAAATATACTATTGTTACTATAACACATGTCCATACTCACCCTATTTCCAAATTTGTATTTTTATCAGGAGTGTCGACAAATTTTTTGGTTAATTTGGTACTTATTGCTATCTGCCAACCCCAGAGTATGAAGGGAAAGTGGGAGTATGATCAGCTAGGTTTAGTCTTGATGAATTTTTGGGCAAAAAATTGAATGACGCAGAAGATGGAAGGAATACACCGTCACTGTACCAAAAAGAATTGGTCGATGTTCAACCATTTTAGGAAGTAGCATACAATCAAGAACCGATGGTACTGATGGAGGAAATACAGGCTGTACCGAAGGCACTGGCAAAACACAAGGCTCCAGGAATTAATGGAATACCAGTTGAGGTGCTTCAACAAACACTGCAAGTGGGTATGCAACACAAAACATGCAACACTGGAAGTGGTAACTCATCTATGTGAAGAAATTTGGAAGACATCTACTTGGCTATCGAACTGGAAGAGATCCACATTTGTGTGCATTCCAAAGAAAGATGATGAAACAGAATTTGGAAATTATCAAACAATATCATTAATATCACATGCTAACAAAATTTTGCTGAAGATAATTTAAAAAACGACTGCAGCCATACTTCAACAGGGAACTGTCATAAATTGAAGCCAGATTCAGAAAAGGACGTGGAAGAAAGGATTTCATTGCTGACGTCAGATGGATCTTGGCCAAAAGCAGAGAATACCAGAAAGGTGTTTACCTATGTTTTAGTACCTATGCAAAGGCATTCAACTGTGTGGATCATAACAAATTATGGATAACATTGTGAAGAACAGGTATTTCAGAACAGTTTACTGTGCTCCTGCAGAACATGTGCATGGATCAAGAGGCTGTTGTTCAAACAGAACAAGGGGATACTTTGTGGTTTAAAATTGGAAAAGATGTGGGGCAGGAGTTCCAATTCAGACGGCGACTTAGATAGATGCACCATAATGATCCCCTATAACAAAGTCTCAAGAAACTAAGTAAATCACACACAAATAATGACTTGAATCCCTTAACATCAAATGGAGACTTGATGTAAAAGACTGAGCACCAACTGGAAGGAGAAATAGATCAAAATCAGCAGCAAAGTAGAGATTTGAAGATCATCCGCCCCCTCTCTGCTGGTCCAGCACAGCATGACCATTTTGGGACAGCAGCAAGCAACATTCTGGGATGAGGAGCCCAGGAAAGCAACCTTATGGAGAGTACAGCTGGTGACAGGGATACTGTGTAAACAACCCTGGAGAGAAAAAACAAGGTGGGTAGGATTCATCCTAGGATAGGGCATTCTGGAAGTGGAGAAGTGCGGGAGTTGCATAGATTTAAATCAAGGGAACCAGAGAGAAGTGCTACTGCAGCAAAGTGAGGTGTACTGAAGTGTCAGAGTCTAAGTGTAGGAGACAGAAAAAACAGGAAGTTCACATTGTTGGAGGAGCAAAGGGAAAGTACAGGAGGGTGGATGTGAGTTCTGGTCCCTCTGGCGAGTGCAGAGGATGGAGGAAGCTAAGAATTAGTGCAGGGGCTGCTTGTCATTAGAAACACCCTCCCATTTGGATGAGAGATGATTATTGAATAGTCAACCTGCAGAGTAATAGCTAGAAGCTCCCGAGAACTGGCCCATGCAGACACTCCTCTCCCCTCCTATTCATACCGGCCCTTCTCTGCCCCACCTCACCTCTTGGCTTCACTCTACCCCCCTCTCCTCTGCTGTGCAAGCCTTTTACTCATATGTGGGCAGGCTTCGCTCCACCCCTCTTTCCTATTGTCCCAAGGGCCCTCCACACAATGCTTACAGGCCCTGATCCAGCCCCTCTTGTCCCCGTGTGCAGCCCGTGCAAGCATATGGGCACTGCAACATCCTTTCCTCACCCCATGCATGCCTGCAAGCTGTTCATGCATGCACAGAGGTCCCCTACCCTGCTCCACCCATAGTGACACCATCTGTGCCTGCTCAGAAGGCTTGCCTCTCCTAGCTGGGTAGTGCTGCCTTCTTCTGACTACATGGACAACCCACTCCACTCTCCAGGGGCCACACTACATGTTTGCATAAACACGGAGGGACCGAGCTGTCCTTCAAGCACTGCGGAAGGATCCTGACCACCCGACACCTTGCGACTCACAATGGGGAATGGTCTTGATCTCACACTTCCACCCAGTCCTCTAAGGGAAGACATACATGCCTAACAACAGAGGACCCCCATATGTGGGCCACCCACGATAGCCAGAAGTGAGAGGAAATTGCACCTAGCCAATTGGCAGCACCAAAGTAATACATAGAACAGTATCACAAAACATCAATAATTAAAATAATACAAAGTAAAGTAGATAATCTAAACAGAAAGAGAAGCAGCTAAGCTCCTGATATACCAATTCAAAACAAAAATAAAGACAAACTTACAATCAGTAAAGAAAAATATGAAATAATTAAAATGAAACCTTAATTCCTCAAAGACAGCGGTAAATTAAAAATCATATGAAGAAACAGGAAAAATGGCTCAAGCAATTGAACAAAATAAAGAGGCAGAAAACCTCTCTGAGAAAGAACTGACATGGAACTACCTGACAAAGACTTCAAAAAGTTAGTATCAAGGCTCCTCAAGGAGATCAAAGAAAATATGGAAAAAAACTCTAGAAGAATTCAGGAAAACAATACATAAACAAAACAACAAACTCAATAAAGAAATAGAATTGATTAAAAAAAACCCTAGAAATTCAGAAGCTTAACAATAAAATGAGAAATAAACAACTCAATGGGAGGGTGCAAAATTAGAATTGAAACAATAGAAGAATCAGCAAAATAGAGGACAAAACCCTTGATATCACTCTCTATGAGGAACAAAAAGAAAAAGATTGAAGAAAAACAAAACCTATGGATTATGTGGGACACCATCAAGAAGAATAATATATGCATATTAGGAATCCCAGAAGAGGAAGAGAGAAAAAAATGTACAGAGGGAATTTTTCAAGTATTAATGGTAGAAAACTCCCCAAATATCATAAAATACGAGATTTTCATACAAGAAGCTCATCGAACCCCATAAAGGCTAGGCTTCAAGAGAAATTCAGTGAGACGTAACAAAATGAAGCTTTCCAGATCCAAAGACAAAGAATTTTGAGAGCAGCACATGAAAAATGAAATAATTTCCTACCAAGAGGTCTCAATGAGACTAAGAGCTGGTTTCTTTT
>NW_004444006.1:7162357-7172316 GCF_000243295.1 Trichechus manatus latirostris | reverse complement strand
GTTCCAGTTGTCAGACTCCAAACTAGACCCAAATGGATTGCAAGGATGACCAAATGAAAGCCCTGTTTGTTTAAAATTTCTTCCATTTTAAAAAGCAAAGCAATTACAGGAAAAGAAAACATTCAGAGGGATCGTGTGTGCTTACAGGTGTCTTCCTGTGGCCTTTCTCCAAGTTTAACCATCAAAGACTTCAAGCTGACAGGTCTGAGTAACCCTGGTGACTGTTCTTGTCACCATATCAAAACCTGAGCTAAAACAACGCATCAGCTGATGGTGACAGCAGAGGGTGGCAGGGCTGAGGACTCCATATTCATGTCCCAGGCTGGTGGAGAATAAATCAATGTGGTTACAAAACTAAATGAGGGAGGTCAGAGACTCTTTCCAGCCTTGCCTGATGGCTTCTGGCCAAAGCAAGGAAGTGTCATGGACAGTGTGGGGTGGTGACGGTGCAGGAAGGGACTTTGGGAGGAGGAAGGAAGAAGCAGCACCCCTCGATCAGGTGTGGGGAGAGAAGATATGGGGAAAGCCCTGAATTCCTCAGCAAAGGCCAATTTCAGAGGGGAGCAGAGGGGATTACAATCTAGGCTTCGGCCAAGGGTGGCAGTGGAAGAGTGGGGAAGGACGATGGCTTGGAATGGGGGGCATTACTTAAGCACCCCACACACCCAGCAGTAGTCCCATAGGCTGCGACCTGAAACCTTCACATCTATTCTAATAAGCCACCCCAAACTGGAGGGCTGTTGCAGGGAGACAGGGATGAAGGCGAGGGGAGGGGAAAGGGGAGAAGGCAGAGACCCCAGGCCATGTAATCAGCAGCAAGGTGATTGTGTGATGTGTCTTTTCACAGTTGAGTTAGATGTGCCCCACCAGTTATGATAGGAATCAATTTAAATATACTTTCTTGATCCCAGGAGTTCAACTACATGGACAGTGGTTACACTTGACAGGATGATTTGTTATAGCACAACTTATATATTTCAAATGGACAAAAAATTAGTATCATTTACAGTATCTTAAGATAAACTGACTTTGAATGGAGGTTCCTTTCCAGTACTTTGAGGTCTACAAGACGTATCTAGAAAATTTACTACCGTGGAAAATGAAGACTGCTTAAATCGAATGGGGGGGGGGAGGGGAGGGCCTGTGGTTTTTCTTGTTGATTAATTACTGTAACACTGTCCTTCAGGCGGTTGGGGGAGTTTCATATTTTCTTTCGACATCATTAGGCGCCGAAGCTCTTGCAGGACAACTTTGATGCTATATGAATTCTGCCATTTTGCTAGCACTGATATGGCTCTTGGGTCCACCCCTCCATTAGAACTATTAACTCCATTCATATTAATTTTTGTTACAAATCTTACAAAGGGGGGTGCTTCTGGGTATTTAGGGCCACATTCTATTTTAAGGCTGTATATCCGGTTTTCATAAATTGTTCTTGGAGGCCCAATTATCATCCTTGTCCATCTTGTAAGTGTCATGTCTTCGTCATCTTCTAGACCCCAGCTAACTGTGCCATCTCCTACTCCTTTCTGGCTTTCTTCAAGTTCTTCCAACAGTCGGAAATTGCGAGGGACTTTTACTCCCGAGCCCGTGGTGGCTGCCATCTTGCGTTGCTGTCGCTGGAAGGCCGGCCCCTTCTTCCAAGAGCTGGTTTCTTGTCAGAAACTATGCAAGCAAGAAGACAATGGGATGACTTATACAAAGGCCTGAAAGAAAAGAACCATCAACAAAGAAGTATATATCAAAGTTGTCATTCAAAAATTAGGGTGAAATTAGGACATTATCAGATAAGGAGAAATTAAGAGAATTTGTTACCTCCAGACCAAGCCTACAGAAATATTAAAGGAAGTACTTCAGATAGAAAACTGACATCATACAACAACCTGAGGTAAAGATCCATGACTGCATCCCCCGATACCTGTAAAGACATTACGACACTATATTAAGTTAAAAAATGACAACAGGTAATCCGAGATACAAAAATGTAATCAATGAAAACATCTAAACAAAAGGGTGAATGAATGGTGTAGTTACAAAACTTCCATATTGTGAGGAACTTAAGGGTATTTGAAGATATAACAGACTGTTTTAAATGTAGGCTGTTAAATGTAAACTTCATGATAACCACAAAGAAAATTAATAAATCTACTCACCAAATGAAGAAGAAAAAGAAGGCAATCAAAAAGGTTCAGTAATCACAAAAACAACAATAATAAATGAAAGGAAAAGAAAGTCCATATACAAAAGAACTCAGCACAGAAAGTAAAGAAAAACAAAGAAATCATTAACTCCAGGAAAAAAAAGTATAACAAAATGGCTGCAGCAAATTCTTACCTGTCGGTGATCACACTGAATATGAATGGATTAAATGCACCAGCCAGAGGAAGAGAGTGGCAGAAGGGATTAAAAAAAAAAACATGACCCATCAATTTGTTGTCTGCAAGAGACAGACCTTAGACACAAAGACATAAATAGATTGAATATCAAAGGATGGGGAAAAAATAATAAGCTAACAGTAACCAAAAGAGAGCAGGAATGGCAATATTCGATGAAAAACCAAACCCACTGCTGTCGAGTTGATTCCAACTCATAGCGACCCTGTGGGATAGAGTAGGAGTGCCCCATAGGGTTTCAAAGGCTGTAAATCTTTATGGAAGCAGACTGCCACATCTTTCTCCTGTAGAGTGGTTGGTGTGTTCAAACTGCCAACCTTTTGGTTAGCAGCCAAGTGCTTTGACCACTGTGCTACCAGGGCTCCTCACAGCAGTTTTAATATCTGACAAAATTTTAAGTCAAAATTCATTATAAGAGACAAAGAAGGTTGTAATAATTATAATTATTTAAGCACTCAATGCTAGAGTCCCAAAATTTATAAAGCAAACTCTGGTAGAATTAAAGAGAGAAAAAGATCTGCAATGATAGTAGGTGATTTTAATACATCACTTTTAATAATGGATGGAACAGCTAGAAAGAAAACCAATAAAGATATAGAAGACCTGAATAACACTATTATCCAACTGGACATAACAGACATATATAGAACATACTGCCAATTGGTAGCACAATGCGCATTCTTCTCCAATGCACGTGGAACATTCTCCAGAATAGACCATATTTTAGGCCACAAAACAAACTTCAATAAGTTTAAAAAGAATGATATCATACAAAACATCTTCTATTACAATAAAGGTATGAAACTAGAAATGAATAACTGGAAGAATAAGGAAAATAAAATAAATGCATTGAAACAAAATTACACACTACCAAAGAATTATTAAATCAAAGGAGAAAACAAAAGTGAAATTAAATAATACTTAGAATCAAATGAGAATGAAATCATAACATAACAAAACCTCTGGGATGCAACCAAAGCAGTGCTCAGAGGGAAATTTATAGCAATAAATGCGTACATTAAAAAATAAGAAAGATCCAAAATCACTAACTTAACCTGATAACTTGAACAAATAGAAAAGGAAGAGCAAAAGAAGACCAAAGCTACCTGCCTCAGGCTGGGTTCTCCACAGAAGCAAAACCAGTAAAGCATATAAATATATATATAGAGAGATTTATATCAAGGAAACCGCACACGCAATTGTAGAGGCTAGAACTTCCCAAGTCCATGAATCAGGATAGAGGCTTCTCATGTTTCACGTAGCTGCAGGGGCTGGTGAACCCAAGATTGGCAGGTCATAGAGCAGGGCTCTTGGTCACAGGCTATGAAGATTGACAAATCCCAAGATTAGCAGGCAAGACCGCAAGGCTTCTCCTGAGTCATGTAACTGCAGGGGCTGGCGAATCCAAGATTGGCAGGTCAGAGAGCAGGGCTGTACCATTCACGGGCAGTGAAGACTGATGAACCTCAAGATCAGCAGATGAGCTGATAGCTCAAGTCCCAAGAACCAGAGGTCAGACAAACAGGAGGCAGCTGCAGGATCCAGAGCGAGCAAAAAGCTAGAACATCTGCTTATATTTGGATGTAGGTCACATGCTTAAGGAAACTCCCTTTCAGCTGATTGGCTACCCACAGGAGATCCCATCATGGGAGTGATCACATGTAAACACTGAGAGTCATGGACCAGCCAATTTGACACACAGTCTTAACCATGACACTACCAGTAGAAATGAAATAATAAAGATTAAAGCAGAAATAAATGAAATAAGAAACAGAAAAAACAATACCATCAACAGTACTAGAAGTTGATTATGTGAAAGAATCAATAAAATAGACAAACCGCTAACCGAATTGGCAAAGGAAAAAAATGAGAAAATGCAAATAACCAAAATAAGAAATGAAATTGGAGACATTACAACAAGTACAACTGAGATAAAAAGGATCATAACAGAATACTATGAAAAGTAGTATTCCAGCAAATTTGAAAATCAAGAAGAAATGAAAAAATTCCTAGAAACACACTACCTACATAAACTAACACAAATACAGGTTGAAAATCTAAACAGCTCCATTACAAAAAAAGAGATTGAAGATGTCATCAAAAAACTCCTAACAACAACAACAACAACAACAAAAGCCCAGGACCAGATGACTTCGTTGGATATTTTATCATACATTAAGAAAAGAGTTGGCACCAATTCTACTCAAATTCTTCCAAAACATAGAGGAGGAAGGAACATTCCCTAAATCATTCTATGAAGCCAGCATCACCCTGATACCAAAGCCAGGTAAAGACAACACAAAAAATTAAATTACAGACCAATAGTACTCATGAATATAGATGCAAAAATTCTTAACAAAAATCTTGGTGAACAGAATTCAACAACATATTAAGAAAATCATACATCATGGTCATGTGGGATTCATACTAGGAATGCAAGGATGGTTCAACATTAGAAAATCAATCAGTGTAATACGTCAGATAAATAAAAGCAGGATAAAGGACCACATGATCATCTCTCTTGATGCAGAAAGGTATTTGACAAAATCCAACAGCCTTCTCTGATAAAAACTCTTAGCAAAATAGGAATAGAAAGGAAATTCCTCAACATAATTAAGGGCATAGATGGAAAACAAACAGCCAACATTATTCTCAATGGAGAAAGACTAAGAGCCTTCCCTGTGAGAATGGGAATGAGACAAGGATGCCCTTTATCACCACTTTTATTTAATATTTTACTGGAAGTCCTAACCAGAGCAATAAGGCAAGAAAGAGAAATAAAGGGCATCTACATTGGTAAGGAAGAAGCTATTGTTATTCACAAATGACATGATCCTATACATAGAAAATCCCAAAGGATCCACAAGAAAGGTACTAGATCTAATAGAAGAATTCAGAAAAATGGCAGGGTTCAAGATCAACACACAAAAATCAGTTGGGTTACTTCACACTAACGAGGAAAATTCTGAAAAGGAAATCAAGAAAGCTATACCATTTACAATAGCTCCCAAAATGGTAAAATACCTAGGAATAAACCTAAGCAGTGATGTAAAAGACTTATATGATGAAAACTATAAGACACTACTCCCTGTTGCCATCTAGTCGATTCTGATTCATAGAGACCCTATAAGACAGAGTAGAGCTGCTCCATTGGGTTCCAAGGCTGTAATCTTTATGGAAGAAGATTGGTACATCTTTCTCCTATGAAGCAGCTTGTAGGTTCAAACTGCCAACCTTTCAGTGAGCAGTTGAGTGCTTAACCACTCCGACACCAAGGCTCCATAAAACACTGCTACAAGGGACTAAAAGATACCTACATAAATGGAAAGACATTTCATGGTCCTGGATTGGAAGACCATCTGAAAATGTCAATACTACCCAAAAGGATCTACAGATACAGTGCACCCCAATCTAAATTCCACAACATTGTTAACTGAAATGGAAAAACTAATCTCCAATCTTACATGAAATGGAAAGAGCCCTGAATTGAAGAAGAAAAACAAAGTAGGATGCCTCACACTCCCTGATCTCAAAGGATATTATACAGTTACAGTAATCAAATCGGCCAGGTACGGGTTCAATGATAGACCAGTGGAATAGAATTGAGAACCCAGAAAGAAATCCATCCATCTATGGACAACTGATTTTCAACAAGGGATCATAGTCCATTCAATGGGAGAAAACAGTCTCTTTAACAAATGGTGCTGGCAAAATTGTATATTCACTTGGAGAAAAATGGAACAGGACATATACATCACACCATACATAAAAACTACCTCAAAATGGATATAAAACCTAAATGTTAAACCTAAAACTGTTAAGTTCTTGGAAGAAAACATAAGGATAGAACTATGGGACCTAATTTAAAAAAAAGAGAGATTTTCAAACATAACTGAATGCACGAACAGCAGAAGACAAATGAGACAACTTGGAACCCCTAAAAAATAAATATGGTGGCGCAGTGGTTAAGAGCTCGGCTGTTAAACAAAAAGATAGCAGTTGAAATCCATCAGACGCTCCTTGGAAATCCTGTGGAGTGGTTCTACTCTGTCCTATAGGTTTGCCATGAGTTGGAATCAACTCAACAGCAACAGGTTTTTTTATGGTTATACTCATCAAAAGACTTTATCGAAAGACTAAAAAGAAAACCTACAGACTGGAAAAAAATCTTTGGAAATGACACATTCGATAATGGTCTAATCTTTAAAATATATAGAAAACTTCTACAACTCAATAACAGAAAGACAAACAACTCAGTTAAAAAATGGGGAAAGGACATGAACAGACACTTCAGCAAAGATGGCATTCAAGTAGCCAACAAGCACATGAAAATATACTTGCAATCCCTAGCCATTACAAAGTTGCAAGTCAAAACTAGTGAAATACCCTCTCACCCCTGCCAAAATGTCACTGATTAAAAACAAAACAAATATAAAACCAGAAAACAACAAATGCTGGTGAGGATATGGGGAGATTGGAACACTTATCTACTGCTGGTGGGATTGTAAAATGGTAGAACCACTATGGAAAATGGTATGGCACTTCCTCAAAAAAAAAAAAAAAAAAAAAACAGAAATACAACTACGTTATGATCCAGCAATCCTACTCCTAGGTATATACCCTAGAGATCTAATTGAAGAGACATAGAAACATGCACACCTATGTTCACTGCAGCATAAACAGTATCAAAAAGACGGAAACAACCTAGGTGCCCATCAGCGAATGAATGAGTAAAAATAATGTGATACATACACACAATGGAATACTATACAACCGTAAAGAATAATGATGAGTTCTCAAAATATAATGTTGATGATTCTAGAGAACTTATTCTGAGTGAAATAAGTCAATCACAAAAGGACAAATATTATATGATCTCACTTTTATAAAAAATATTTGGTACACATACAGAAATCAATGTTCATTGGTGGTTACCAGGGATGGGTAGGGGATGGGGAGGGGGGAATCACTTTCTAGATAGTACACACTTGTTATTTTTGGTAGTGGGAAAGGTAACACTGAATGTGGTTGAAGTGCACAAAATTTGACCAAGGTGAATGATGTCACTAAGAAGTACACAAGAAAAAAGGACATTTTTGGCGTATGCTATGACATATATAATTTTGTAACAATAGCAACAACAACCAAAATATATATATGTGGTTACATATGTATGTCTGTATGCATATATGTGTATAGATATATATGTGTGTATGTATGTGTGCACATCTAACAAAAAACAAACCAAAACCATTGCTGTCGAGTGGATTCTGACTCACAGCAACCCTATAGGACAGAGGAGAACTGCCCCATAGGGTTTCCAAGGAGCAGCTGGTGGATTCAAACTTCTGATCTTTTTGGTTAGTAGCTGAGCTCTTAACCACTTCACCTCTACAGCTCTGTGTGTATATATAGATGTATTTTTATATATATATATATGTATATACACATATGTGTGTGCATGCATATACATTCATATCTATAATAAAGCACATAGGACACATGGTTAGGGATACTTCTTTTTTAATTTTATTGTTGTACTTTAAGTGAAAGTTTACAATTCAAGTTATTCTCTCATACAAAAATTTATACATACATTGTTATGTGACCCTAATTGATCTCCCTATACTGTGACAGCACACTCCTCCTTTCCACACCTGATTTCCCATGTCCATTCAACCAGCTCCTAACCCTCTCAGCTTTCTCATCTCACCTCCGGACAGAAGCTGCCTGTTTAGTCTCATGTATCTACCTGAGCTAAGAAGAACACTCTTCATGAGTATCATTTTATGTCCCACAGTCCAGTCCAATCTTTGTCTGAAGAGTTGGCCTCAGGCATGTTTTTAGTGCTGGTTTGGCAGTCTGGGGGCCATGATTTCCAGGGTTCCTCCAGTATCAGTCAGACCATTAAGTCTGCTCTTTTTACTAGAATTTGAATTCTGCACCCCACTCCTCTCTGGCTCCATCAATGACTCACTGTTGTGTTCCCTGTCAGGGCAGTCATTGGTGGTAGCCGGGCACCATCTAGTTCTTCTGGTCTCAGGCCGATGCAGTCTCCGGTTTATGTGGCCCTTTCTGTCTCTTGGGTTAATACTTTCTTTGTGTCTTTGGTGTTCTTCAGTCTTCCTTACTCCAGGTGAATTGGGACCAATTGATGCATCTTAGATGGCCACTCAATAGCATTTAAAACCCAGGATGCCACTTACCAAAGGAGGATGCAAAACATTGTCTTAATAAACTTTGTTATGCCAGTTGACCTCGATGTCCCCTGAAAGCATGGTCCCCAGACCCCTGCTCCTGCTACTCATTCCCTTGAAGTGTTTGGTTGTATTCAGGAAAACTCTTGGCTTGGGTTGTCCAGTTGTGCTGACTTCCCTGTATTTTGTGCTGTCCGTCTCTTCACCTAAGGTAATTCTTGTCTACTATCTAGTTAGTGAATAACCCTCTCCCTCCCTCTCCACTCTTGTAACCATCAAAGAATGTTTTTTTCTGTGTTTAAACCTTTTCTTGAGTTTTTATAACAGTGGTCTTATACAATATTTGTCCTTTTGTGACTAAATTCACTCAGCATAATGACTTCCAGATTCCTCCATGTTAGAAGATGTTTCATGGCTTCATCGTTGTTTCTTTATCACTGCATAGTATTCCATTGTGTGGATACACCATAATTTGTTTATCCATTCGTCCGTTGATGGGCACCTAGGTTGTTTCCATCTTTTTGCTATTGTGAACAGTGCTGCAGTGAACATTGGTATTCATATATGTATTCATGTGACAGCTCTTATTTCTCTAGGATATATTCCAAGGAGTTGGATTGCTGGATCGTATGGTACTTCTATTTCTAGCTTTTTAAGGAAGCACCAAATCTATTTCCAAAGTGGTTATACCATTTTACATTCCCACCAATGGTGTATAAATGTTCCAGTCTCTCCATGACCTCTCCAGCATTTATTATTTTGTGTTTTTTGGATTAATGCTAGGCTTGTTGGGGTGAGATGGTATCTCATTATAGTTTTGATTTGCATTTCTCTAATGCCTAATGATCGTGAGCATTTCTTCATGTGTCTGTTAGCCACCTGAATATCTTCTTTGATGAAGTGCCTGTTCTTATCCTTTGCCCATTTTTTTAATTGGGTTTATTTGTCTTTTTGTTGTTTAGGTTTTTCAGTATCTTGTAGATTTTAGAGATTAGATGCTGATCTGATTTTTTGTAACCAAAAATTTTTTCCCAGTCTGTAGATTATCTTTTTACTCTTTTGGTGAAGTCTTTTGATGAGCATAAGTGTTTGATTTTTAGGAGCTCCATTTATCTAGTCTCTCTTCCTGGTGTTTGTGCATTTTTACTTATGGTTCGTATTCTGTTTATGCCGTGTATTAGGGCTCCTAGTATTGTTCGTATTTTTTCTTTCATGATCTTTTAGTTTTCGATTTTATATTTAGGTTTTTGATCTATTTTGAGTTAGTTTTTGTGCGTGGTGTGAGGTACGGGTCTTGTTTCAATTTTTTCCAGATGGATATCCAGTTATGCCAGCACCATTTGTTAAAGAGACTGTCTTTTCCCCAATT
>NW_004444006.1:7141446-7161541 GCF_000243295.1 Trichechus manatus latirostris | reverse complement strand
ATATTGAGGAATTTCCCTTCTATTCCTATTTTGTTGAGAGTTTTTACCATGAATGGGTGTCAGACTTAATCAAATGCCTTTTCTATATCGATTGATAAGATCATATGGTTCTTGTCTTTTGTTTTATTTATGTGATGGATTACACTGATTGTTTTTCTAATGTTGAACCATCCCTGCATACCTGATATAAATCCCACTTGATCATGGTGAATTTTTTTTTGATATGTTACTGAATTCAGTTAGCTAGAATTTTGTTGAGAATTTTTGCATGATGTTCATGAAGGATATTGATCTGTAATTTTCTTTTTTGGTGGTTTCTTTACCTGGTTTTGGTATCAGGGTTATGCTGGCTTCATAGAATGAGTTTGAGAGTATTCCGTCGTTTTCTATACTCTGAAATACCTTTAGTGGTAATGATGTTAACTCTTCTCTGAAAGTTTGGTAGAATTCTCCAGTGAAAACGTCCGGGCCATGGCTTTTTTTATTTTTTTGTTGGGAGTTTTTAAATTATCTTTTCAATCTATTCTTTTGTTATAGGTTTATTTGGTTGTTCTACCTCTGTTTGTGTTAGTTTAGGTAGGTAGTGATTTTCTAGAAATTTATCTATTTCCTCTAGGTTTTCAAATTTGTTAGAGTATAATTTTTCATAGTACTCTGTTATGTTTCTTTTAATTTCAGTTGGGTCTGTTATAATGTCACCTATCTCATTTTTTATATGTGTTATTTGCTTCCTCTTCTGTTTTTCTTTTGTCAGTTTGGCCAATGGTTTATCAATTTTGTTGATGTTTTCAAAGAACCAGCTTTTGGTCTTGTTAACTCTTTCAGTTGTTTTTCTATTCTCTATTACATTTAATTCTGCTCTAATTCTTATTATTTACTTTCTTCCAGAGCCCAAGGACTTTTTTTGCTGCTCTCTTTCTACTTGTTCAAGTTGTAGGGTTTATGTTTTGATTTTGTCCCTTTCTTCTTTTTGGATGTGTGCATTTATTGCTATAAACTGACTTCTGAGCACTGCTTTTGCTGTGTCCCAGAGATTCTGGTAGGATGTGTTTTCGTTCTCATTTGATTCTATGACTTTCTTTATTCCATCCTTAATTTCTTTTATAACCCAGTAGTTTTTGAGCAAGGTGTTTTTCAGTTTCCATGTGTTTGATTTTTTTCCTTACTTTTTCTGTTATTGATTTCTACTTTTATGGCTCTATGGTCAGAAGAGATCGTTTGTAATATTTCAATACTTTGGTTTCTTTTAAGGCTTGCCTTATGGCCTAATATATGGTCTATTCTGGAGAATGTTCTATGTGCCTTGGAAAATAAAGTATACTTGGCTGCTGTTGGGTGGAGTGTTTGGTATATGTCCATGGGATCAAGTTGGTTGATTGTAGCATTTAGATCTTCCATATCTTAATTGAGCTGCTTTCTGAATGTTCTGTCCTTCACTGAAAGTGGTGTGTTGAAGTCTCCTACTAGTATTGTGGACCTGCCTATCTCTCTTTTCAATGCTGTTAGAGTTTATGACATGTATTTTGGAGCCCTGTCATTGGGTGCATAAATATTTATTATAGTTATGTCCTCTTGATGTATTAACCCTTTAATCATTATATGGCATCCTTCCTTATCCTTTGTGGTTTATTTTCTTTAAAATCTATTTTGTGATTGATTAATATTGTCACTCGTACTCTTTTTTGAATGTTGTTTGCTTGATATATATTTTTTCATCCTTTGAGTTTTAGTTTGTTTGTGTCTTTAAGTCTAAGATGTGTCTCTTGTAGGCAGCCTATAGATGGTTTGGGGTTTTTTATCCATTCTGTCAATTTCTGTCTCTTTATTGGTGCATTAATCCATTTACGTTCAGCATAATTATTGATAGGTAGGGTTTAGTGCTGTCATTTTGATGTCTTTTTTGTGTGTTTTTCACGGTTTCTTTGTTCCACTTAATTTTCTGTGCTGAGTTGTCTTTATGTATTTTCTTTTCATCTTTTTCATTGTTGTTGATTTTGTATTTGCTGAGTCTTTATATTTTTCTTGTTTTTTATTTTAGTGTTTAGGATTATTAGTTTCTTTTGTGGTAACCTTAATATTTACTTTTATTTTTCTAAGTTTAAACAAGTCTTTTATTTTTTTTATATTATCTTGTCTTCCTCTACATATGAAAAATCTGTTTGCATTTTTTTAGTCCGTCTTTCTTGTTATAATGTTGTCATCTTTTACTTATTTACATCTCTGTTTCCCTATTTTCAGTGTTTAACTTTGATTTATTTTTGTGCCTTCCCTATCTGGGTTGATACATGGTTGCTCTGTCCTGTGTTCTAGTCTTGGGTTGTTATCTGATGTTACTGATTTTCTAACTGGGGGACTCCCTGTAGTATTTCTTGTAATGTTGGTTTGGTTTTCGCAAATTCCCTAAACTTCTGTTTATCTGGAAATGCCCTAATTTTGCCATCATATTTGAGAGACAGTTTTCCTGCATGTATAATTGTTGGCTGGCAAATTTTCCCCTTCAAGGCTTTATGTATGTCATCCCATTGCCTTCTTGCTTGCATGGTTTCTGCTGAGTAGTCTGAGCTTAGTTTTATTGACTCTCCTTTGTATATGACTTTTTGTTTATCCCTAGCTGGTCTTAAAATTCTCTCTTTATGTTTAATTTTGGCAAGTTTGACTCTAATATGTCTTGGTGACTTTCTTTTGGTATCTACCTTGTGTGGGGTTCGATGAGCATCTTGGATAGATATCTTCTTATCTTTCAGGATATCAGGGAAGTTTTCTGCCAACAATTCTTCAACAATTCTCTCTATATTTTCTATTATCCCCCCTGTTCTTGTACTCCAATCACTCGCAGGTTATTTCTCTTGATAGAGTCCAACATGATTCTTAGGGTTTCTTCCTTCTTTTTAATTCTTGTATCTGATTTTTCCTGAAATAAGTTGGTGTCAAGTGCTCTATCTTCAATTTCACTAATACTGACTTCCATTGCCTCAATTCTGCTCCTATGACTTTCTATTGAGTTGTCTTATTCTGAAATTTTATAGTTAATCTTCTGGATATCTGTTTGCTGTCTCTCTATGGATCTTGTATCCTGTTAAATTTGTCATTATGTTCTTGTATAATCTTGTTAAATTCCTCTTTTGCTTTGTCTGTGTGTTCCTTTGTTTCTTCTGCGTTTTGCCTGATCTCCTTCTTGATCCCTTGAAGAGTACTGTATATTAATTTTTTGTATTCTACCTCTGGCAATTCCGAGAATTTGTCTTCCTCCAGAAAATTTCTTGATTCTTTGTTTTGGGGGCTTGTTGAAGCCATCATGTTCTGCCTCTTTATGTGATTTGATATTGACTGTTGTCTTCAATCTATCAATAAGTTATTATATTTATTTATGTTTGCTTACTGTGTCCTAGCTTCTTGTTTTGTTTTGTTTTGATATGCCCAAATAGGCTGCTCATGTGAACTAGCCTGATCACCAGCGCCCCTGAAGCTCCAATGTCCTGCCACCAGTGGCCAGACCTGCCACGAAGTATGTGAGCCAAGGAGTCCACCCACTCCTACTATATGGATTCAGCTCAGGTGTCCAGGTAGTCGGCCACCAACTGTGTGGTGCGAGCTCTCACCTACAATCTTAGATAGGCATGGATGATTGGTGTAAGCTCAGGCATCTGGCTGTAGCAGTGGGTTACATACTGAGCAAGGCAGGGAGCAGACGATGTCCGGAGTGAAAGTGTGTCCCTCTTCCCTAGAGCACGTAGGAGGGTGGGTTTTGCAGCCAGAACACCCAGTGCTGTTGGCTGTAAGGTCTTAGTGGCATCACTTATTCTTGGGCCCCTGTCACAGTGGCTAGGTGGTGTGGGTAGAGCCACCAGTCCTCAGGCCCCAGATGTGGGTAGATGAAGATGTTGCTTAATGGACAGAGCAGTGTGAAATGTCACAAACCTGCCACTTCACAGCTGAAAGAGTGGAAGTTAGACTTCAGGTATATACCCTGTTGTACTGACATAATGAGGGCCTATCCTGTTGAAATGGGCCCACACAAATCTCTGCAGTGGGAAAGGCACTCAGAGTCCATGGACCGCTTACGCCTGTACCTAGGCAAAGGAGCTGTGCCTACCCTGAGTTCCTGGCTTAGGGGAGTGGGCAGATTATTCTTTTCCCCTTTTTGGTAATTTATTCTCTCTCCAAGGCTGGAGGAATGGCTCAGGGTACGTGACCGGTCCTACTTCTGGCCTAGGGGACTCAGCAGTCTCTTAGGCCATCCCAGACCCAGTGCAGAGTGAAGAACAGGGAGGTTTATGGGATAGAGGTTTTTCCCAAAGCGGGGTGTTTTTGATCCATGTGGTAGGCCAGATGCAAGTACTTATCTTTCGCCAATCAAGGGCTGCTTCTCACTGGTTCTGGATGGTGGATAGAATCTCTGCCACTGGGTCTCTTCTGATGTGGAAAATGCCTCTGGAGCGCTGCTGCTTGCCTCACCGCGCACCAGGACCTGATCTGGTCTGAAGGGCTCCAACTCCTGCTGAGTTTGTTCTGGCAACTCCATGCTCCTTCTGAACCATCCCTCCCTCCCTCTGCCACTGAGTCCGATTCCTCAACTTTGGCTTTGATGTTCTGGGCTGCCAGATTGTCGTATATAATTGATTCACTTGTTTTTTCAGGTCTTTGTTGTAAGAGGGATCACCGGAATCATCTGACTACTATGCCATTTTGGCCCCTCCTCCACGGATAGTTCTTAGACCTAACCAAACACCTTAAGGGGTAGGTTTTCTGGTTTTGAAGGTTTAGGGCCACAGTCTTGTTGGACAACTCAGTCAATTGGCTTAATATAGTTCATAAAGTTTACGTTCTGTCTCTTAGTTGGATGAGTAGTGTCTGGAGTGTTAAAAGCTTACAAGCAGCCACCTAAGATACAATTTTTAGTCTCTCCTCATGAGGGACATTTTGATTATTAACGGATGTTTGCAGCTGTTTCTTCTCATTTTGAGTTGTGCCACTTCAGCAAATGAAGGTCCCAAAAGCTTGACTCCATCCACATCAAGATCGACTCTACCTTGAGGAGGCAGGTGTTCCCCATTCGTCTTTGGAGTGCCTTCCAACCTGGGGAGCTCATCTTACGGCACTATGTCAGACAATGTTCTGCTGCTATTCATAAGGTTTTCACTGGCTAATTCTTTTTAGAAGTAGACTGCCAGGTCCTTCTTCCTAGTCTGTCTCAGTCTGGAAGCTCAGCTGAAACCTGTCCACCATGGGTGACCCTGCTGGTATCTGAATACTGGTGGCATAGCTTCCAGCATCACAGCAGCATGCAAGCCTCAGCAGTACAACAAACTGACAGATGAAGTGTGAATCTAGGAAAATTGGAAATTGTGAAAAATGAAATGGAACGCACAAACATAGATATCCTAGGCATAAGTGAGCTGAAATGGACTGGTATTGGCTGTTTTGAATCGGACAACCATATGGTCTACTATGCTGAGAATGACAGCTTGAAGAGGAGTGGCGTTTCACTCATTGTCAAAAAGAACATTTTAAGATCTATCCTGAAGTACAACGTTGTCAGTGATAGGACAATATCCATACACCTACAAGGAAGACCAGTTAATACTATTTTTCAAATTTACACACCAACCACTAAGGCCAAAGATGAAGAAATTGAAGATTCTTACCAACTTCTTCAGTCTGAAATTGATCGAACATGCAATCAGGATCCATTGATAATTAATGGTGATTAGAATGCAAATGTTGGAAGCCAAAAAGAAGGATCAGTAGTTGGAAAATATTGCCTTGGTGATAGAAATGATGCTGGAGATCGCATGATAGAATTTTGCAAGACCAATGACTTCTTCATTGCAAATACCTTTTTTCATCAACATAAAACATGACTATACACATGGACCATGCCAGATGGAATACAGAGGAATCAAATCGACTACATCTGTGGAAAGAGACGATTGAAAAGCTCAATATCATAAGTCAGAACAAGGCCAGGGGCTGACTGCGGAACATACCATCAATTGCTCTTATGCAAGTTCAAGTTGAAACTGAAGAAAATTACAATAAGTCAAAGAGAGCCAAAATATGACCTTGAATATATCCCACCTGAATTTAGAGACCATCTCAAGAATAAATTTGATGCATTGAACACTAATGACCGAAGACCAGACGAGTTGTGGAATGCCATCAAGGACATCATACATGAAGAAAGCAAGAGGTCATTAAAAAGACAGGAAAGAAAGAAAAGACTAAAATGGATGTCAGAAGAGACTCTGAAACTTGCTGTTGAACATTGAGTAGCTAAAGCAAAAGGAAGAGATGATGAAGTAAAAGAACTGAACAGAAGATTTCAAAGGGCAGCTTGAGAAGGCAAAGTAAATTATTATAATGACATGTGCAAAGAGTTAGAGATAGAAAACCAAAAGGGAAGTACATGCTCAGCATTCCTCAAGCTGAAAGAACTGAAGAAGAAATTCGAGCTCTGAGTTGCAATAGTGATGGATACTATGGGTAAAATATTAAACGATGTAGGAAGCATCAAAAGAAGATGGAAGGAATACACAGAGCCATTATACTAAAAAGAACTGGTCGATATTCAACCATTTCAAGAGGTAGCATATGATTGGGAACCAATGGTACTGAAGGAAGAAGTCTAAGCTGCATTGAAGGCATTGGTGACAAGCAAGGCTCCAGGAATTGACAGAATATCAATTGAGATGTTTCAGCTAATGGATGCAGAGTTGGAAGTGATCACTCGTCTATGCCAAGAAATTTGGAAGACAGCTACCGGGCCAACCAACTGGAAGAGATCCATATATTTATGCCTATTCTCAAGAAAGGTGATCCAGCCGAATGTGGAAATTATTGAACAATATCATTAATATCACATGCAAGTAAAAGTTTGCTGAAGATCATTCAAAAGCTGCTGCAGCGGTATGTCAACAGGGAACTGCCAGAAATTCAGGCCTGATTTAGAAGAGGGTGTGGAACCAGGGATATCATTGCTGATGTCAGATGGGTCCTGGCTAAAAGTAGAGAATACCAGAAAGATGTTTACCTGTGCTTTATTGACTATGCATAGGCATTCGACTGTGTGGAACATAAGAAATTATGGATAAGATTGCAAAGAATGCCAGGACACTTAACTGTGCTCATGAGTAGCCTGTACACAGATCAAGAGGCAGTTGTTCAGACAGAATAAGGGGATACTGCGTAGATTAAAGTCAGGAAAGGTGTGCATCAGGGTTGCATCCTTTCACCATACCTATTCAATATGTATGCTAAGCAAATAATCCGAGAAGCTGGACTATATGAAGAAGAAAGGGGCATCAGGATTGGAGGAAGACTCATTAACAACATGTGTTATGCAGATGACACAACCTTGCTTGTAGAAAGCACAGAGGACTTGAAGCACTTACTGGTGAAGATCAAAGACCACAGCCTTCAGTATGGATTGCACCTCAACATAAAAAAAACAAAAATCCTCACAACCAGACCAATAAGCAACATCATGATAAATGGAGAAAAGATTGACATTGTCCAGGATTTCAGTTTACTTGGATCTAGAATCAACACCCATGGAAGCAGAAGGCAGGAAATCAAAAGCCGCATTGCATTGGGCAAATCTACTGTAAAAGACCTCTTTAAAGTGTTGAAAAGCAAAGATGTCACCTTGAAGATTAAGGTGTGCCTGACCCAAACCATGGTATTTTCAATGGCATCATATGCATGCAAAAGCTGGACAAAAATAAGGAAGACTGAAGAAGAATTGACGGCTTTGAATTGTGGTGTTGGCGAAGAATATTGAATATACCATGGACTGCCAAAAGAATGAACAAATCTTCTTGGAAGAAGTACAACCAGAATGCTCCTTAGAAGGAATGATGGTGAAACTATGTCTTACATACTTTGGACACGTTGTCAGGAGGATGAGTCCCTGGAGAAGGACATCATGCTTGGTAAGTACAAGGTCAGCAAAAAAGAGGAAGACCCTCAATGAGATGGATTTATACAGTGGCTGCAACAATGGGCTCAAGCATAACAATGATTGTGATCATGGCGCAGGACAGGGCAGTGTTTTGTTCTGTGGTGCACAGGGTTGCTATGAGTCGGAACCGACTTGATGGCACCTAACAACAACAACAACAACAACAACATCAGGAGCAAAAGAGAAAGTAGGAAACCAAAGACTCAGAGAAGAAACTAGTCTATAGGACTCATAGTCTACAAGAAATATGGCCTTACCTACGCTGACACTAGAAGAACTAGATGGTGCCCGGCTACCACTACTGACTGTTGTGATCAGGGCCACAATAGATAGATCCTGATAGAATGGAAAGAAAATGTGGAACAGAACTCAAATTCTTAAAAATTCCAGACTTAGTGGACTGGTTGAGACTAGAGGATTCGCTGAGACTATTGCCCTGAGGTACTCTTTAGACCTTGAACTGAAACTTTCCCCTGAGGTCACCTTTAGGTAAATAACAGATTAGCTCATAAAATAAAGAATATCACCCATGAGTACTGTGCTTTTTAAAAAAATCATCTATATGAGACCAAATGGTCAACAACTACTCTAAAGGAAAGATGAGAAAATAATGAAGCAGGGAAACTAGAGTACTGGAGATAAGATAACCAGAACAGAAAAGAAGAGAATTGTGATACATTGTGAAAAATGTAACCAACGTCACTGAACAATTTGTGTAGAAATTGTTAAGTGGTAACCTAATTTGCTGTGTAAACTTTCACCAAAAACAATTTTGTGTTCTTTCCACTTATTTTTTCCAACCTATATGCTGAACAAATAATTCAAGAAGCTGGGATACATAAAGAAGAACACGGCATCAGGGTTGGAAGAAGACTTATTTACAACCTGAGATAGGCAGATGACACAACTTTGCCGAAAATGAAGATGACTTGAAGCACTTACTGATGTAGGTAAAAGACTGCAGCCTTCAGTATGGATTGCATTTGAACATAAAGAATACAAAAATCCTTACAACTGAATGAATAAACGTGATAAATGGTGAATAAATTGAAGTTGTCAAGGATTTCATTCTTTTTGGATCAATAATCAGTGGCCATCCAGGCTAACGGGACCAACTGACACTAGAGGACTTCCTGGGACTATCACCCTGAGAAAACTCTTTAAATATTGAACCAAAACTATGCCCTGAGATCACCTTTTAGCAGCAAAGCAGAGTGACACACAAAATAAAGGCTATTACCCATTGGATCGGTGCTCTACTAAAAAGGAGCCATGGTGGCACAGTGGTTTACAGCTATGGCTGCTAACCGAAAAGTTGGCAGTTCAAATCCACCAGTTGCTCCTTGGAAACCTTAGGGGGCAGTTCTACTCTGTCATATAAGGTCACTGTCAGTCAGAATTGACGTGATGGCAATGTGGTTTTTGTTTTGTTTTCTACTTTAAAAAATCTGCAGAAGTCCAAAAGGTAAACATTTAATCCAAAGCAAAGATGAGAAGATAAGGGGACAGGGAAACCAGAGTACTGGAAATTTAACAACCAGAACATAATTGAAGAGAATGTTGACACAATATGGAAAATGTAACTAATGTCACTGATCAAGTTATGTGGAAATTGTCAAACCGGAACCTAACTTTCTGTGTACACTTTCACCAAAAACACGATAAAATATTATTTAAAAAATAATGAAACATCAGTCAATGGCCATGGAAGCAACAGTCAAGAAATCAAAGGATGTAGGTCATGGAAGCTCCACAGACACATCCAAACTCCCTGAGGGACCATATTACTGGGTTGAGGGCTGGAGATCATGGTCTTGGTGTACATCTAGCTCAATTGGCATAACATAGTTTATAAAGAAAATGTTCTACATCCTACTTTGAAGTCCTAAAAGCTTGTGAGCAGCCATATAAGATACTCCACTGGTCTCACCCCCTCTGGATCAAGGGAGAATGAAGAAAACCAAATACACAAGGGAAAGATTAGTCCAAAGGGCTAATGGACCACAAGTACCACAGCCTCCACCAGTCTGAGTCCAGCAGAACTAGATGGTGCCCAGCTGCCACCACTGACTGCTCTGACAGGGATCAGAACAGAGGGTCCTGGACAGAGCTGGAGAAAAATGTAGAACAAAATTCTAACTCACACACACAAAAAAGACCAGACTTACTTGTCTGACAGTGGCTGGCAAAAACCCAAATGTATGGCCCCTGGATACCCTTTTTACTCAGTATTGAAGTCATGCCTGAGGGTCACTCTTCAGCCGAAGATTAGACAGGCCCATAAAACAAAACAAGATTAAAGGGGCACATCAGCCCATGGGCAAGGATGAGAAGGCAGAAGGGAACAGGAAAGGTGGTAATGGGGAACCCAAGGTAAAGAAGGGGAGAGTGTTGACATGTCATGGGGTTGGCAACCAATAGCACAAAACAATATATGTATTAATTGTTTAATGAGAAAATAATTTGCTTTGTAAACCTTCATCTAAAGTACAATTAAAAAAAAACAGAAAGCAAATGATGTATTACATTGGAAGCAGCAGTCAAGAAATCAAACAATATATTACATGGGGAAAATCTGCTGCAAAAACCTCTTTAAAGTGTTAGAAAGCAAAGATGTCACTTTGATGGCTAAGGTGTGCCTGACCGAAGCCATGGTGTTTTCAATCACCTCATATGCTTGCAAAAGCTAGACAATGAAAAAGGAAGACCAAGGAAGAATTGATGTGTTTCAATTGTGCTGTCCAAGGATATTGAATATACTGTGGACTGCAGAAGACTATAGAAATCTGTCTTGGAGGAAGTATAGCCAGAATGCTCCTTAGAAGCAAGGATGGTGAGACTTCATCTTGCTTAGTTTGGAGAAGTCATCAGGAGAGACCAATTGCTGGAGAAGGACATCATTCCTGGTAAAGTAAAGGGTCAATGAAAAAGAGGAAGACCCTCAATGAGATGTGTTGACACAGTGGCTGCAACAGTGGGCTCAAACATAGCAACGATTGTGAGGATGACACTGGACCAGGCAACATTTTGTTCTGTTATGCATAAGGTCACTAGGAGTCAGAGCCAAGTCATTGGCACCTAATAACAAGTATATACCCTGTGCGTCACAAATGGTTAAGTGCGGACTACTAATGGAAAGGTTGGTGGTTTGAACCTACCCACATGTGCCTCTGAAGAAAGGCCTGGTGATCTACTTCTGAAAGGTCACAGTCTTGAAAACCGTATGTAGTGCAGTTCTAGTCTGCAAAATATGGGATCGCCGTAAGTTGATATCAACTCAACAGCAACTTGTTGGGTCTGGTTTTGGTATGCTCTGTACTGTATCTGTATTGTATCATTGATCATGTATTGATCATGTCCCATTATTAGAGATGCCACAGATTAATAGAAGGCTACTGCTATTATCAATAAAATGGAGAATCCTCAAGGTCACTTTGCTATGGGCGTTAAGGTACCTGCCTCAATGACAAATTCAGTACGCCTCTATAGAATACAGAATTTCATATTTTTGGAATTCAAATGCCAGGTTTGGAAATAATATGCTACTGGCAGAAGGCAAGAATAAGTAGATAGGAAGAGAATATTGATACAGAGTTTTCTTTCTTCCACAGTCTAGGTGATTTGTTAGTGGTCTCTCAGTCTCTCAGTTGCCCTGGTGAAATTTAAATCCAATGTTTATCTTTTAAAGTCCTATATAATTTCTTGGACATATATTATGGTGAGGTTGGCTTTTTAGAAAAAGTATGCAGAAATTTCACTGTGACAAATCAGTATTCTACAAAGAAGAACAGTAAACTAAACAAAAATAAGTCCAATCCAAAAAGGCTTTGGGGTTACATTGATTTACCACAAATATTTTGTAGATGCTTTTCCCCTTGGCGAAGAATGTCCTAATCCCAAATTTTAGTCATATTATTGACGGTGGATGATTTTTCCTTTATGTTTTATGTTGTTGTTGTAAGGTGCTGTCGAGTCAGTTCCAACTCATACCAACCCTATATACAACAGAACAAAACACTGCCCAGTCCTATGCTATCCTCACAATCATTGCTGTGTTTGAGCCTCCAGCGCATCCATTTATTGAAACATTTCAATTAGTATTCTGTTAATTCCTGGAGCATTATTTTTTGCCAATGTCTTCAGTGCAGCTTGAACTGCTTCCTTCAATAGCATCAGTTTGTGAACATATGCTGCCTCCTGAAATGGCTGAACGTCGACCAATTGTTTTTGGTACAGTGACTCTGTGTATTCCTTCCATCTTTTTTGATACTTCCTGCGTCGTTCAGTATTTTGCCCATAGAATCCTTCAGTATTGCAACTCGAGGCTTGAACGTTTTCATCAGTTCTTTCACC
Organism: Trichechus manatus latirostris; assembly: GCF_000243295.1. Lineage (NCBI taxonomy): Eukaryota > Metazoa > Chordata > Mammalia > Sirenia > Trichechidae > Trichechus > Trichechus manatus. The sequence continues at coordinate 7,149,228 of NW_004444006.1, read as the reverse complement.
TTGAGAAATGCTGAGTGTGTTCTTCCCTTTTGGTTTTCTAACTCCAGGTCTTTGCGCTTTTCATTATAATAGTTTGCTCTGTCTTCTCAAGCCACCCTTTGAAATCTTCTATTCAGCTCTTGTACTTCATCATTTCTTCCATTTGCTTTAGCTACTCTACATTTAAGAGCAAGTTTCAGAGTCTCTTCTGCCACCCGTTTTGGTCTTTTCTTTCTGTCCTGTCTTTTTAATGATCTTTTACTTTCTTCATGTATGATGTCCTTGATGTCATTCCACAACTCGTCTGGTCTTCAGTCATTAGTGTTCAGTGCATCAGATCTATTCTTTAGATGGTCTCTAAGTTCAGGTGCGATATAGTCAAGGTCATATTTTGGCTCACGTGGACTTGCTCTAATTCTTTTCAGCTTCAACCTGAACTTTCATATGAGTGATTGATGATCTGTCCTGCTATCAGACCTTGGCCTGTTCTGAGTGATGATGTTCAGCTTCTCCACCATCTATTTCCACAGATGTAGTTTATTTGATTCCTGTATATTCCAACTGGAGAGGTCCATGTGTTTAGTTGCCATTTATGTTGTTGAAAAATGTTATTTGCAATGAAGAAATAATTGGTCTTGCTAAACTCTATCATGCGGTCTTTGGCGTTGTTTCTACCACCAAGGCCATATTTTCCAACTACTGATCCTTCTTTGTTTCCAACTTTAACATTCCCATCACCACTAATTAGCAATGCATCTTTACCTCATGTTTGATCAGTTTCTGAGTGTAGAAGTTGGTAAAAATCTTCGTCTTTGGCCCTAGTGGTTGCTGCATAAATTTGAATAATAGTTGTATTAACAGGTCTTCCTTGTAGGTGAATGGATATTAACCTGTCCCTGACTGCGTTGTCCTTCAGGATAGATCTTGAAAGGTTCTTTTTGACGATGAATGCAACACCGCTCCTCTTTAATTTGTCATTTCTGGCCTAGTAGACCATATGATTGTCTGATTCAAAATGGTTAATAACAGTCCATTTCAGTCACTAATACCTAGAATATTGATGTTTATATGTTCCTTTTCATTTTTGACAATTTCCAGTTTTCCTAGAGTCACACTTTGTACATTCCATGTTCCGATTATTAATGGTTTGCAGCTGTGTCTTCTCATTTTGAGTCATGTCACATCAGCAAATGAAGGTCCTGAAAGCTTGACTCCATCCATGTCATTAAGGTTGACTCTACTTTGAGGAGGCAGCTCTTCCCCAGTCGTATTTTGAGTACCATCCAACCTGAAGGACTCATCTTCTGGAACTATATCAGACGATGTTACACTGCTATTCATAACATTTTCACTGGCCAATTTTTTCGGAAGTAAACTTCCAGGACCTTCTTCCTAGTCTGTCTTAGTCTGGAAGCTCAGCTGAATGCTGTCCACTATGGGTGACCCTGCTGGTATTTGAAATACCAGTGGCATAGCTGCCAACATCACAGCAACATGCAAGCTACCACAGGATGACAAACTGACAGACAAGTAGGGTATGTTCTAGTAGTTCTTTCTAATTCACTGAACTTTATTCTTGGAGCTACCGGCTTACAACAACATTAGACATCTCTGTGACTGGGAAACACTTGGGATGCTCACTTTTTTACTTATGCTGTAAGAAGACCTCCTAGTTCCTTATTATGGCATATTAAATTTAGGGGATAACAGTCCAAATTAAAAGGTAATAGCCATGGATATAATAAAAATAAAGTTTAAAACATTTTTGTAGATTTGGATAGTTACATGTGCTCATTAGAAAATTTAAACATCAGAAAAATACATATGGAGAGTAAAAGTCCCTTGTAATCCCAAACCCAGAGATGCTCACTATTAGCATTTTACTTTCTATTCTTTTTTTATTGTTGCAGTTTAAATGAAGTTTACATTTCAAGTTAGTCTCCCATACAAAAATTTATACATACATTGTTATGTGACCCTAATTGCTCTCCCCACACTGTGACAGCACACTTCTCCTTTCCACCTCTGATTCTCCATGTCCATTCAACCAGCTCCTAACCCTCTCTGCCTTCCCATCTCACCTCCTGATAGAAGCTGCCCACCTACTCTCCTGTATATACTTGAGCTAAGAGGCACACTCCTCATGAGTATCATTTTATGTCCCACAGTCCGGTCCAATTCCTGTCAGAAGAGTTGGCCTCGGAAATTGTTTTATTTCTGGGCTTTTAGAGAATCCGGGGGCCGTGCTTTCCAGGGTTCCTCTAGTCTCAGTCAGACCGTTAAGTCTGGTCTTCTGCACCTCACCTTTCTCCTGCTCCATCAGGGACTCTGTCGTGTTCCCTGTCAGGGTGGTCATTGGCGGTAGCCGTGTACCATCTAGTTCTTCTGGTCTCAGGCTGATGAAGTCTCTGGTTTATGTGGCCCTGTCTCTTGGGCTAATACTTTCCTTGTGTCTTTGGTGTTCTTCATTCTCCTTTACTCCAGGTGGTTGGGACTAATTGATGCATCTTAGATGGCCACTGGCAAGCTTTTAAGACCCCAGACGCCACTCCCCAAAGTAGGATGCCGAACATTTTCTTAATAAGGTTTGTTATGCCAATTGACCTAGATGTCCCCTGAAAGCATGGTCCGCTTACTTTATATTCTTATTGATTTTTTTTCAAAAATAATTTTCAAAAGCTCCTAATATATTTAGTGACAAGGAAAACATGAAAATAAATGAAATGCATTTGGAGAAATTAAGGAGTTGAGAAATTATTTCTAAATAGGTTTTAAATAAAAATTAGTGAAATGAAACCTAGTCAAAAACTATGCACAGGAAAACTCCTACTTGGTGAGCTCTTGTTATTATTAGAGATAGTGAGTTAAGTTGGGAAAACCACAGAAGACATTTGAATTGGACAAAATTCTGGAGAATTGGAAAAAACCCTGAAAGTATTCTGCAAAAAATAATCTCACACTGATCTTAATAAATGAGATTTAGTGACCTAACTTATTTGACCTAGAAGTTAGAGAATGGGTGTTTATACGTTCCTGAAGAGGAGAGTCTTTTATAGGTTAACAGGTATAAGAATATTTCTCAATCCCTTGTGTTTTAGCTCTGGGCTGCCTCTTTCCCGATAGGATCCAAAGAGAGCGCAACTTCTTCAGCAGCCTAGAGCATAGTTAAAGATTATCTTAAAAAAGAAAAAAGAAAAACAAAAGAACAACAAATAACTTAAACTTATTGTTGCCAAGATTTTTTAGACGTGAATAAATAATTGGGTAGGCAGTAGCTTGGGGAAGGAGTATATTTTGAGATGTTTTTAGAACACCTTTTTAAATTTCTGTAAATACTAATTTGAAACCGGTCTCTGTTGGTAATTACTGTGAGCTGCCCCCTATTTGTCAGGAGTACTTTTTATCGTGGATGTTGTTGGGGAAGTGGGAACAAAAGAGTGTCTCTCATTTTCCTGGTTATATAAAATTTTATATCCCTCATGGAATCAAATGCAGGAGAATCCAGGAAAAAAATACACCTTTTTTTCCTATATTCACAGTGCTTAGGGTTAGTGAACCCAGATTATTTAATTTTCATATTGGGTTTAAAAATAGCTATTACATTTACCATAAGGCCAGTATTTAAATATGGGATATTCTTACTTATCAAAGTTTAGCCTGTACTTTGGTTATTTAGGAATATATGCCACCAGAGGTCTTCTAATAGGAAATAACAAAGGAACTGTTGTTGTTGCTGGTGCCGTCGAGTCGGTTCTGACTCATAGCGACCCTGTGTACAACAGGAACTATAAAGGTATTTATTTGAACAGATATTAGTGGTCCAATATACACGCCCAAGGGAAGGTTGTGTTTTTGTTGTTAGGTGCCTTTGAGTTGGTTCTGACTCATAGCGACCCTGTGTACAACACAATGAAACACTTCCCAGTGCTGTGCCGTCATCACAAACATTACTATGTTTGAGCCCATTGTTGGTATTGCAAAATTCTATCATGGAATCTTTGGCATCTTTTCTGTCACCAAGGCCTTATTTTCCAACTACTGATCATTTTTCATTGTTTCCAACTTTTACATTCCAATTACTAGTAATTATCAATGCATCTTGATTGCATGTTTGATCCACTTCAGACTGAAACGTTCTTTTCAATGATTAATGTCATGCTATTCCTCTTCAATTTGTCATTCCCGGCATAGTAGACCATATGATTGTCTGATTCAAAATGGGCCGATACCAGTCCATTTCAGCTCACTAATGCCTAGGATATCAATGTTTATGTGTTCCATTTCATTTTTGAAAACTTCCAATTTTCATAGATTCATATTTTGTTCATTCCATGTTCCGATTATTAAGGGATGTTTGCAACTGTTTCTTCTCATTTTGAGTCATGCCACATCAGCAAATGAAGGTCCCGAAAGTTTGACCCCATCCACATCATTAAGGTTGACTCTACTTTGCGGAGGCAGCTTTTTCCCGGTTTTTTGTTAGTTTTCTTTTGTTTCTGAGTGTCTTCCAACCTGAAGGGCTTATCTGTCACCATTCTATCAGACAGTGTTCCACTAGTATTCATAAGGTTTTCACTGGCCAATTTTTTTCAGAAGTAGACTGCCAGGTCTTCTTAGTCTGTGTTGCTCTAGAATCTCCGCTGAAACCTGTACAACATGGTTACCCTGCTGGTACTTGAAATATTGGTGGGATAGGGAAGGTTTTACTGTTTAAATATTATAGTCATGTGTTGCTTATCGTCCAAGATGTGTTGTGTGAAATAGTACCTTATGTGATTTGGGTGTTGTGTGAACACCATATTATATACCATATAGAGTTCACCTCGAGGCGTGCCTGGTGGAAGGGATCTTCATTCCTAGCAGAGGGCACATTAGGTGCGCCAAGTGTGTGTCACAGACCATTCTCCCATGAGACAGTTGGACCCCAAAGGAGAGGCTGAGATCTTGATATTTGGCAGCCTTATTATCAGAAGGACGTAGCCAAAATGATCATGAACTAGGCTGACTATCACCTCCAGCTGTCACAGAGAAGGACCCTGCCCTGGATCCTGCCACCCAGCAGGCTCCGGAAGCTGTGCATGAGGCCAGCACCCAGGATTCTTCGAAGGCTGGCATCCAGCAGGCTCCAGAGGCAGCCTCAGACGCCGGCACTCAGCAGGCTTTGGATGCTGCACAGGTCTGAGTTATCAAGCTTTGAACGTAGTTCATGCCCCCGGGCAGGAGTCATGCAGAGCTTTAAGTAGAAGCCCTGTCTTGAATCTTAAAGGCCCTGCTTCTACCCCTGGGTTAAGAATGATGGGGTGGAGTTTTTTTCTTTTCCCGTGTTAAGTGTTTGCAAACATAAATTTAAAAGAATTCTAATAAAGAATAGAATTTCAAAAATATATGTATATATATATGCCACCACAGATGTTGCTAAATGGGACGTTGCGCAGCACATGACTGTACTTAGTGCCCATTCCTTTATTTTCTCTTCTATTCTCAGCCTGAGGCTTAGAGAATTTGATAATGTTATGTGTAGTCAGGAACTGTGATCTAGGGGATGATCATAGAGCCGACAGTAGAAAATCCATGGTTGATTAGCTCTGTGACCATCGGTCATTCACCTAGCTGCTATGTTTTCGAATGTCCTCATCTGAAAAATGGATGCAATCTGTGACACAGGCTTTTAATGAGGATAACATAATTAACACAATAGTACATTGAAAAGTTAACAGTATGATATAATCATAGATTATGATAAAATTATTAATTATGAAAATGATCATATGCAAGGCCTTTTTAAAAGGAATGTACTAGCACCATCTAGTGGACGTGTAGTGAATTTTATAATAGCAATTATAGAATTATACAGAAAACACTTTAATACAGATAACACTTTAGAGCTGGAGTAGCTCTTATAAAACATCTATTTCAGTAATTTAAAAACTGTGTTCTGTGGCGACCTGGCTTTTGCCAGAGAGCTTCAGGATATCCTTTAAGAGGAAGAGGAAGCTTATCCACAATTCTCCAAGATCTCCAATTAGGCTGTAATCAGTTTCTTATATAGTGTGTTCTTGTAAGATTTTGTTTGGAAAAAAAATTCACCTGCTTACAAAAGTTTGCAAATGACTTATCTAGACCAACTTCATCTTCGTACAGATGAGGAAATAGAACTTTATTAAGATTCAGAGATTTGTTCAAAGGTCAGTAGTGTTATTCCATCTTTCTTTCCTATTTTATGAATTTAAGTCTTCTCTCTTCTTTTTCTAAGACAGTCTAGCAAAAGCTTTGTCAATTTGTTAATCTTTTAAAGATCCAACTTTTGGTTTTATTGATATCCTTTATTGTTTTTTGATTATCAATTTATTTCCACTCTCATCTAAAGATTTCTTCCCTCTACTTGCTTTAGGTTTAATTTGTTCTTTTTCTTCCAATTTTCTAAAGTTAAAGGTTAAGATGTTGCTATTTATGGCTATAAATTTTCCTGTAGCTACTGCTTTAGCTGCACCTCATAAGTTTCAGTATGTTGCATTTTCCTTTTCATTAAGCTCGAATTATTTTCTAAATTTACTTGTGATTTTTTTTTTTTGGACCCATTTGTTATTTGGGAGTGTATAGTTTAATTTCCTCATATTTGTTAATTTCCCAAATTTCTTTTTTGTTGTTGTTTTCTAGTTTAATTACTGTGGTCAGAGAACATACTTTGTATGATTTCAATCCTATTAAATCTGCTGAGACTTATTATGGCCTAGCATATGTTCATTGTGGAGAATGCTCCATGGGCATTTGCAAAGAATAGTAGTTGCTGAGTGCTGTCGTTGGGTGGGATAGTCTATGTGTATCTCTTAGGTCTAGTAGAGTTATAGTGTAGTTCAAGTCTTATATGTCTTTGTTGAGGTTCTGCATAGTTATTTTATCTGTTATTGAAAGTGGAGTATTGAAGTACTTGTTGAATTGTGTATCTCTTCCTTCAGTTTTATCAGGTTTTTTTTGCTGCATGTATTTTGGGGCTCTCCTGTTAGGTGCTTATATGTTTCTAATTGTTATATCTTCCTGATGGATTGGCCCTTTTATCATTATAAAATTTCAACCTTTATCTCTAGTAACATTTTTGTCTTAAAGACTATTTTGTCTGATATTAGTATGGTCACTGTAGCTTTCTAATGCTTGTTGTTTACATAGTATATCTTATAAAATTTTTTTAATTTATTTCTGTTGTTGAGACTGTATACAGCAAAACACACCATTTCAGCAGTATCTACATGTACAATTCAGTTAGATTGATTACATTTTTCAAGTTTTGCCACCATTCTCACCCTCTTTCTCTGAGTTGTTCCTCCTTGATTAACATAAACTCACTGCCCCCTAATGTTCCTATGTATTCTTTCAAGTTGCTGTTTTCAATTTGATCCCATATACAGACTTCTTAAATGTGCACAATGCCTAAAGCAGACAGTCTTTACTTATTAAGCTATTGTTTGGTTTGAAGAATATTTCAGGGGATATTTTTGGTTTAACATTTAAAGATTATCTCAGGGCAATAGTTTTAGGCTTCAACTAGCCTCCATGGCTCCAGAAAGTCTAGATTCCATGAAAATATGAAATAATGTTCTGCATTTTTCTCTTTTGATCAGGATTCTTCTATGAACCTTTGTTTTTTTTTTATTTAATTTTTCTATTGTACTTTAGATGAAGGTTTACAAAACAAATGGTTTTTCCTTAAACAGTCAGTACGCATATTGTTTTATGACATTGGTTAACAACCCCACGACATGTCAACACTGTCCCTTCTCAACCTTGGGTTCCCTATCACCAGCTTTC
>NW_004444006.1:7140124-7141296 GCF_000243295.1 Trichechus manatus latirostris | reverse complement strand
TTGGTGTATAGGAATCCAACTGATTTTTGTATGTTTATCTTGTATCCTGCTACTCTGCTGAATCTTTCTATTAGTTCCAGTAGTTTTCTCATGAAGTCTTCAGGTTTTTCTATGTATAGTATCATATCATCCGCAAACAGGGACAGTTTAACTTTTTCATTACCAATTTGGATGCCCTCTATTTCTTTTTCTTGCCTTATTGCTCTAGCTAGGACTTCCAGCACAAAGTTGAATAGGTGGAGATAAAGGGCATTCTTGTCTTGTTCCTGTTCTCAAGGGGAATGTTTTCAGCCCCTCTCTAGTAAGAATGATGTTGGCCATTGGTTTTGCATAGATGCCCTTTATTATGTTGAGAAATTTCCCTGCTGTACCTATTTTATTGAGAGTTTTTATCAGGAATGGGTGTTGGACTTTGTCGAATGCCTTTTTTGTGTCAATTGAGATGATCATGTGATTCTTTTCTTTCCTTTTATTTATGCGGTGGATGACGTTGTTTGATTTTCTAATGTTGAAACATCCTTGCATACCTGGTGTGAATCCTACTTGGTCTTGGTGTAATATTTTTTTGATATGATGCTGAATTCTATTGGCTAGAATGTTGTTGAGAATTTTTGCGTCTGTATTCATGAGCAATACTGGTGTGTAATTTTTTTTGTGGAGTCTTTGCCTGGTTTTGATATCAGGGTTATGCTGGCTTCATAAAATGAATTTGGAAGTATCACTTCCTTTAATATTTTCTGAAATAGTTTGAGTAGTACTGGTATAAGCTCTTCTCTGAATGTTTGGTAGAATTCTCCAGTGAAGCCATCTGGGCGAGGGCTTTGTTTTGTTGGGAATTTTTTAATTTACTTTTCAATCTCTTCTCTTGTTATGAGTGTGTTCAGATTTTCAACATCACTTTCTGGTAGTTTGGGTAGGTAGTGGGTTTCTAGAAATCTATCCATTTCCTCTAGGTTTTCAAATTTGTTGGTGTATAGTTTTTCATAATACTCTGTTATAATCCTTTTTATTTCAGTTGAGTCTGTTGTAATGTCCCCCCTTTCATTTCTTATTTGGGCTATTTACATCCTCTCCTGTTTTTCTTTTGTCAGTCTGGCCAGTGGTTTCTTAACTTTGTTGATCCTTTCAAAGAACCAACTTTTGGTTTTGTTGATTCTTTCTATTGTTTTTCT
>NW_004444006.1:7137960-7140024 GCF_000243295.1 Trichechus manatus latirostris | reverse complement strand
TCAGTCTGGTGGAGGCCTTGGTAGTTGTCGTCCATTATCCTTTGGACTAATCTTTTCCTTGTATCTTGTTTTCTTCATTCTCCCTTGCTCCCGAAGGGGTGAGACCAGTGGAGTATCTTAGATGGCTGCTCACAGGCTTTTAAGACCACAGACGCTGCTCACAATGTAGAATGTAGAACATTGTCTTTATAAACTGTGTTATTCCAATTGAGCTAGATGTTCCCTGAGACTATGGTCCCCACAGCCTTCTGCCCAGCAATTCAGTCCCTCAGGGAGTTTGGATGTGTCTATGGAGCTTCCGTGACCTTTCCTTGTACAAGTTGGGCTGTCTTCCCCAGTATTGTGTACTGTCTTACCTTTAACCAAAGTTATCACTTACCTATTGTCTATTTAGTTCCCCCCTCCACCCCTCCCAACCCTTGTAACCAACAAAGATTGTTTTCTTTTTGTGTGTAAACTTTTTCATGTGTTTTTACAATAGAGGTCTCATACAGTATTTGTCCTTTTGTGATTGACTTATTTCACTCAGCATAATGTCCTCCAGTTTCATCCATGTTATGAGATGCTTCACAGATTCATCCTTGTTCTTCATCATTGCATAATAATCCATGATGTATATGTACCATAGTTTATCTATTCATCTGTTGATGGGCACCTAGGTTGTTTCTATCTTTTTGCTATTGTGAACAATGCTGCAATGAACATGGGTGTGCATATGTCTATACGTGTTATGCCTCTCATTTCTCTAGGATATATTCCTAGGAATGGGATTGCTGGATCTATGATGTTTCTATTTCTAGCTTTCTAAGGAAGCACCATATCATTTTCCAAAATGGTTGTATCATTATACTTTCTCACCAGCAGTGCATAAGAGTTCCGATCTCCCTGCAGCCTCTCCAGCATTTGTTATTTCCAGTGTTTTTGATTCGTGCTACTAATGCCGGGGTGAGACGGTATCTCACTGTGGTTTTAATTTGCATTTCTCTAATGGCGAGTGATCGTGAGCATTTCCTCATGTGTCTGTTGGCCACTTGAATGTCTTCTTTGGTGAAGTGTCTGTTCATTTTCTTTGCCCATTTTTTAATTGGATTATTTGTCTTTTTGTTGTAGGGGTGTTGGATTTTAGAGATTAGAGTTATGTCTGACTTCTACTGTAAAAAATTTTTTTCCCAGTCTGTAGGTTCTCTTTTTACTCTTGGTGAAGTTTTCTGATGAGCTTAAGTGTTTAATTTTTAGAAGATCCCAGTTATCTAGCTTGTCTTCTGGAGTTTGTGTGTTGTTGGTTATGGTTTGTACCCTGTTAATGTCATGTATTAGGGCCTATAGCATTGATCTTATTTTTTTCTTCTATGAATTTTATAGTTTTTGGCTTTATATTTAGGTCTTTGATCCATTTTCAATTAGTTTTTGTATATGGTGTGAGGTATGGGTCCTGTTTCATATTTTTACAGGTGGACATCCAGTTTTGCCAGCACCAGTTGTTAAAAAGACTGTCTGTTCCCCATTTGGTGGACTTTGGGCCATTGTTGAAGATCAAGTGACGGCAGTGGATGGATTTACATCTGGGTTCTCAATTCTGTTCCATTTGTCAATGTATCTGTCGTTGTACCAGTACCAGGCTGTTTTGACTACCATAGCTGTATGGTAGGTTCTGAGGTCAGGTAGGGTGAGTCTTTCTACTTCATTCTTCTTCTTCAATAGTGCTTTACTTATCCGGGCTTCTTCCCTTTCCATATATAGTTAACGATTAGTTTTTCCATGTCTTTAAAGAATGTTGTTGGTATTTGGATCACGATTGCATTGTATTTATAAATTGCTTTGGGTAGAATTGTCATTTTCACAATGTTGAGTCTACCTAAACATGAGCATGATATGTTTTTCCATTTATGTAGATCCCTTTGGGTTTCTTGTAGTAGTGTTTTGTAGTTTTCTTTGTATATGTCTTTTACATCCCTGGTTAGATTTATTCCTAATGATTTTTTTTTTTAGGGGCTATTATAAATGGTATTGTTTTCCTGATTTCCTTGTTCTCTTTATTGGTGTATAGGAATCCAACTGATTTTT
>NW_004444006.1:7102358-7137860 GCF_000243295.1 Trichechus manatus latirostris | reverse complement strand
GAACCAACTTTTGGTTTTGTTGATTCTTTCTATTGTTTTTCTATTCTCTATTTCATTTATTTCTGCTCTGACCTTTATTATTTCTTTTCTTCTAGTGGCTGTGGGATTTTCTTGATGTTGTCTTTATATTTGTTCGAATTGTGTAGTTAATGTTTTGATTTTGTCCCTTTCTTCTTTTCTTATGGGTGCATCTATTGCTATAAATCGTCCTCTGAGGACTGCCTTTGATGTACACCAAAGGTTTTGGTATGATGTGTTTTCATTCTTGTTTGATTCTAGGAATTTTTTAATTCCATCTCTGATTTCTTCTATTACCCAGTGATGTGTAAGCAGGGTGTTATTCAGTTTCCATGTAATTGATTTTTTTCCCTTGCTCTTCCTGTTGTTAGTTTCTACCTTGATGGTGTTGTGGTTAGAGAAGACACTTTGTATTATCTCAACATTTTGGATCTTGTTGAGGATTGCTCTGTGGCGTAAGATGTGGTCTATTCTGGAGAACGTTCCATGTGCATTGGACAAGAATGTGTACTTTGCAGCTGTTGGGTGGAGTGTTCTATATATATCTATGGGGCCAAGTTAGCTGACTGTGCCCTTTAGGTCTTCTGTATCTTTGTTGAGTTTCTTTCTAGATATTCGGTACTTTACCGAGAGTGGTGTGTTGAAGTCTTCTACTATTATTGTGGAACTGTCAATTTCTCTTTTCAGTGCTATTAGAGGTCGTTGCATTCATTTTGGAGCCCTGTCATTGGGTACGTAGATGTTTATTATGGTTATGTCTTCATGATGGGTCATCCCATTAATCATTATATAATGCCCTTCTTTGTCTTTTATGGTGGATTTTGTTTTAAAGTCTATTTTATCTGAGATTAGTTTTGTGACTCTTGCTCTTTTTTGATAGCTATTTGCTTAATATATTTTTTCCATCCTTTGATTTTTAATAAATTTATATCTTTGTTTCTAAGGTGTGTCTTTTTTAGACAGCATATTGATGGATCCTCTTTTTTAATCCTGTCACTCTCTGTCTCTTTATGGGTGCATTTAGGCCATTTTCATTCAGTGTAATTATTGATAGGTGTGAGTTTATTGCCTTTTTTTGTGGTGTTGAAGTTTTCTTTCTTACTTTTTCTCTCCTGTGCTGAATTCTTTTTGTATGTCGATTTTTATTCATATGTTTTTGTAGGTTTTGTTTTTAATGAGACTTTATGTTTTCCTTCTTTATTTTGATGAGTAGGTTTGTTAACTTTCTTTGTGATTACCTTGAAATTTATGAGTATCTTCCTAGGTTTGAACCAGTCTATTATTACTTGGCATCGCCTTGCTTTCCTCTCCATTAGAAAATTCAATACCTACACCATTTATTCCATCTTTTATTGATCTGATGCTGTTGTCATTTACAGATTAACTCATCTGGATCCATGTTGTGATTCTTTTGGCTTTGGATAGTCCTTGAGAGTTCATTTCCTAGGTTGTTATCTGGCTGGTACAATCCTGTGTCCTAGATTCAACCTGTGGTCTGATATTGTTTGTTCTCAGATAGAAGGACTCCCTTTAATAATTCTTGTAAGTTTGGTTTGGTTTTTATATAGTCTTTTAATTTCTGTTTCGCTGGAAATGACCTAATTTCACTGTCATATTTGAATGAGAATTTTGCAGGATATATTATTCTTGGCTGGCAGTGTTTTTCTTTCTTATATGTCATCCCATTGCCTTCTTACCTGCATGGTTTCTGCCGAATAATCCGAGCTCAGTCTTACTGTTTCTCCTCTGTATATGACTTTTTTGTTTTTTGTGAGCTGCTCTCAGGATTCTTTGCTTGTCTTTGGTTTTAGCAAGTGTGATTATGATATGCCTTGGTGATTTTATTTTGGGGTCTCTCCTATATGGGTTCGTTGAGTTTCTTGGATGGTCAGCTTTTCATCTTTCATGATATTGGGGAAGTTTTCTGTCAGCAATTCTTCAATGATCCTCTGTGTGCTTTCTGTTTTCTCCCCTTGTTCTGGAACTCCGATCACTCGCAGATTTTTGCTTTTGATTGTATCTCACATAATTCTTAAGGTTTCTTCATTTTTCTTCGTTCTTTTTTCTGATTTTTCCTCAAACAGAATTGTTTCCATATGTTTGTGTTCAGTTTGCTGATCCTGTCTTCTATCACTTCAAACCTGCTCCTGAGCCCTTTTATGACACTGTCCATTTCTTAAATCTTGTTGTTTATCTTTTGGATTTCTAATTGTTGCTTTTGTATGATTTCTAGTTGTGAATTTATTTTTGAATTTTGTTCCTGTGTTATTTTCTTGAATTCTTCCATTTTTTTGTATGTATTTTCTATGAATTTGTCTGCCTTTTCCATGAATTTGTCTATTTTTTCATTTTTTTCTCCTTTTTCTTCAACTCTTGGATACTTCTGAGTGTTAGAGATTTGAATTCCATATCAGGTAGTTGTAGTGCCTTTTCTTCTACTGAAAACTCATCTAATGTTTTATTTTGGACACCTGGTGGAATCATCCTGTCCTGTTTTTGTATATGTTTTGATATTGCCTGCTGTCTTCTGGGCATTCAGTAGTTATTTTCCTTGTTTATTGATTGCAGATTTGTTTGTTTCATCCTGCTTTTTTGTTTTATTTGGTTATGTCTGAGCAGGAGGGCTGCGCATTCTTTGTTGTTTGCTCGTCTGTGAGCATGATACTTTTCACCTCCTCTTCCAGTGGGCAGGGTCAGTCACTCAGATATGCTACAGCAGGACAGGTCCAGCTGAAGGGGAGTTGCTGGGATGGATTTTTTTGGCATGTACTAGGGCTGACAGTGCGGACTTGGAATCAGTGTAGGGCAGGTTCCGGTAGGCCGTGCCTGTGCTACTTGGTGTTGTGATGTTCAGCACATGGTGCAGGTATCCAAAAAGGAAGGGGTAGATTGTGATGTGTGGAGCCAAGATGGGCATTGGAAAGAGGAGAGAGAGTAGAGAGGAATAGGGGCCAAAAAAATACACACAAACAAACAAACGAAAAAGAGTGCTAAGGGAGCTTGCTGTTTGAGTGGAGAGATGAGAGACTGAGAAATGAAGAACAAAAAGAAAAAGGGCAAAAGAAAAAAATGAATGAATAAAAATTAGAGGAAAAAAGGAAGGAAAAAAAAGAAAAGTCCCAGGGATCCTACGAATGTGGCTGGTGGGACTGGGGAAGTTGTACCAGCCTGTGAAGTACAGCCTGGCTAGAAGGGGTAGAGGTGTCACACAGTGCCAGGTATTCAGAAGACAGGAAGAGAAGTTAAGTATAGAGAGACGAGAAACTGGAAATGAAGAAAGACAAAAAGGGAAAAAGAGAGAGAAGAAAACAAAACAAAGAAATAAAGAAAACACACAAGAAAAAGGAAATGCCCCAGGGATGTCACTGTGCATCTGCATAGAGTAAGGGAGTATCTCCCAATCCACGCAGTACTGCCTGGCTAGTAGGGGCTTCGAAGCCAAGAAAACAGCCAAACAAACAAATCAAAACTGAACAAAAAAAGCCTGGGGGATCCCACCATCGTGGTGGCTCAGGCCAGGAAGCTGTTTCTAACAGTGGAGCAGTATTTCACAGCCTTTCAGGAAGAAGCAAAGATGGTACATTGAGCCAGGTATTTGAGAGAAAGGACGGGGAGGGTGGTCAGAGGTAAGGAAGAAATCTAAAGAAGCAGAAAAAAGCAACACCAGCAGCCAGCAAATTGCACTCAGAGAGTCGGCCAGTGTGGACAGGTGGAATCCAAGTGACACCATGGTGAAGATGGTGCTCCCGGCCAAGAGACTGTGGCTGCAGGAAGCAGAGGAGGCCAAGTGGGGGTGAAGAAGTGTGGGTGGTGGGAAACCTGGAAACTCCATGAAGCTGCTTTCTCGTACCCCTGTTCACCAATCTCCGATAGGAGTCCAAGATGGTGGATCCGTGGTGCAGTAGCTGATAGAGACCTTGCTCTCTGTTCTTGATCAATTTCTTATTCTGTTCGGTGCTTGGCTGAGTTCTTTATCTGTTCATTTGATGCTCAGGGTTTCAAGATTGCTGTTTTCTCTGTTTGACTTAGTTTTTCGGATCTTTGCTGTGGAGGGATGGTGTGGTGTGGTGCTTCTGTCTATGGAGTCATGTTGCCTGGAAGTCATTCTATGGGATCTTTGGTGAAAATGTTCGGTAGTGGTAGCCAGGCACCATCAAGTTCTTCTGGTCTCATGGCAAAAGGGGCAGTTGTTCATGGAGGAAATTAGGCACACATTCCATATCCTCCTCCTGTCCCTGCATCTTCTTCTTCCTCTTGCTGCAGGCATATAGAGACCAATTGTTTTGCTTGATTGATGGCTGCTTGCAGGCTTTTAATACCCCAGGCACTGTGCAATGATATAGGAGGTAGAATAGAAGCACTAAACGTGTTATTAGGCCAATTAACTGGGTTGTCCCATGAAACCATGACCCTAAACCTTCAAACCAAGGAACCAAGTCCGATGAAGTGTTTAGTTGTACATAAACACCCTCACCAGCTTCTCTTTTTTTGTCATTGTTGTAATATATCTATCACACAACTTCTTCTAATTCAACTTTTTACAGGTGTATGACTTATTAACAGCACTTACAGTAATCAGCTGTGCAACCCTACCCTTAATCAATGCAATTTTTCCATCACCAGAAACTGAAACTAAGTGCTGTATAAGCAATAACACCACCCTCTCCCCCCCTCCCATCCCTGCTAACCACTAAGAAACTTTGGTCTCTATACATTTGCCTTTTCTTGTCTTTTTATATAAGTATCTTAGTTATCTAGTGCTGCTATAACAGAAATACCACAAGTGGATGGCTTTAAGAGACTGAAATTTATTCTGTCACATTTTAGGAGGCTAGAAGTCTGAATTCAGGCCACTGGCTCTAGGGGAAGCCTGTTCCTCTGTTTGCTCTGGTGGGTGGTCCTTATTCCTTTGCTCTTTGGTGATCTTCATATGGTATGGCATCTATCTTCTCCGATTTCTGCTCTGTTCGCTTGGATAATCTCTTTTATAACTCAAAAAAGATTGACTCAAGATACCCCCTACACTAATCCTGCCTCGTTAACATAATAAAGACAACTCATTCCCTAATAGGATTATAATCACAGGCATAGAGGTTAGGATTTAGAACACATATTTTTGAGGGAAGTAATTCAGTCCATAACAGTGGGATCATGCAATATTTGTCCTTTTGTAATTCACTCATTTCACTCAACATAACATCTTCAAACTTCATCCTTATTGTAGGGTGTATCAAGACTTCATTTCTCCTACTGGGTGAGTAATATTCCATTGTATGTATGTACCACATTTTGTTTATCCATTCATCCTTTGATAGGCATTTAGGTTGTTTCCACCTTTTGGCTATTCTGAATAGTGCTGCAAGGACATTGGTGTAAAACTCTCTGAATCTCTGCTTTCAAGTCTTTTGGGTATGTACCTAGGAATGGAATTGCTAGGTCATGTGGTAGTTCTATTTTTAATTTTTTGAGGAACCACCACACTGTTTTCAACAACTGCTGTACCATTTTTAATTACCACCAGCAATGGATAAGGGTTTCAATTTCCCCACATCCTTGCCAACATTTGTTTTTTGATAGTTTTTTTTATCTTAACCATCCAAGTTGGAATGAAATGTCATCTCATTGTGGTTTTGATTTGCATATCTCTGATGGCTAATGATGTTGAGTGCTTTTTCACGTGTTTGGTGGCCATTTGAATGTCCTCTTTGGTGAAATATCTGTTCAAGTCTTTGGCTCATTTATTTTTTAATTGGGTTATTTGTCTTTTTGTTGTTGTCAAAGTTTTACATATATTTTGGTATTAGATTCTTGCTGCATATGTGGTTTTCAAAGATATTCTCCCAGATGGTAGCTTGTCTTTTCACTTTTTTGGTAAAGTCTTTTGATGAACCTAAGTTTTTAATTTATGTGAGGACCCATTTGTTTATTTTTCTTTTGCTGTTTGTGCTTTGGTTATTATATTAGACAATCCATTGTTGAAAGCTAGGCCTGATAGCATTGCTCCTGCATTTTCTTGTAAGAATTTAGTGGTTTTAGTTTGCACATTAGGTCCTTAGTCCATTTTGAATTTGTTTTTGTATATGATGTGAGGTATGGATCCTGTTTCAATTTTGTGTATGTGGAAATCCAATTTTCCCAGCACCATTTATTGAAGAGACTCTTCTTTCCTCTTTGAATGGACTTAGCACCCTTGTTTGACTGTAGATGTGTGGGTTTATTTCTGGAGTTTTCAATTCTATTCCATTGGTCTGTGTGTCTATTTTCATACGAGTACCAGGCTGTTTTGATTACTGTAGCTGTGTAATATGTTTTAAAATCAGGAAGTGTGAGTCCTTCTACTTTGTTCTTCTCTTTCTACAATGTTTTAGCTATTTGGAGCCTCTTGCCATTCCATATAAAGTTGAGGATTGGTTTTTCTATTTCTGTAAAGAAGGCCATTGGAATTTTGATTGGGATTGTGTTGACTCTATAGATCGCTTTGGATATTATTGACTTTTAACAATATTAAGTCTTCCAATTCTAGAACATGGAAAATCTTTCTATTTATTTAAGTCTTCTTTAATCTCTTTCAACAGTGTTGTATGATTTTCATTGAATAAGTCTTTCACATCCCTGGTTAAATTTATTCCTAGTTGTTTTATTCTCTTAGATGCTATTGTAAATGGAATTATTTCCCTAATTTCTCTTTCAGATTTCTCATTGCTGGTGTGTAGATACCCATCTGATTTTTGTTTGTTGACTTTGTACCCTGCAACTTTGATAAATTTCTCTATTAACTCTAGAAGTTTTCTTGTGGACTCTTGGGATTTCTATATATAGGATCATATCATCTGTGAATAGAGATTATTTTACTTCTTCTTTTTGATGTGGATGCCTTTTCTTTTTCTCATCGTATTGCTCTGGCTAGGATTTCTAATACAATATTGAATAGAAGTCATGAGAATGGTTTCCCTTGTCTTGTTCCCGATTTCAAGGTGAAAGCTCTCAGTCTTTCTCTATCAAGTATAATGTTGGTTGTTGGGTTTTCATATATGCCCTGAATCATATTGAGCAATTTTCCTTCTATTCCAATCTTCTTGAGGGTTGTTATCAAGAAAGGGTGTTGGATTTTATCAAATGCTTTTTGTGTATCCACAGAGACGATTATGTGGTTCTTTTCCTTTGTTCTATTGATATGGTGTATTACGTTGATTGGTTTTCTAATGTTGAGCCATCCCTACATTCCTGGAATGAATCTCACTTGGGAAGAAAATTAGAGCAAGTCCACGAGAACAAAAATATGACTTTGACTGTATCCCACCTGAATTTCAGAGAGCATCTCAAGAATAGATTTGACACATTGAACACTAATGACTGAAGACAAAACGAGTTGTGGAATATGAAGGACACAATACATGAAGAAAGCATGAGATCATTAAAAAGACAGGAGAGAAAGAAAAGACCAAAACAGATGTCAGAAGAGACTCTGAAACTTGCTCTTGAATGCTGAGTAGCTAAAACGAATGGAAAAAAATAAGAAGTAAAATTGCTGAACAGGAGATTCCAAAGGGCTGCTTGAGAAGACAGAGTAAAGTATTATAATGACATGTGCAAAGTTCTGGAGTTAGAAAACCAAAAAGGACGAATAGACTAATCATTTCTCAAGCTGAAAGAACTGAAGAAAAAATTCAAGCTTCAAGTTTCATATTGAAGAATTCTATGGGCAAAATACTGAGCGATGCAGGAAGCATCAAAAGAAGATGAAAGGAATACACAGAGTCACTGTACCCAAAAGAATTGGTCAACGTTCAGCCATTTCAGGAGGTAGCATATGATCAAGAACTAAAAGAAGATGTTCAAGCTGCACTGAAGACATTAGCGAAAAAGAAGGCTCCAGGAATTGACGGAATACCAGTTGATATGTTTCAACAAACAGATGCAGCACTGAAGGTGCTCACTCATCTATGCTTGAAATTTGGAAGACATCTACCTGGCCTACCAGCTGGGGATCCATATTTTATGCCTGTTCCAAACAAAGGCGATCCAACCTAACACAGAAATGATCAAATAATATCATTAATATCACATGCAAGTAAAATTTTGCTGAAGATCATTCAAAAGCAATTGAAGCAGTACATTGATAGGGAACTGCCAGAAATTCAAGCTGGATTCAGAAGAGGATGTGAAACAAGGGATATCATGGCTGATGTCAGATAGATCTTGGCTGAAAGCGGAGAATACCAGAAAGATGTTTACCTGTGTTTTATTGACAATGCAAAGGCATTCGATTGTGTGGATCATAACAAATGGTAATTCCAGAATACTTAATTGTGCTCATGCGGAACCTGTGCATAGACCAAGAGACAGTTGTTTGAACCGAACAAGGGGATACCATGTGGTTTAAAGTCAGGAATAGTGTTCATCAGGGTTGTATCATTTCGCCATACTTCTTATTCAATCTGTATGCTGAGCAAATAATCTGAGAAGCTGGACTATATGAAGAAGAACAGGACATCAGGATTGGAGGAAGACTCATTAATGACCTGCAATATACAGGTGACACAACTTTGCTTGCTTATTGTGAAGAGGACTTGAAGCACTTACTGATAAAGATCAAAGACTGCAGCCTTGAGTATGGATTACACCTCAACATAAAGAAAACAAAAATCCTCACAACTGGACCAATAAGCAATATCATGATAAACGGAGAAAGGACTGAAGTTGTCAAGGACTTCATTTTACTTGGATCCACAATCAACGCCCATGGAAGTAGCAGTCAAGAAATCATAGAACACATTGCATTGGGGAAATCTGCTGCAAAAGACCTCTTTAAAGTGTTAAAAAGCAAAGATGTCACCTTGACGACTAAGGTGTGCCTAACCCAAGCCATGGTTCTTTTAATTGCCTCATATGCATGCAAAAACTGGACAATGAGTAAGACCGAAGAAGAATTGACACCTTTGAATTATGTTGTTGGTGAAGAATATTGAATATACCATGGACTGCCAAAAGAAGGAACATATCTGTGTTGAAAGGAGTACAGCTGGAATGCTTCTTAGAAACGAGGATGGCATGACTTAGTTTCACGTACTTTGGACATGTTATGAGGAGGGGTTAGTCCCTGGAGGACATCATGCTTGATAAATTAGTTGTTGTTAGGTGCAGTCAGGTTGGTTCAGACTCATAACGACCTATGTACAAAGGAAAGAAACACTACCAAGTCTTGCATCATCTTCACAATGGTTATGCTTGAGGGTATTGTAGCCACTGTGTCAATCCATCTCCTTGAGGGTCTTCCTCTTTTTCGCTGACTCTCTACTTTACATCTATTTTACTTTACAAGGGAGTTTCCTTGGGGTGTGGCCTGGATTGAATATAAGTGGACTTTCTGGCAAAGCTTGTGGTCTTTTGCTCGCTCTGTATCCTGCAGCTGGCTCTTGTTCATCTGACCTCTGGTTCTTGGGACTTGAGCTAGCAGCTTACCTGCGGTCTTGCCTACCTATCTTGGGATTCGTGGGTCTTTGCAGCCTGTCAGCAAAGAGCCCTGCTGTCTGATCTGCTGAGATTGTGTTTGCAATCCTCATGCAGCTACATGAATCAGGAGAAGCTTCTATCCTGACCCACGGACTTGGGACATTTCATCCTCTACAACTGCCTGAGCCATTTCCTTGAAATGAATCTCTCTCGATATATATTTATATGCTTTACTGGTTGTGCGTTTCTACAGAACACAGACTAAGACAGTGCATAAATTTGAATAATAGTCATATTAACTGGTCTTCCTTGTAGGTGTATGGATATTATTCTATCATTGACAGTGTTGTACTTCAGCATACATCTTGAAATGTTGTTTTTGATGATGGATGTGATACCATTTCTCTTCAATTTGTCATTCTCGGCATAGTAGACCATATGATTGTCTGATTCAAAATGGCCAATACCAGTCCGTTTCAGTTCATTCATGCCTAGGACATAGATCTTTATGCATTCCATTTCATTTTTGACACCTTCCATTTTTCCTAGATTCATACTTTCCACGTTCTGAAAGTGCTGGTTGCAGCACGTTCTTGTCATTTTCAGTTTTGCCACATCACCAAATGAAGGTCCCAAAAGCTTGACTGCATCTACATCATTAAGGTTGACTCTACTTTGAGGATGCAACTCTTCCCTGTCGTATTTTGAGTGCCTTCCAACGTGAGGGTCCCATCTTTTGGCACTGTATCAGACAGTTTCTCTGCTGTTCATAGGGTTTTCACTGGTCAATTTTTCGGAAGTAGACTGCCGGGTCCTTCTTCCTAGTCTTTCTTAATCTGGAAGGTTTGCTGAAACCTGCCCTCCATGGATGACCCTGCTGGTATTTGAAATAATGATGGCATAGTTTCTAGCATCACAGCAGCATGCAAGTCAATCTTTATTCTAATATTTATTATTTCTTTCCTTTTGCTAGCTTAGGATTTAATTTGCTCTTCTTTTTCTATTCCTTAGTGTGCACAATTAGGTTATTGATTTGAAATCTTTTTTTTAATGTAGGTGTTTACAGCTATAAATTGCCCTCTGAGCACTGCCTTAGTTGCATCCTGTAAGTTTTGATATGTTGTGTTGTTATTTTCATTTACCTCAAACTGTTTTCTTATTTCCTTTTTTACTTCTCTGACTCATTGGTTTTTTAACAGAGTGTCGTTTAATGTCCACAGATTTCTGAGTTTTACAGTTTTCCTTTTTTTCAGCTATTTCTAGTTTTATTCCACTGTTATCAGGAAAGATACTTTTTATGATTTCAATCATCCTAAATTTATTAAGACTTATTTTGTGGCCATAATATGATCTTTCTTTAAAATTTTCTGTGTTCATTTGAGAGGAATGTGTATTCTGCTGATGTTAAGTGGAGTGTTCAGTATATGTCTCTTAGGTCTAACTGGTTTACAGTGTTACTCAAGTTCTCTATTTCCCTTGTTACTCTTCTGTCTGGTCATTGTATCCATTATTGAAAGTGAAGTATTAAAGTCTCCAACTATTGTGGAACTGCCTATTTCTTCTTTAATTTCTGTCAATGTTTTCTTCATATATTTTGGGGCTCTGTTGTTAAGTGCATATATTTTTAAAAATGTTATGTTTTCTTGATGGATTGAACCTTTTATAAACATATAATGTCCTTGTCTCTTGTAACCTTTTTTTGACTTAAAATCTATTTTCTCTGATAATAGTTTAGCCGCTTCAGCTCTCTTTTGTTTACTGTTTTCATGGAATATCTTATTTATCCTTTTACTTTCAATCTTTTTGTGTCTTTGTATTTCAAGTGAGTCTTTTGTAGACATATGTATATACATCATGTTTTCTTTTTTATCCATTTTGCCAATATCTGCCTTTTAATTGGAGATTTTTATCTGTTTACATTCAAAGTAATTACTGACAAGGAAGGATTTACTTCTGCTATTTTGATATTTGTTTTTTGTTTGTCTTATTTTTTTCCCTTAATTGTTGTATTACTGCCTTTTTTTTTTTTTTTTTTTTTTTGTAGTGTGGTATTTTGATTCCCTTTTTCCTTCCTTTTCTGATTATTTTTTAGGCTGTTTTCCTTAGTGGTCACATGTTAACATCTTAATCTTACAAGAACATAGTTTGTATAATATCAACTTAGTTTCAGTATTACAAAAGACTCTGATCCTATACATCTCCATTCCTCCCCCTTTATATTATTTTTGTTGCAGTTTACATCTTTATACGTTGTGTGGACATTAACTTAGAGTTATAATTATTGTTCAGTGTTTTTGTCTTTTAAATCATATAGGAAAAGAATGAGTTATAAACCATAAGTATAATAATACTGGCTTTCGTATTTACTTTTGCAATTACCTTTACCAGTCTTCTTTGTATCTTCATATGGCTTTGATTTACTATCTAGTGTCTTTTCATTTCAGCCTGAAAGACACCTATAGTATTTCTTGTAAGGCATGTCTGCTGGTAATGAATTCCCTTATCACTGATTTATCTGGTAATATCTTAATTTCTTGTTCATTTTTGAATGATAGTCTTGCCAGCTATAGCAATCTTTTTTAATTTAATTTTATTGTGCTCTAGGTGAAAATTTATAGTGCAAATCAGTTTCTCATTCAATAATTTATAAACAAATTGTTTTGTGACATTAGTTGCAATCCCCAGAATATATCAGCACTCTTCCCCTTTTCACCCCAGGTTCCCCATGTCTATTTGTCCAATTTTCCCGTCCCTTCCTGCCTTCTTGTCTTTGCTTTTGGGCAGTTGTTGCCCCTTTGGTCTCATATACTTGATTGAAATAAGAAGCATGTTCCTCACGTGTGTTACTGTTTGTTTTATAAGCCTGTCTAATCTTTGCCTGAAAGATGGACTTTAGGAGTGGCTTCAGTTCTGAATTAGCAGGGTGTCCAGAGGCCATTGTCTCGGGGATTTCTGCAGTCTCTGTCAGACCAGTAATACTGGTCTTTCTTGTGAATGTGAATTTTGTTCTACATTTTCGTCCCATTTTGTCTAGGACCCTATATTGTGATCCCTGTCAGAGCAATCTGTGGTGGCTGCTCGGTACCATCTAGTTCTTCTGGGCTCAGGCTGGTGGAAGCTGTGGTTCAGGTGGTCCATTAGTCCTCTGGACTATTACTTTCCTTGTGTCTGTTTTTTTTCCATCTACTTTGCTCCAGACAGGATGAGACCAGTAGATGTATCTTGGATGACTGCTCGCAAGCTGTAAAGGCCCCAGATGCTGCTTACCAAAGTAGGATAGAAAACTTTTACTTTGGGAACTATGTTATGCTAATTGAGCTAGATGTTCCCCAAGACTATGGTGCCCACGCCTCAGCACCAATAACTCGGTCCCTCAAGGTGTTTGTATGAGTCTATGAAGCCTCTATGCCTTTGCCTTGGTCCAATTGTGCTGACTTCCCCAATATTGTGTGTTGTCTTTCCCTTCACCAAACTTAACACTTGTCTACTACCTAGTTAGAGATTTCCCCTCCCCAACCCTCCTGTACCTCGTAACCATCAAAGATTTTTTTTCTGTGTGTAAAATTTTTCTTGTGTTTTTATAATAGTGGGCTCATACAATTTTTTTCCTTTTGTGATTGACTTATTTCACTCAGCATAATGCTGTCCAGATTCATCCACAATGTGAGAAGTTTCATGGATTCATCATAGTTCTTTATCATTACATAGTATTTCATTGTGTGTATGTACCATGATTTGTTTATCCATTCGTCTCTTGATGGACACTTAGGTTATTTCCATCTTTTTGTTATTGTGAATAATGCTGCAATGAACATGGGTGTGCATATGTCTATTCGTGTGCTGGCTCTTTTTCCTCTAGGATATATTCCTAGGAGTGGGATTGCTGGACTGTGTGGTATTTCTATTTCTAGCTTTTTAAATAGGCACCATATCATTTTCCATAGTGATTATACCATTCTACATTCCTACCAGAAATACATAAGTGTTCCAATCTCCTCGGGACCTCTCCAAAATTTGTTATTTTCTGTTTTTTTGATCAGTGCCAGTAATGTCGAAGTGAGATGGTATCTCATTGTAATTTTGATTTGCATTGCTCTAATGGCTAATGATTGTGAGCATTTCCTCATATGTCTGTTAGACACCTGAATGTCTTCTTTGGTGTAGTGTCTGTTCATACCCTTTGCCCATATTTTAATTGGTTTATTTGTGTTTTTGTTGTTGAGGTGTTAAAGTATTTTATAGATTTTAGAGATTAGACTGTTGTTGGATATGTTGTAGCCAAAATTTTTTTCCTGCTCTGTAGGTTCTCTGTTCACTCTTTTGATAAGCATAAGTATTTAATTTGTAGGAGCTCCCAGTTATCTAATTTATCTTCTGGTGTTTGTGAATTGTTAGTTATTGTTCGTATTGTGTTTATGCCATATATTAGGGCAACTAGCATTGTCTTTATTTTTTATTCTATGATCTTTATCCTTTTAGGTTTTATATTTAGGTCTTTGATCTATTTTTAGTCAATATCTGTGAATGGTGTGAGGTTTGGTCTTGTTTCATTTTTTTTACAGATGAACATCCAATTTTGCCAGCACCATTTGTTAAAAAGACTTTTTCCTCATGTAATGGACTTTTTTTCCTGTGTCAAAAATCAGCTGACCATACATCTGTGTTCTTGATTCTGTTCCGTTGGTCTCTGTATCTGTCATTGTACCAGTTCCAGGCTGTTTTGACTACCCTGGCTGTACAGTAGGTTCTGAGACCAGGTAGTGTTATGCCTCCTAGTTTGCAATTTTTCTTCAAAATGCTTTGCTTAACCGAGGTCTCTACTTTCTTTATAAGGTTGGTGATTAGTTTTTCCATGTCGTTAAACAATGTTGTTGGAATTTGGGTCAGGTTTGCATTATATCTGTAGATTGTTTTGACATTGTCATCACTTATAGATTGTTATCTCTTTTTCCCTGTTTTAAGTTTTGCTTTGTTTTATTATTGAGTGCTCTACCTAGGTTGGTATCTGGGTGATGCTGTCCTGTATCCCTGACTCCAGTTTTTTTCTGATGTTGGTGATTCTCTAACTGAAGGACTCCCTTTAGTATTTCCTGTAAGTTTGGTTTGGTTTTTCCCTTAATTTCTGTTTATCTGTAAATTTTCTAATTTTGTCATCATAGTTGAGAAAGAGTTTCATAGGATATATTATTCTTGGTTGGCAGTTTTTTTTTGTTTGTTTTTTGTCTTTGTAGGTTTTATATATGTCATCCCATTGCTTCTTGCTTTCATAGTTTCTGCCCAGTAGCCTGCATAGTTTTGCCAAGTAATCAGAGCTAATCTTATCGTTTCCCCTTTGTAAGTGACCTTTTTCTTCCAGCTACTCTCAGGATTCTTTGTCTTTGGTTTGGAAAGTGTGATTATGTCTTGGTGGCTTTCTTTTGGAGTCTGTCATATATGGGGTTTGATGAACTTTTTGGACGGTTAGCTTTTCATCTTTCATGATATTTGGGAAGTTTTCTTCCAGCAAATATGCAACATTCTTCTCTGTGTTTTCCATTTTTTACCCCTTTTCTGGAACGCTGAGCACAAGCAAATTTTTGCTCTTGATTGCGGCCCACATAATTATTAGATTTTCTTCATTTTTCTTTATTTTCTCTGATTTTTCTTCAAACAAGGTGGCTTCCATGAGTTTGTCTTCAGTCTTGCTGATTTTGTCTTCCATTGTTTTGAATTTGTTCCTAAAGCCTTCTATTGTGTTATCCATTTCTGAAATTTTGTTGTTCATCTTTTGGATTTCTAGTTGCTGGTTTTGTATGCTCTCTAATCATTTATTTTGACTTTTTTTCTCTGAATTCTTATATTGCTTTGTCTGTTTTCCTTGATTTTTGTTTATTTTTTCCTTGGTTTCATCTGTGTTTTCCTTGATATCTTTCCTAATCTCTTGGAGAACACTAAATATTAATCTTTTGAATTCTATATCAGGTAGCTCCAATGCCTTTTCTTCTTCCAGAAGGTTATCTGATTCTTTATTTTGGTCACTTGCTGGAACTATCTTGTCCTGCTTTTTTATGTTTTGATATTGTCTGCTGTCTGCAAGACACTATGGTGTTGTTTTCTTTATTTATTGATTTTATATTTCATCCTGTTTTTTAGTTTTATTTACTATGTGACAGTGGGTGGGCCAGGTGTGCTATGCTGCTTGCTCCTTTATGGGCATGATAGCTCTCACCACCTTATCCAGGTGGGCATTGCAGCTGCAGGCAGGGAGAGCCTCCTTTGCTGTATGCTGGTTGGCAAGGTGGCTTAGGGCAGATTTGGCAGCCACTGTCTGCCTCTTGATGTTGTTTCAGTAGTGTAGGAGCATTCACAGCCCCTCGCCACATGAGCGGGGGTGTCAGACTGGGAGTGGTACATGTTCACTTCCCACCATTCAGCAACTTGTCGTGTGGTGGGAGGGGAGGGATAGTGTAGGCCCTGTGTGGTAGTGGGCATGAGTGCTGGGGGTGCTCTAGCCATGGCAGCACATCGGGTGTCCATGGAAAGGGGATGAGGTGGTGTACAGAGTTAGGTGCAAGGGTGAAAGGAAAGAAAAGAGAAAAAGCAATGTGTCAGGAGCCAGTGGGTGAGGGTGTTGTAGACCCGGGTTTGGTGGGAAGAGGGGGATGTAGTGTACAGGATTAGGTGAGAGGGAGAAAGAAAAGAAGGAAAGAAATAGAAAAGAAATGGGAAAAAATGGTAGCTCTTTGGGGGCATGTAGGTGAGGGCAGGATGGATCTGGGACAGTGGCGGGCTGAAGTGCCAGCAGCACCCCGGGGCTGGTTGGAAGGGTTGATAGGTGGCATATGAGGCTAGGTAGGAGTGAGAAAGAAAAGAAAGGGAGGAAAATAGAGAAAATGAATGGTGGTGTGGTAAGGGCCAGCAATTGAAGCCAGGGCTAACTCGTGGGCTGGTGGAAAGGGAGGGGAGGTGGCTTACAAGACTAGGTGGGAGGGAGAAAGGAAATTTAAAAAAAGGAAAAAATGGCAGTGTGATGGGAGCTGGTGGGTGAAGGTGGGGTGGACCCAAGGAGGTCACTTACTGTGGTTTCTCTAGCCACAGCCGTGCAGTGGGGGCTCGTGGGAACTGGTGTATTGGGCTAGGTGGAAGGGAGAAAGAAAAGGATCAAAGAGAAAGAAAAAAAATTGCAACATTTTTGGGGATGGTGGGTTTGGGTGGGACGGACCCGGGGACCAGTGGGAGGGGAATGGAGGTGGCATAGAGTTCTAGGTGGGAGGGAGAAAGACAAGAAAGAAAAGCAAGAAAAAATGGCACAGCAGGAGCCAGTGGGTGGGGACAGGGAAGACCTGAAGAATTGGTGGGCTGCTGGCTCTCTAGCTGTAACAGCTCAGTGGGTGCCAGCAGGAAGGGGGAGGAGACATGGCATACAGGGCTAGGTGTGTGGGAAAAAGAAATGGAACAGACAAAAAAAATGATGTCATGGTGGGGGCCAGTGAGTGGGGGAGGGAAGACCCGGGGGCTGGTGGAAAGGGAGGGAAGGTGGCATATAGGGTTAGGTAGGAGGGAGAAAGAAAAAAAAAGAAAAAGTAGTGGTGTGGCATGAGCTAGCGGGTTGGGTCTGGGCAGACCTGGGGTAGTGGTGGGCCAGTGGCTCTCTAGCTGTGGCTGCATGTCCGGGCATGGCTGGAAGGGCGGGGAAGTGGTATACGGTCTACATTGGAGGGGGAAAGAAAAAGAAGAAAGAGGAAAAAAAGAGAAAAAATGGCACAGTGTGGGCCAGTGAATGGAGGTGGGCCAGACCCGGGGGTTAGATGGAAGGGAGGGGAGGGGCTGTATGGGTGTAGGTGGCAAGGTGAAAGAAAAGAAGGAAAGAAAGAAAAAAGAAGGAAAAAAATGATGGCGTGTTGGGGGTCAGCATTTGGGGACAGGGCTTTTCCGGGGCAATGACAGGCCAGTGCCTCTTTAGCTGTGGCATTGCAGCAGGGGGAATGTGGGGGAGGTGGCGTACTGGGGTAGATGGGAGGGAGAAAGAAAAGGAAGAAAGAAAACAAATGGTGGTGTGATGGGGGTGGTGAGTGGGGGCAGAGCAGTACCAGGGGCCAGTGGGGAAGGGAGTTGGCACATGGGGCTAGGTGGAAGGGAGAAAGAAATGAAAGAAAAAAATGGTGGTATGGTGGGAGCTGACAGGAAGTGGGGAAGTGGCGTACAGGGCTAGGTGGGAGAGAGAAAGAAAAGGAAGAAAGAGAAAAAAAAAGCCCCATGATGGGAGGGGGTGGAGCAGGTCTGGGAGGTGGAAGGGGGCTGGTATTGTTGATCCTGATGGTGGGGACTGCCAGGATGGGGGGGCTTGTTGCTTCTACTTACCAGAAGGATTAGGGGTGGGAAAGTGGTTACTGGGTGCTCTGTCTCTAGTTGGGAGCTCTGTGAAGTTGCCTTTCTGTACTCTCTGTCCAGGGTCGTTGCTATCTGTGTTTCAAGATGGTGACACTGTGTCACGTTAGCTGGTAGGGGACCTCTACTCTGTATCTATCCTTGTTCTCTGTTTTCTATCAGTTTCTTCTTTCATTAGGTGTTTGATCTAGTTCTTTTTCCCTTTGTTTGTTGCTCATGTTTGCAGGATTGATGCTTGTTATCTGCTTTACTTAGTTTTTCAGGTTTTTGCTGCATAGAGATGGCATGATGCGTCTGTCTAGGGCACCATGTTAGCTCCACCTCCCCGATATAGTATTCTTGGTTGACAGTTTTTTTCTTTCAGCACTTTACATATTTTATCCCACTGCCTTCTAGTCTCTTCTGATGAGAAAACAGCTGATAATCACATTTTGGATTTCTTATACATTATGAGTTGTTCCTTTCTTGCTACT
Organism: Trichechus manatus latirostris; assembly: GCF_000243295.1. Lineage (NCBI taxonomy): Eukaryota > Metazoa > Chordata > Mammalia > Sirenia > Trichechidae > Trichechus > Trichechus manatus. Next base: position 7,119,549 of record NW_004444006.1, on the reverse strand, counting down.
TTCCAGATTCTCTTTTTCTGTCTCTTTTGACAATTTGAATGCAATGTGTCTAGGCGTGGATCTCTTTGAGTTTTTCCTCCTTCAAGATCTTTGAACTTCTTGGATGTGTAGATTTTTCCCTCTCATCAAATTTTGGATATTTTCATCCACTACCATATTTTTTCATAAATAACATGCATGCTTTCCATTTGTTTGCCAATCACGTCCTCCCCCCACGAAGTAAATTCATATGCACCGTATGCCAGTTTTTCTTTACAGCAACAAATGGGCATAGTGCACTTATAAAAATACCTCATAGGGGGAGTGTGTGATTGGCAAACAAACGTAGAACACACGTGTTATTTGTGTAAAAATAGTATTCCTTCAAATATTCTTTCTGCGCCTTTCTGTCTTTTGTTATTCTGTGTCACCCACAATGCATATCTTAGACTGCCTGATAGTGTCCCACATGTCTCTTAAGCTCTGTTCACTTTTTCTTCATTCTTTATCCTTTGTGCTCCTCAGACCAGATAGTTTCAGTTGTCCTATATAGAAGTTCACTGCTTCTCTCTTCTGCTCGCTCAAATCTGCTGCTCAACCCCTCTACTGAAAATTTCATTTCAGTTATTGTACTTTTTATATCCAGTATTTTTATTTAGTTCTTTTTTATATAATGTCTACCTCTTTACTGATATTCTAATTTTCTTCATTTCCTTTATTTCTTTGTTCATGGCTCCTTTAGCTCTTTAAGCATAATTAAGGCACTTGAAGTCTTTGTCTAGTAAGTCCAATGTCTGGTCTTCAGTGACAGGTTCTGTCAACATATTTATTTATTTAGAATAGACCATACTTTTCTCTTATTTTTATGCTTTGTGGTTTTTTTTGTTGTTGTTGAAAAGTGAAAATTTGAATATTAATATGTAGAGACTCTGGAAATTAGATTTTTTCTTTTCCTCAAGGTTTGTTGTTCTTGATTATTGAAGCCTGTAGTCATCTGTTTGTTTTGTGGCCTTTTCAAGTTATCTTTGGAAAGCCTGTATTCCCTGTCCTGAGTGGTTACTGAAGTCTCTGTTTTTTTATCTTGTGTTTAGCCAGTGTTTTAACAGACATGTCCCTGAACAGCAAGAGCATTTTTTTTTTTTTGGTTCATCATTCGTTTGATTGCTGTAAACCTTTGACTGTTTTCCAGAGTTCTGACAAAGTTGATTCTAATAGTTTCTGCTTTTTTCTAAATTGTACTTTAGAGGAAGGCTTACAGAACAAACTAGATTCTCATTATTTCACATATTGTTTTATGACATTGGTTAACAACCCCATTACATGTCAATACTCTCCCTTCTCGACCTTGGGTTCCCTATTACTAGCTTTCCTGTCCCCTCCTACCTTCTAGTCCTTGCCCTTGGGTGGGTGTGCCCCTTTAGTCTCATTTTGTCCTATGGGCCTGTCTAATCTTTGGCTAAAAGATGAACCTCAGGAGTGGCTTCATTACTGAGCTAATAGAATGTCCAGGGGCCATACTCTCAGGGTTTCTCCAGTCTCTGTCAGGCCTGTAAGTCTGGTCTTTCTTTGTGAGTTAGAATTTTGTTCTACATTTTTCTCCAGCTCTGTCAGGGACCCTCTGTTGTGATCCCTGTCAGAGCAGTCAGTGGTGGTAGCCAAGCACCATCTAGTTGTACTGGATTCAGTATGGTGGAGGCTGTGGCAGTTGTGGTCTATTAGTCCTTTGGACTAATCTTTCCCTTGTGTCTTTAGTTTTCTTCATTTTCCCTTGCTCCTGAAGAGGTGAGATCAGTGGAGTATCTTAGATGGTCGCTCACAGGTTTTTAAGACCCCATACGCTACTCACCAAAGTAGAATGTAGAACGATTTCTTTATAAACTATGTTATGCCAATTGAGCTAGCTGTTCCCTGAGACCGTGGTCTCCACAGTCTTCTTGTTTTTTTGATATTTCTGTGGATGGACAGGTATTTGGAGTTGTCTTGTTATTTTGCTGATGTCACTTCTTCATACTTTTTTCTCTGTGTTCTTCAGATTGCATAATCTCTATTGATTTATATTCCAGTTCGCTTATTCTTTCTTCTGCCTGCTCAGTTTTAATGTTGAAACCTTCTAGTGAATTTTTCATTTCAATTATTGTACTTTTCAACTTTAAAATTTCCATTTGGTTCTTTTTTATAATTTTTAACTTTAATTGATATACTCCTATTTTCTATTTGATGAGATATTTTTATTTTACCTTCCTTTAATTCTTTAACCATAGTTTCTTTTATCTCTTTGAACATGTTTTAATAATTGCTTTGAAGTCTTTTTCTACTAAGTTCAACATCTGAGCCCCCCAAAGGCAGTTTCTAGTGCCCCTTTTTCTGTCTGAATGGGTCACACATGTTCCATTGAATGTCTTATAATATTTTGTTGAAAACTAGAAATTTTAGGTAATATATTTTAACAACTCTGGATACTGGTTCCTCTCTTCCACGTGGACCTTATTGTTTTTATTGCTTGTTTGCTCATTTATTTGTTTAGTCACTTGGCTGGAGTAATTCTGTGGAGTCCATTTTCCCTGCAGTGTACAAATTTTAATGTTCCTGCTCAGATTTTTCCCCTTGTTTTTATTTTTTAGTAGCTTCCGAGCAGTAACCTCTGCATTTGCATAAACTACTTGTTGGCTCAAGATTGTGCTTAAGCCCAGTTAAGAAAAACCAAACCAAACCAAATGCCGTTGAGTTGATTCCAACTCATAGCAACCCTATAGGACAGAGTAGAACTGCTGCATAGGGTTTCCAAGGAGTGCCTGGTGGATTTGAACTGCCGACCTTTTGGTTAGCAGCCATAACTTTTAACCACTATGCCAGCCCAGTTAGCCAGTTATATTTTCACCCTGTCCTGTTGGGTGTGTGTGTGGCTTAGAGACTGTTTTCACAGGTCAAGAGTTTATGATTTTGCCCCACATTCAGTCAGGGACTAGTAACTTGGATGTTCTCTCTCTGGTTCTTCTGAGAGGGCACAGCCTTGGGCATGCACACAGTCTCCCGGACCACTGGGGATAAGTGGGATTTTATTCTGAAATCTGGTTTTTAAAACTTCACCTCCAGGTCAGAGTAGTTTATTTTTCAGTCAGTGTTTGATCAGAGGTTCTACTTAAGCTCCATGAACCAGTAAGGCTGAAGGCTCTTCTGTTGCATCTGTGTATGCCTTGAAGAATGCTTTTTCGTCTGTCCCACATCTTGCTCTGATTGCTCCCAAGTGGTTGCAGCCTAGTGTATTTGCACACCCTTATGGACCCTCAGGGATGAGTGTGATCCTGGGATGGCTCATTTTGGCTGTCTCTTTCTCTGGTTCTCTTTGTTAAACTTCTAACTGTTCTGTTCTTTCACTTGTTGCTACTATTACCATGGAACTACCAGTTCCTCTTAATTGCTCACCATCAGGATTTCTATTGCTTTTGACAATGCCTTTGGGCAAGAACTGCTTCCTGCTCCTGTCCAGATAAAATCAGTCCCCTCAGACAGACATGCAGAGCTCTTTGTCTTTATGGCCTGCTTCTCCCCTGCGGCACAACCTCTGTGCTTCTGCACTGGAACTGGGGGAGGGAGTGTGGCATGCTTCTACCAAAGTGACAACTACTATAAGTGTGGGTGCTGTTGGGGATGATAGACCCTAATCTCAGCTTGCCCCTCTTGACATGAAACTTCTTCCCTATGGACAAACTGAGGTGAATGTGGTCCAGGTTCCAATATTTTTGATTTGTCATGCTTGGGTTAGAGTTCTTACTCTACGATTGAGAACTGGGTGGGGAAAGGGAGTCCCAGTACTCTCAGTTGTGCCTTTCCAAAATAGTGCTTCCACAATGCCAGGCAGCCTGCCCCTCCCAAGGTGAAACAGTAGCATAGGACTTCTCGGGGAAGGAGTTCGTATCTGATTGGCTGCAATTCTCTAGAGCAGAGTTTCTCTCGTGCGGAGTTGGTGTGGATGAGAGCAGGTCATAGCACAAATTCCACAGACTCTAAGTGTTCTTACTGATATTTAGTCAATTTTCTTGAATAAATGTTACCCCATTCGCTGTATGTCCTCAAGACAATTACCAGAAACTTTAAATGGTTGTTTGTTTTAATGATTTGTTTAACCTGTTAAATGGTTGTTTTCACTGGGAAGAGGATCCACTGAGCTCTTTATATTCCAGAAGTCCCACTCCTGTTCGGTTATTTTAAAAGCTGGAAGTAGAAGTTTCAGTGTACCAAAGTGAACTTGTATTAGGTAGGGCTTAAAATGACTGTTGTTGTTAGTTGCTGTTGAGTCAATTCCGACGCATGGCGACCCTACGTGTTACAGAGTACAACTGTTCTGTAAGGTTTTCTTGGCTGTAATCTTAATGGAAGCAGATCATCAGATCTTTTCTTCTGCGGTACTGCTGGGTGGGTTCGAACCACCAACCTTTAGGTTAGTAGCCAAGGTTAAATCATTCATACCACCTTAATCAAGCAAAATATGGTCATGCAAATAAGTCTGATACAAAGTTAATTTCAAATATGTCATAGCCAAAGCATTATATCCTTGGCAGAAAGCTGAAAGCCCAAAGTTTGGTAATTCTTGGTTGGATATTTGAGAGTTAATTTTTTAAAAAGAAATACATCAACTAAATACATCTTTAATTTAGTTCAGTTCACCAAAATTTTATTGACATTCTACCTACCCATTTTATGGTGAATGATCTTTGTTTTGCTTGTTAAATTTTAGGTTTTGAAACCCCAAGACATATTAATATATTATTTGTGGTGACCAGAATATTCCATAGATAATATAGTTAGGTAATTAAAGCACAGAAATGAATGTCAAATTTCTGTATTCCCCAACTTTCATTTTCAATATCAATTTAGGAAATATTAAAATCATTTAACTGCTAAGTTGGTTCATTCAGCTGCAAAGTGAAACTAATAGTGCTTCACAAGGGTGTTGTGAGGCTTAGTGAATATTGCTAAAGCATTCATTTTCTGTGAAAACAGCTATATTTTTTTTATTTAAAAAAATTTATGTTTCCTAGACTTTATAGGGTCACTTGTGAGTCAGAATTGACTCCACCACAATGGGTACAGGTAGACTTTAAAATGCACCCATTAAGAGCTTGTGTATACATGTAAACTATTTTAATACTGTATATATATAACCAAATGGAAAAGAGTATTAATATAATAATAGCATTGATTCATTGGATACCTCCTGAGGAAATTGGAGTTTTCCACAGTTAGAAAGTATTAGTTTATACAACTGATTTTCATGTAGTAATTCACTGATGATCTGTTGTGCAAAATAGAAAAAGTTGGAGTAAAGTGAAATTATACCACGTCTTCTCAGTAATACATAAACTTGAAAAATCATATGTAATTGAAATGAATGTATACATACATATTCTTTTTTTCTTTTTTAATGATAGCCAAAGCTATGATATTGGGAAGATGGATAAGAACTCTATTGGGCCAGAAATGCTGGTAAGGATCATGTTAAATATTTCAGAAGTAGATTGAAGAAATACATATAATATTATTATTATAAAATTAGGATAGTCTACTCCTCCATTTATGAGTAGATTATCCGTTGGGCATGTCATTTAACTTATCAATGCATTCGTTTCCTCATCTGTAAAATTGATATACTACCAATAGTATCTACCACACAGGATTATACCCGTAAGTTAATATATGTAAAGTGCTTGGAACAATGTATGGCTATATAACTTTTAGCTTTTATTATTGCAAATTAAGAAATTCCAGGTTTTTCCCAGCCACCCAGATAGAACATGCTTGTGTATGGAAGCTAATTTTAATACTTAATCAAGCAAAATATGATCATGCAAATAAATCTGATATAAAGTTTATTTCAAGCATGCCACAGCAAAATGGATTTTGGGGGGAATATCCATCTCTGAAGTAAGTGAATTAAAACTTAACTGAGTGCCTAGACTACGTAACTAGCATTGTGATAGATAGAGAATAAAAGAGAGGTATAAAATGTGGCCTTTGCCTTTAAGGAGCTTACGTTTGAAAGATAATACCAGTAGTACAATTGAAACAATTTTGGAAAAATAAGTGATAAACTGTGTGATACTTATCTGAAGTATGTAGAAGGGCATGCAGAAAAGGGGAATATCAGGGTTGGTGAGAGTAGTTGAAAAAGCTTTCCGGTAGGAGACAAGCCTTTAAAAGTATATGGAGTCCATACTGTTAGAAAGCAGGAAGAAGGGGATTCCAGGCAAGAGATCTAGATGAGAAAATTTTGATTGAGTAAATGAGGATGAAGATAGGATACAAGTCTTACTGGAATGGACTGTTTATATTTCAAAGTATGATGAAGTAAGATTATCAAGTAGTTATTTTCATGCTAGTGGTACTTTATTGAGGTATAAACTGCAAAAATCTTAAGTGTACAGATTGATAAATTTTAATATATGTATACAGTTGTGTAACTATCACACAGATCAAGATATGGAAATTTCTATCATCCCCAAATTTCCCTTTTATCCCTTTCCAGTCAATACATCATCCCTGTTTAAGATAAAACCACTGTTCTGACTTCTCTCACCGTAAATTAGTTTTGGTTGTTCTTGAACTTTGTATAAATGAAATTATACAATATGTATTGTTTTATGTCTGACTTCTTTTGCTTACCATAATAGTTTTGAGATTCATCTGTTTTGTTATGTCTTTCTGATGATTTGACCCTTTTGCTATTATGAAATAGCTACACTCTTTCTCAGGGATGCCATATTTACTCCATAAAAGCCCTCTAGGGGAGTTTATAAGTTCTTAGAGAGTTGTTCTGCAACAATAACAGTGATATTAAATACTTTACATGTGTCTCATTTGATCCATCTCAGTTTTTTAATTAAGAAGCTCAGAGGTAGACAGAGCAAGATGGCACCGTAAGTGGTTGCACACCCTGAACCCCCACAACTATCATATAAGAAAACAAGCAAATATTGGTAAAAATTGTTTATCTCAGAACTCTGAACATCAGATAAAGAGTTGGAGGACCAGAGGGAACACTGAATCAAGTAAAAGGTAACCTACTGACCACAGAAGAGTGGAGACTCACAGTGTCCTCACTGCACTCTCCTCCCAAACACAGCATGGACATCTAGGGGCAGTGGCAACTGGTGCAGAGCACAGTGAGGCCCGGAGTTTGCAAACAGCCAGGCTTTGGTGAAGACACCTGGGCAGAGAAGCCTGAGCATGCCGACCCAAGAAAGGGTAATTTGGTGCACCGCAAGCCTGGGGCTATGTGGATCCCAGGAGGGAACGGTGTGAAGAGTGAAATGAGTCCCAGAGTTTGCAAACGGCCAAGCCCTGGTGAAGCCTCTGCACACAGACTTAATGAAGGGCTCTTCAGTGCACCAGAAGTCTGAGACTATGTGAGTCCTGGGAGGGAGCAGTGTGCAGAGTGCAGTGAGGCCTGGACTTTGTGAACAACCAGGCCCAGGGAATGCAGCTTAGGCAAGGACGACTGAGCAGGGCAAACCCAAGAATCGGTGCTGTGGCATGCTGGAGGCCTGGGGCCATATAGGTCCAGGAAAGAAACAGCTTATGGAGCTCGATGCAGCTTGGACTTTGTGAACAACCAGGCCCCAGTGAAGGCAACTAAGAAGCCAAGTGTAAAAGTGAAATGGGGGCAGTATCTGACCTCCTCCAACCCCACAAGTGGGAAGAAGAACCAAGATCAACAGCCCAAGGCTGATTCTTATGAGGCGGAGGTCATACAAGCCTCCTCTCTCCACCATCTTTACCAACTCTGACACCAACCGTTCTTCCCACAGCACTCTTTACTTCTCTGCTGGGTTCGATAATTCATTGCAGTGGCCACACAGAACTCACAGACCATACTCACAATTATGGAGTTTATTAGGGAAGTAACAAGTTACAATTCAGGCTCAGGAACACTCAAGGATACAGTTCTTTCATCAGGACAGACTCTTAACAGCCATGCAGGCATGCCCTGTTTTCGACAGTGAATGTTTAAATTGCCCATCCCTATCCAACCAGTACTCTGAGGAGACAAGCATGTTCCTTGGTCTTGAAGAATCTTCTGTTCCAGTTAGGACTTTTAACATCTGCCTCCATAAGCAAAGTCCAGTCCAGAGCAAGCCATCAAATTGCAGCAATCTACACCAGCTCACAGTGTCAAACATCTTTCTCTTCATTTGTTCTGGTTCTGGTCAGCTCATCCCTAGCCATCCAAGCTAGGTCACAATGGGTTGCAGCCTCAGGCTTGAGCATTCACACACACCTCCTGGCAGAAAAGTACAACCTTCAATAATTTAAAACAATAATAACAATAACAAAGAAGAAGAGCAAACCTTAAAGAAGGGGAAGAATCTAATCTACAGAGTTACCACTGTAAAATACTTTAATGACCTGATTACAACCAACAATAAAAAAACATATGAAGAGGCAGGAAAGAATGACCCATGAAAAAGACCAAAATAAGGTGACAGAAACCACCCCAAATAAGGAGAGCTAAAGGTATTATTAGACAAAAACATTAAAGCAGTGGTATTAAGCATGCTCAGAGAGTTAACAACAGAAAAAGAACTAATGGATCAGGAAAACTATCCAAGAAGAAAACAAGAATTTCAATAAAGAGATAGAAATTAAAAAAAAAAAGAAGAATACTGGAGCCAAAAATTACAATAACAGAAATGAACAATTCTCTGGAAGGGCTTAGGTGCAGATTTGAAATGGCGCAAGAAAGGATCAGTGAACTCGAAGGTTGGGCAATTGAGATTGTTCAACCTGAGGAGCAAAAAGAAAAGGAATGAAGAAAAATGAGCAAAATCTAAGGGATCTGTGGGACACTGTCAAGTGGAACAATAAATGCATTATGGGAGGCCCAGAAGAAGAGAGAATGAAAGGTACAGAGAGAATTTTCAAAAGTATAATGATGAAAAATTCCCATATATGATGAAAGATAACTTATATATACAAGACGCTCAATGAACTTCAAGTAGGATAAATCTAAACAGAGCCACACCAAGGCATATTACAACCAAATTTTCGAAAACCAAGGACAAAGAGAAAATTTTTAGAGCAGCATGAGAGAAATCAAGTATCATGTACAAGAGGTCTTCAATAATATTCAATGTCAATTCCTCTGCAGAATCCATGCAGGCAAGAAGAATTACCTATTTAAACTGTTGAAAGTAAAGAACTGTCATTCAAGAATACCATATCTCGCAAAACTGTTGTTCAAAAATGACGGTGAATTTAAGATTCTCCCAGATAAGCAAAAGCTGAAGGAATCTGTTACCACCAGACCAGCCCTACAAGAAATGAAATAGAGTGTCCTCCAGAAGGGAAAATAAGGACACTTGACAGTAACTTGAAGGTGTACATATTGGGGGAAAGTTTACCATTAAAGGACATGGCTTGAAAAATATAAACACCAGAGTTAAGATATTGTTGGTTGGCAAAAAATAAAAACAAACAAATAAATAAATATACACACATAATGTGTATAACCAAAAAAGAGGAGGAGTAGCAATATTAATCCCTGATAAAACAGACTGTAAGGCAAAATCCACCGTAAAAGATAAGGAAGGACATTATATGCTGATTAAAGGGTCAATCCACCAGGAGGATGTAACTATAATAAATATACATCCACCCAATGACAGGGCTCCAAAATACAGAAAACTCTAACGGCATTGAAAAGACAGTTCCACAATAATAGTAGGAGACTTCAACACAACACTTTTGGTGAAGGACAGAGAATCTAGAATGAAACTCAACAAAGATACAGAAGATCTAAAGGCCACAATCAACCCACTCGACCTCACAGACATATACAGAACACGCCACCCAACAACAGCAAATTACATATTCTTTCAACACACATGAAACATTGTCTAGAATAGACCATATTTTAGGCCAAAAAGCAAGCCTTAAAAAAATCCAAAATGCAAAAATAATACAAAGCACTTTCCCTGATTAGAACACTATTAAAGTGGAAATCAGTAACAGGAAGAGCAAGGAAAAAAATCAAATATATGAAAACTGAATAACACCTTGGTTAAAAACCATTGAGAATAAAAAAAATTCTTAGAATCAAATGAGAATGAAAACACATCTTACCAAAACCTTTGGAGCACAGCAAAAGCAGTGCTCAGAGGTCAATTTATAACAATAAGCACACACATCAAAAAAGAAGAAGGGGCCAAAATCAAAACATTAACCCTACAACTCGAACAAGTAAAGAAGAGCAAAAGAAGCCCACAGTCACCAGAAGAAAAGAAATAATAAATATTAGAGCAGAAATAAATAAGATTGAGAGTAGAAAAACAATTGAAAGAATCAACAAGACCAAAAGTTGGTTCTTTGAAAAGATGAGCAAAATCGACAAACCACTGGCCAAAATGACAAAAGAAAAGCAGGATAGGAGGCAAATAACCCACATAAGAAATGAGATAAGGGACATTACAATAAAAGTAACTGAAATAAAAAGGATCATAACAGAATACTAAAAAGATTGTACTCCAACAAATTTGAAAACCTAGAGGAAATGCAGAAATATCTAGAAACACACTGCCTACCTAAACTAACACAAACCGACATAGAAAAACTGAACAAACCCATAACAAAAGAACAGATTGAGAAGGTAATTTAAAAACTCCCAACAACAACAAAAAGCCCTGGCCTGGACAACTTCACTGGAGAATTCTACAAAACATTCAGAGAAGAGCTCACACCAATACTACTCAAACTATTTCAGAGTATAGAAAAGGAAGGAATACTCCCGAACTCATTCTATGAAGCCAGCATAACCCTGATACCAAAGCCAGGCAGAGACAGCACACAAAAAAAGAAAACTACAGACCAAAGTCCCTCATGAATACAGAGAGAAAAATTCTCAACAAAATTCTATCCGATAGAATTCAACAGCATATCAAAATAATAATACATCACAACCAAGTGGGACTCATGCCAGGTATGCAAGGATAGTTCAACATTAGAAAATCAATCAACATAATCCACCATGTAGATAAAAGAAAAGAATCACATGATCATTTCAATTGATGCTGAAAAGGCATTTCATAAAGTCCAACACCCATTCCAGATAAAAACTCTCAGCAAAATAGGAATAGAAGGGAAATTCCTTAACATAATAAAGGTCATTTATACAAAACCAATAGCCAAAATAATTCTCAACAGAGAGAGACTGAAAGCATTCCTCTTGAGAATGGGAACCAGACAAGGATGCTGTTTATCACCACTCTTTTTCAAAATTGTGTTGGAAGTTCTAGCTAGAGCAAAAAAGGCAAGAAAAAGAAATGAAGGGCATCCAAATTGGAAAGGAAGAAGTAAAACTATTCTTATTTTCAGATGATATGATCCTATATATAGAAAACCCCAAAGATTCCACAAGAAAGCTAACTGGTACTAATAGAAGGAGTTTGCAAAGTTGCAAGATACAAGATCAACATACAAAAATCAGTTGGAATCCTCAACATTAACAAAGAGAACTTCGAGAAGGAAATCAGGAAAACAATACCATTGATAATAGCCCCCCAATAGATAAAATACTTAGGAATAAATCTAACCAAGGACATAAAATACCTATAAAAAGAAAAGTACAAAACACTACTGCAAGAAACCTAAAGAGATCTGCAGAAATGGAAAAACATACCATGCTCATGGATAGATAGATTCAACATTGTGAAAATGGCATTACTACCCAAAGTGATCCACAGATATAATGCAATTCTGATCCAAATTCCAACAGTATTCTTTAATAAGTTGGAAAAACTAATCCACTTTATATGGAAAGAAAAGCGGCCTTGGATAAGTAAAGCATTATTGTAGAAGAACTAAGTAGAAGGCTTCAGACTACCTGATCTCAGAACCTACTATACAGCCTGGGTAGTCAAAACAGCATGGTACTGGTATAACGGCAGACACGTAGACCAGTGGAACAGAATTGGGAAATCAGACATAAATCCATCCACCTAGGTTTGCTATGAGTGGGAATCTACTCAATGGCAATGGGTTTTATGGATAGCTGATATTTGACAAAGGGCCAAAGTCCATAAGCAGGGGGAAAAGACAATCTCTTTAACAAACAGTGTTGGAAAAAGCTTATGTCCACTTGTAAAGAAAGAGAAACAGGACCCATACTTCACACCATACACAAAAGGTAACTCAAAATGGATCAAAGACCTAAATATAAAACCTAAAACTGTAAAGATCATGGAAGAAATAAAAAGCCAATGCTAGGGCACTAATAATGCCATAAATAGAATACCAAACATAACTAAAAATGCATTAACAGTAGAAGATGAACTAGATAAATGGGACCTCCTAAAAATTAAACACTCATCCCTATCAAAAGACTTCCCCAAAACAGTAAAAAGAGAAACTACAGACTGGGAGAAAATTTTGGCTACAACATATCTGACAACGGTCTAATCTCTAAAATTTATAGAAAACTTCAACACTTCAATGAGAAAAAGACAATCCAATTAAAAAATGGACAAAGGATATGAACAGACACTTCACCAAAGAAGACATTCAAACAGCTGACAAACACATGAGTAAATGCTTGTGATCAGTAGCCATTAGAGAGATGCAAATCAAAACCACAATGAGATACCATCTCACCCTGACATTACTGGCACAAATCAAAAAAGAGAAAATAACAAATGTTGGAGAGGTTGTACTGAGATTGGAACTCTTATACACTGCTGGTGAGAATGTAAAATGCTACAACCACTATGGAGAACGGTATGATGCTTCCTTAAAAAGCTAAAAATACCATATGACCCAACAATCCCACTCCTAGGTATATACCGGAAGGAAATAAAAGCGATGACATGAATAGACATACACACACCCATGTTCATTGCAGCATTATCTACAATAGCAAAAAGATGGAAACAACCTTAGTGCCCATCAACACATGAATGGATTAACAAACAGTAATACATACACAAAATGAAACATGATGCAACGATGAAGAATAATGATGAATCTGCAAAACATCTCACAACATGGATGAATTTGGAGGACATTATGCAGAATGAAACAAGTCAATCACCAAAGGACAAATATTGTATGAGACCACTCTTATAAAGAAACAAGAAAAGGTTTACGCACAGGAAAATAAACAAAACAAAAACAACATTCTTTGATGGTTACCAGGGATGGTAGAGGGAGGGAGGGAAAACTACCAGATAGATAAAAGACACGTGTTAATATTGGTGAAGGGAAAGGCAATACACAATATGGGGGAAGATTGGTGAAGGGAAAGGCAATACACAATATGGGGGAAGGCAGCAAAACGTGAAAAAAAAATAAATGCCAGAATTAAGCTATTGTTGGTTAGCAAGTAATAAAATAAAATGAATACAACAAACAAATAAGTATACACAATGACAATAAAATAACATTAAAATTAAATTACAGGGTGTCTGAGGTATAAAGATTTAATTACTAAAAACAACTACATAAACAAGTGGGAGGAGGAGTGGCATAGGTATAGATTTTATGTTACATAAGTTGGTATCAATGTAAGTGATGTTTTTATAAATTTAAATTGTTAAATATTATCTTCGCAGTAACCACAAAGAAAGTGAATAAAAAAATACATAAAAGAAAGGAAAAAAATGGTTCATCACACATACAGAAAAAATCTATACACAAAATAAGTCAGCCCTTGAGGAAAAGAGGAAAAAGAAAGTGTAAGACACGCACACACAAAATAGCAAAATGACAGAAGTAATCCTCCTCTATTGGTAATTACCGTGAATGTAAATGGATTAAATTCTCCAGTCAAGAAACATAGAGTGGCAGATTTGATAAACGAAAACATGACCCATCTTTATACTGTCTACAAGAGACACACCTCAGGTTCAAAGACAAATATATTGAAAGTGAAAGAATGGAAGAAAACATTCCATGTAAATACTAACCAAAAGAGAGCTGATGTGACAGTTTTAATATCAGAAAAATACTTTATGTCAAAATCTAGTATAAAAGACAAAGAAGGACACTATATAACGATAAAAGGAACAATTCATCAAGAAGACATATTACTATAAATATTTATGCATCTAACCTCAGACCCCAAAATTTACAAAGCAAACACTGACAGAATTTAAGGGAGAAATAGGTCTATAATAATATCTGGAAACTTTAATACACCACTTTAGATAATGGACAGAACAACTAGAAAGAATATCAATAAAGAAATAGAAGACTTGAGCAAACACCATTAGCCAACCAGACCTACAAGACATCTATAGAGCACTCCATACAACAACAGCACAGTATACATTCTTCTCCAGTGCACATGGAACATTCTCCAGGATATACCACATCTTAGGACACAAAACAAGTCTCAATAAATTTAAAATGATTGAACTCATACAAAGTATCTTTTCTGATCACAGTGGAATGATGCTAGAAATTAATAACATAAAGAAAACTGGTAAATACACAAATATGTGGAATCTGAATAATTCACTACTAAACAACCTGTGGGTAAAAGAAGAACTCAAGAGAGAAATTGAAAAATACGTAGAATCAAACAAGAATGAAAACACAACATACCAAAACTCATGCGAAGTAGCAAAGACAGTACTCAGAGGGAAGTTTATAGCAGTAAAAGCCTATGTTATGGATTGAATTGTAACTCCTAATAATATGTGTTGTGAATCCTAACCACTATACCTGTGATTGGAGCCCTAGTGGTGCAGTGGTTAAGAGCTATGGCTGCTAACCAAAAGGTCAGCAGTTCAAATCCACCAGCCACTCCTTGGAAACCCTATAGGGCATTTCTACTCTGTCCTGTATGATTGCTTTGAGTCAGAATTGACTTGACAGCAACAGGTTTGTTTTTTTGTTTTATATCTGTAGTTACAATCCCATATGAGAATAGGTTTTCTTTTTTATGTTAAGAGGCCATACCAGTGTAGCGTGTGTTTTAAGCCAGTCACATTTGAGATATAAAAAGAGCAGATTAATCACTGAGAAGCAAGCATATATGGAGGAAGATCGATGCCATGCCTCATGAAGATTACCAAGGAGCTAAGGAACAGAAGCTGAAAGGAGACAAGAACCTTCCCCAAGAGATGACAGAGAGTGAAAGCCTTCTCTTAGCCAGTTGCCCTGAATTCAGACTTCTAGCCTCCTAAACAGTGAGAAAATAAATTTCCGCTTGTTAAAACCACCCACTTGCGGTTATTTCTTTTATAGCATCACTAGATAACTGACAGCTTATATTTAAAAAGAGCAAAGATCCCAAATCAATAACCTAACTCTACAACTTGAAAAACTAGAAAATAAAGAGGAAAGCACACATAAGGCTACCAGAAGAAAGGAAATAATAAAGATTAGAGCAGAAATAAATGAAATAGAAAAACAATAGAGAGAATTAATGAAACCAGAAGTTGCTTTTTTGAAAAGATCAGTACAATCGACAAACCTTTGGCTAGATGGACCAAAGGGAAAAAAGAGACAGAGAGAGAGAGAAGATTCCAATATCTAAAATTAGAAATGAAAGTGAGGACATTACAACCAATTCTATAGAAATAAAAAGGATTGTAAAGAAACAATGAACAGTTGTATGCCATCAAATTAACTTAGAGGAAATAGACACATTTCTTGAAACAAACTTCCTACATTGACTCAAAGGAAATACTGGATCTCAACAGACCCATAACAGGTGAAGAGATTGTATCAGTAATTAAAAAACTCCCAACAACAACAACAACAACAAAAGAGTCCTGAAAGAGATGACTTCACTGGAGAATTCTACCAAACATGTAGAGAAGAATTGACATCAATTCTGTTCAAATTCCTCCAAAATGTAAAGGAGGAAGGAATACTCCCTAACTCTTTCTACGAAGCCAGCATTACCGTGGTACCAAAGCCAGGCAAAGACTCAACAAGAAAAGTAAACTACAGACCAATATCTCTAATGAACATAGATGCAGAAATACTTACAAAAATACTAGCAAGCTGAATCAAAAAATATATGAAAAGGATTACACCATGATATGGTGGGTTTATCCCAGGAATACAAAGGTGGTTCAACATTAGAAAATCAATCAATGTAATACACCACATTAATAGAATGTGAGAAAACAACCACATGATTATCTCAATCAATGCATAAAAGACATTTGACAAAATTCAATGTGCTTTCATGACAAAAACACCCAACAGGAGAGAAATAGAAGGGTAATTCCTCAATAAAAAAAAGGCATTTATGAAAAACCCACGGCTAACATCATACTCAGTGGAGAAGACCTAAGAGTCTTATCATTAAGATCAGGAGCGAGACAAAGATGCCCACTCTCACTAGTGCTATTCAACATTGTTCTGGAAGTCCTAGCCAGATCAATTAGGATAGAAACATAAATAAAATGTATCCAAATTGGAAAGGAGGAAATAAACTATCCCTTTTTGCACATGACATGATTTTATACATAGAAAACACTAAAGATTCTACAAGAAAGCTATTTGAAATAATATATGAATTCCACTGAGTGGCAAGGTACAAGGTCAACACACAAAAATCAGTCAGGTTTCCTTTTTTTTATTGTAGTTAAATGAAGTTTACGTATCTAGTTAGTCTCCCACACAAAATTTTATACATACATTGTTATCTGACCTTAATTGCTCACCGCATTCTGTGACAGCACGCTCCTCCTTTCTGCCCCTGATTCCCAATTCAACCAGCTCCTAATCCACTCTGCCTTCTCATCTCACCTCTGGACAGAAGCTGGCCCTTTGGTCTCTTTTATCTACTTGACTAAGAGGGACACTCTTCATGAGTATCACTTTATGTCCCACAGTCCAGTCCAATCCCTGTCTGAAGAGTTGGCCTCAGAAATTGTTTTAGTTCTGGGCTTACAGAGAGTCCAAGGTCCATGCTTTCCGGGGTACCTCCAGTCTCAGTCAGACCATTAAGTCTGGTCTTCTTACTAGAATTTGAGTTCTGCACCTCATCTTTCTGCTGCTCCATCAGGGACTCTCTGTTTTCTTCCCTGTCAGGATGGTCATTGGTGGTAGCCGGGCACCATCTAGATATTCTGGTTTCAGGCTGATGAAGTCTCTGGTTTATGTGGCCCATTCTGTCTCTTGGGCCAATACTTTCCTTGTGTCTTTGGTGTTGTTCGTTCTCCTTTACTCCAAGTGGTTGGGACCAATTGATGCATCTTAGATG
>NW_004444006.1:7100253-7102015 GCF_000243295.1 Trichechus manatus latirostris | reverse complement strand
TTATAATAGTGGTCTTATACAGTATTTGTCCTTCTGTGACTGACTAAATTCACTCAGCATAATAAGTTGCAGCTTCCACTATGTTATATAACATGTCACAGCTTCATCGTTGTTCTTTATCATTGTGTAGTATTCCATTGTGTGGATATACCATAATTTGTATATCCATTCTTCCATTGATGGGAACCTAGGTTGTTTCCATCTTTTTGCTATTGTGAACACTGCTGCAATGAACATGGGTGTGCGTATATCTATTCGTGTGACGGCTCTTATTTCTCCAGGATATATTCCAAGGAGTGGGATAGTGGGATCATATGGTACTTCTATTTCTAGCTTTTTAAGGAAGCACCAAATCGATTTCCAAAGGGGTTGTCCCATTTTACATTCCCACCAACAGGGTACAAGTGTTCCAGTCTCTACACAACCTCTCCAGCATTTATTATTTTGGGTTTTTTGGTTAAGGCTAGCCTTTTTGGGATGAGATTATATCTCATCGTAGTTTTGATCTGCATTTCTCTAATGGTTAATGATCGCGAGCATTTCTTCATGTGTCTGTTAGCAGCCTGAATATCTTCTTTGGTGAAGTGCCTGTTCATATCATTTGCCCATTTTTTAATTGGTTTATTTGTCTTGTTGTTGTTGAGGACTTGCAGTATCTTGTAGATTTTACAGATTAGACGCTGATCGGATTTGTCGTAGCCAAAAATTTTTTCCCAGCCTGTAGGTTGTCTTTTTACTCTTTAGGTGAAGTCTTTTGATGAGCATAAGTGTTTGATTTTTAGGAGCTCCCAGTTACCTAGCCTCTCTTCTGGTGCTTGTGCATTGTTACTTATGGTTCGTATTCTGTTTGTGCCATGTATTAGGGCTCCTAGCTTTGTCCCTATTTTTCTTCTGTGATCTTTATCATTTTTGATTTTATATTTAAGTCTTTGATCCATATTGAGTTAGTTTTTGTGCATGGTATGAGGTATGGGTCTTGTTTCAGTTTTTTGAAGATGGATATCTAGTTATGCCAGCACCATTTGTTAATGAGACTGTCTTTTCCCCAATTAATGGACTTTGGGACTTTGTCAAATATTAGCTGCTCATAGGTGGATGAGCTTATATCTGGATTCTCAACTCTGTTCCATTGGTCTATGTATCTGTTGTTGTACCGGGACCAGGCTGTTTTGTCTACCGTGGCAGTATAATAGGTCCGAAAATCAGGTAGTGTAAGGCCTCCCACTTTGTTCTTCTTCTTGAGTAATGCTTTATTTATTCATGGCCTCTTCACTTTCCATATGAAGTTAGTGATTTGTTTCTCCATCTCATGAAAAAATGCTGGTGGAATTTGGATCAGGATTGTATTGTATCTTTAGATTGCTTTGCATAGAATTGACATTTTCACTATGTTGAGTCTACCTATCCATGGGCAAGGTATATTTTTCCACTTATGCAGGTCTCTTTTAGCTTATTGCAGTGGTGTCTTGTAGTTTTTTTCTGTATAGATTTTTACGTTTCCAGTTAGATTTATTCCTATTTTATCTCCTTTTTTTAAATATTTTATTGTACTTCAGGTGACAGCTTACAGAACAAATAGTTTCTTATGAAACAGTAGTACACATGTTGTTTTATGACATTGGTTAACAACCCCACAACATATTAACCCTCTAACTTCTCAACTTTTTATTTTTTTGGTGAAAATACACATAGCCAAAGATACGCCGTTTCAAAAATTTCTACATACACAGTTCAGTGACATTGACTACGCTCTTCCAATTGT
>NW_004444006.1:7088350-7090687 GCF_000243295.1 Trichechus manatus latirostris | reverse complement strand
TCTACCTCTGTTTGTGTTAATCTAGGTAGGTAGTGAGTTTCTAGATATTTGTCCATTTCCTCTAGGTTTTCAAATTTGCTAGAGTACAATTTTTCATAACATTCTGTTATGATTATTTTAATTTAGGTGGGGTCTGTTGTGATAGCACCCATCTCATTTCTTATATGGGTTATCTGCTTCCTCTCCTATTTTTCTTTTGTCAGTCTGGCCATGGGTTTATCAATTTTGCTGATCTTTTCAAAGAAAAGAACCAGCTTTTGGTCTTGTTAACTCTTTCAGTTGTTTTTCTATTCTCTATTTCATTTAATTCTGCTTTAATTCTTATTATTTCCTTCCTTCTGTCACCTGTTGGCTTTTTTTGCTCCTCTCTTTTTAGTTGTTGCAGTTGTAGGGTTAATGTTTTGATTTTGGCCCTTCTTTTTGGATGTGGGCATTTATTGCTATGAACTGACCTCTGAGCACTGCTTTTGCTGTGTCCCAAATTTTCTGGTAGAATGTGTTTTTATTCTTGTTTGATTCTATGAATTTCTTTATTCCATCCTTAATTTCTTCTATAACCCAGAAGTTTTTGAGCAAGATGTGGTTCAGTTTCCATGTGTTGGATTTTTTTTCCTTGCTTTTTGTGGTGTTGATTTACACTTTTATGGCTTTATGGTCAGAAAAGATGGTTTGTAATATTTTGATGCTTTGGAGTTTGTTAAGGCTTGCTTTATCGCCTAATTTGTGGAGTAGTCTGGAGAATGTTCCACGTGAGTTGGAAAAGAAAGTGTACTTGGCTGCTCTTGTGTGGATTGTTCGGTATATGTCTATGAGATCAAGTTGCTTGATTGTAGCATTTAGCTCTTCCATGTCTTTGTTGAGCTTCTTTCTGGATGTTCTATCCTTCACCGAAAGTGGTGTTTTGAAGTCTCCTACTACTATTGTGGAGCTGTCTATCTCTCTTTTCAGTGCTGTTAGTTTCTTGTATGTATTCTGGAGCCCTATCGTTGGGTGCATAAATATTTATTATGGTTATGTCCTCCTGGTGCATTGACCCTTTAATCATTGTATAGTGTCCTTCCTTATCCTTTGTGGTGGATTTTACTTTAAAGGCTATTCTGTCAGAGATTAATATTGCCACTCCTGCTCTTTTTTGACTGTTGCTTACTTGATATATTTTTTTCCATCCTTTGAGTTTTATTTTGTTTGTGTCTTTAAGTCTAAGGTGAGTCTCTTGTAAGCAGCATATAGACAGATCATGGTTTTTATCCAGTCTGCCAGTCTCTGTCTCTTTATTGTTGCATTAAGTCAGTTTACATTCAGCATAATTATTGATAGGTATGAGTTTAGTGCTGCATCCTGATGTCTGTTTTTGTGTGTTTTTCACAGTTTCTTTGTTCCCCTTAATTTTCTGTGCTGAGTCGTTTTTCTTTATGTGTTTTTTTCATTGTTGTAGATTTTGTTTTTGCTGGGTCTTTATGTTTTTCTACTTTTTTATTTTGATTTGGAGGATTGTAAGATTCCTTTGTGGTTATCTTAATATTTACCCCTATTATTCTAAGTTTATACCAGTCTTTTATTACTTTATATTGCCTTGACTTCCCCTCCATATGAGAAATAATGTCTGCATTTTTAAGTCCCTCTTTTTTGTTTGACTGTTGTCCTTTTTTATATATTGATATCTCTGTTTCCTTATTGTCAATGTTTTAGCTTTGATGTGTTTTCAACTTCCCTATCTGAGTCAATGTCTGGTTGCTCTGTCTTGTGTTCTTTTCTTGTGCTATTATCTGGTGTTATAGATTATCTAACTGTAGAACTCCCTTTAGTATTTCTTGTAATTTTGGTTTGGTTTTTGCAAATTCCCTAAAGTTCTGTTTATCTGGAAATGACCTAATTTGGCCATCATATTTGTGAGACAGTTTTGCTGGATATGTAATTCTTGGCTGGCAGTTGTTTTCCTTCAAGGCTTTATATATGTCATCCCATTGCCTTCTTGCCTGCGTGGTTTCTGCTGAGTTGTCCGAGGTTATTCTAATTGACTCTCCTTTGTAGATGACTTTTCTTTTATCCCTAGTCACTCTTAAAATTCTCTCTTTATCTTTGATTTTGGTAAGTTTGATTATAATATGTCTTGGTGACTTTCTTTTGGGATCTACCTTATGTGGGTTTCGATGAGTATCTTGGATAGATACCTTCTCATCTTTCATGATAATCAGGGAAGTTTTCTGTCAACAAATCTTCAACAATTTTCTCTGTATTTTCTATTATCCCTCCCTCCCTGTTCTTGTACTCCAATCACTCATAGGTTATTTCTCTTGATAGATTCCCACATAACTCTTAGTTTCTTCATTCTTTTTT
>NW_004444006.1:7076219-7087955 GCF_000243295.1 Trichechus manatus latirostris | reverse complement strand
GAGTTTATTGATTCTTCATTTTGGGAGCTTGCTGAAGCCATCATGGATTGCCGCTTTATGTGATTTGATATTGACTGTTGTCTCCGAGCCATCAATAAGTATTATAATTTTAATTT
The DNA here is from genome assembly GCF_000243295.1 of Trichechus manatus latirostris. Taxonomy (NCBI): domain Eukaryota; kingdom Metazoa; phylum Chordata; class Mammalia; order Sirenia; family Trichechidae; genus Trichechus; species Trichechus manatus. The sequence continues at coordinate 7,087,839 of NW_004444006.1, read as the reverse complement.
GTATTTGTTTAGTGAATCCTAGCTTCTTGTTTTGTTTTGTTTTGCTATGCCCCAATAGGCTGCTCGTGTGTGCTATTTTGATTATTGGCACTTTTGAAGTTCTAACGTCCTGTCACCAGGTAGTTAGTTCTGTAACTAAGTATGTACACACAGGAGTCTGTTAACTTTTCCTATATGGGTTCAGCTCAGGTGTTCAGGCAGTCGGTCAGCAAGTGTGTGGTACAGGCTCTCACCTACAGTCTTAGAGAGGCATGGGTGATTGGTGTAGGCACTGGTATCTGGCTGCAGTAGGGGTTCATGTACTGAGACAGGCAGGGGGCTGATGGCTGCCCCTGAGAGTCTGAAAGGAAAGCGTGTCCCTATTCCCTAGGGTAAGTAGGTAGGTGAGTTTTGCAGCCAGACTACGAGCACCGCACTCTGTTGGCTATAAAGACTCAAGAGCACCACTTTTTCTTGGACTCCTGCAGCAGATGACTGTGTGGCATAAGTGACACCACCAGTCCTCAAGCCCCTGGTGCAGATCGGTAAAGGTGCCTGCTTATGGGGCAGGGTTGTGTCAAGGGTCTCAAATCTGCCACTTCACAGCAGAAACAGTTAAAGTTAGACTTCAGATATTTACCCTGTTATACTGTGGTATTGAGGGCTAACACTGTTGAGATCAGTCCCCACAAGTCTATACAGGGGTGTAAGGCACTCAAGGTCTGTGGACCCCTTATGCCTGTGTCTAGCAAAGGAGCTGTGCCAACCCTGAGTTCCTGGCTTAAGGGAGCCAGGAGCTTATTTGTTCCCTCTCCAAGACCAGGAGAATGGGTCAGGGCGCGTTTTGGGATCTACTTCCGGCCCAGTGGACTCAGACTTTGGACATCTGGACCGTGCAGAGTGGGGAGGGAGGAGGTAAAAGGGAGAGAGTTTTTTCCCAAATGGGTTTTTTTTTCCCCAGTCCCCATGAAAGGCCACACGCATGTACTTGTCTTTAGCCACTTGGGAGCTGCTTTTCACTGGTTCGGAGTGTCCAAGCAGAATCTCTGCTGCTGGATCTCTCTTAGTGTGGAAGCTGTGTCCTGAGTGCATGTGTGCAGCTCTTTGCCTGCTTCAGTGTGGATCTGGAGCTGCTGAAGTGCTGCAGTCCCACCACCACTGCTCTGGTGCTCCTTGCTTCTTCCGAACCTTCTCCCTCTCACCCCCCGACTCAGTCCAATTCCTCAACTTTGCCTTGTTCTGGGCTCCTAGATATTCATATACAATCAAATCACTTGCTTTTCCAGGTCTTTGTTGTAAGAGGGATGTAGGAAGCCATCTGACTGCTCCACTGTCTTGTCCCTGCCTCTCAGTTAGGTTTCTATAAGTTAGCAATCAGCAATCAGAAAAGGATATTAAGGAAACATTACCTTTTACTATAACATCTAAAAGAAAAAAGTACCTAGGAAGGAATAAATTTAATCCAACAGGTGAAAGACTTGTACACAGAAATGTATAAAATATTACTGAAAAAAATAAAAGAAGACATAAATAAATGGAATGCCATTCCACATTCATAGATTGAAAGGCTTAATGTAATTAAGATGTCAATACTACCCAAAACAATCTAGTAGTGCAACCCCCATCAAAATTCCAACAGCCTTCTTTGCAGAAATGGCAAAGCCAATCACCAAGTTTACATGGAACCTCAAGGGAACTCAAATATGTAAAGCAATCTTGAAGAAGAAGAATAAAGTAGGAAGACTCATGTGTACTGATTTGAAAGCCTACTACAAAGCTGTAGTAATTTAAACAGCCTGGTACTGGTGTAATAATAGACATACAGACCAATGGAATAGAATTGAAAGTCCAGAAATAAATCCATACGTCTATAGTCACCGATATTTGATAAGGGTGCTAAATTCATTCAATGGGGAAGGAAGAGTCTCTTCAGTAAATGATACAGAAAACTGAATTTCCACTTGCAGAAGAAGGAATCAGGATTCATGCCTCACACCATACACACACACACGCACACACACAAACACACACAGTACAAAATGGATCAGGGACCTAAATGTCAAAACTAAAACCATAAGTTTCTTAGAAGGAAGTGTAGGGACGAGGCTGTGGGACCTAGTTTTAATGACAGATTATCAGGTAGGCTAACAAAAGCCTGAATAGCAAAAAATAAAATAGATGGGTCCGCATAAAAATTAAATACTTTTGTGCATCAAAAGACTTTATGAACAAAGTGAAGAGAATCTACAATTTGGGAGAAAATTTTCAGGAACTATATATCAGATCCAAAACCAAAAACCAAACCCATTGCCGCTGAGTCGATTCCAACTCATAGCGATCATACAGAACAGAGCAGAACTGCCCCATAGGGTTTCCAAGGAGCTGCTGGTAGATTTGAACTGCTGACCTTTTGGTTAGCAGCTGTAGCTTGCTGTAGCTCTTAACCACTGTGCCGCCAGAGCTCCGTATATCAGATAAGGGCCTAATACTCAAAATATATGTAAAACTTCTTCAACTTAACAACAGAAGGACAAACCAAACAAAAAATGGGTAATGGATGTGAGCAGATAATTCACCAAAGAGGATATTAAAATGTCCAACAAGGACATGAAAAAATGCTCAACTTCATTAGTCATTGTTGTTAGGTGCCGTGGAGTCAGTTCCGACTCATAGCCACCCTATGTTCAACAGAACGAAACACACTGTCCAGTCCTGCGCCATCCTCACAGTCGTTATGCTTGACCCCATTGTTGCATCCAGTGTGTCAATCCATCTCATCAAGGATCTTCCGTTTTTTGCTGACCCTCTAGTTTAGGGAAATGCAAATAAAAACTACCATGAGATACCACTTTACCCCAACTAGGATGGCTAAGATTTAAAAAAATGGGAAAAAACAAATGTTGGTGAGAATGTGGAAAAATTGGAACCCTCATGCATTCCTGGTAGGAATGTAAAATGGTGAAGCCACAGTGGAGAACAGTTCAGTGGTGCCTCAAAAAGTTGAACACGGAATTACCATATGACTCGGGAACCCCAGTCCTAGGTATATACCCAGAAGAAGTGAAGGCAGGAGTGCAAACAAACCTGTACACCAGTGTTCATTGCAGCACTTTCCACAATAGCCAAAAGGTGGAAACAACCTAAATGTCCATCAACAGATGAATGGATAAACAAAATGTGGTACATGCATACAATGGAATATTATGCATCCATAAAGAGAAATGAAGTTCTGATGCATGCCACATCATGGATGAACCTTGAAAACATTATGTTGAGCAAATTCAGTCTGTTGCAAATGGACAAATACTGTATGATTTCACTTATATGAAATAAGCAAATATATAGAAACCAAAGATTATTGATGGTTACCGGGATGGGAGGGAGGGGAAAGGTGGAAGTTTTTGTTTGGGGGCGTGCATTAAGTTTTTGTTAATGATGGTGGAATATTTTGGATGAGGATAGTGATAATGGTGGTACAACATGAAAAATGTAATCAAAGTCATTAAGATGTAAATGTGGAAGTTGTGTTGGTGGATGTTCTGGTGTGTATGTTATCACCACAGTAAAAAGAAAGAGAGAGAGAAAAGAAAGAGACTTAAGGGTATGGCACCCTAAATGTCATTTCTCTAGATTCACAGAGCACTAATGTGCTTAACATTTTAGTAGGTCACCTTCACCTGATCCTATTGTTATCATTTTACTTAGAGGAGGATTATTTATTGAAGCTCCTCCTTTCAAAGGATAACTTTATTTGTGTTGTTAAATCTGTTTATGCTCACTAGAAGACCTGGCTAGAGAAACTGACTTAATTTAGTGATACTTTATTCATTTTTAAAAAGCTGAGCTGGAGATATCATCTCTATAGGAAAGGATATATGTTCCTACTGAAATGGTGGTGTATGTGTCCTTGGCTGAATTGGTTAATCCCAACTAGACTGTAAAGCCTTTGAGGGAGAGATTATGTCTTTCTGTTTATCTCTCTCTTTCTCTCTTTTTAACTTCTTTACTTCTTTAACTTTAACTTCTTTATATATATGTATATATAAAACTTTATTTTTTTGTTGTTGAGAATATACACATCAAAAACATACACCAGTTCAAGTTTCTACATATACATTTCAGTGATACATTGATTAGATTCTTTGAGTTGTGCAGCCATTCTCACCCTCCTTCCCTGAGTTGTTCTTCCACCATTGTAATAAACTCACTGCCCCCTAAGTTTCCTACCTAATATTTTGAGTTGATGTTGTCAGTTTGATCCTATATAGATAGATCTTAAAAGAGCATAATGCTCAAGGCAGACATTCTTTACTAGTTAAGCTAAACTATTGTTTGATTTTAAGAAAACTTCAGGGGATATTTTTGGTTTAAGGTTTAAAGATTATCTCAGGCAGTAGTTTCAGGAGTTCATCCAGCCTCAGTGGCTCCAGAAAGTTTAGATTCCATGAGAATTTAGAATTCTCTTCTGTATTTTCTCCCTTTTCATCAGGATTTTTCTACAGAATCTTTGATCAAAATGTTCAGTAATGGTATCCAGGCACTATCCAGTTCCTTTGGTCTCATGGCAGGGGAATCAGTTGTTCATGGAGGCAATTAGCCACACATTCCATTTCCTCCTATTCATGACTCTCCTTTTTCCTCTGTTGCTCCAGGTGAATAGACACCAACTGTTGTGCCTTGGATGGCTGCTTGCAAGCTTTTAAGACCCCAGGTGTTATACAGTGAAGTAGGAGGTAGAACAGAAACACTAAACATGTTATTAGGCCGATTGCTTGGGATGTTCTGTGAAACCATGACCCTGTACCTTCAGACCAAGGAACCAAATCCCGCCAGGTGTTTGGTTGTACATAAGCAGCCTCAGCAGCTAATCTTTTTTTTGTCATTGCTGTAAATATACCTATCACACCACTTTTGTCAGTTCAACTTTTTATAGGTGTACAGTTTATTGACAACAATCACATTGATTAAGGGTAGTGTTGCAAGCTGATTAATGTATTTATCTCTTTTGGTGGAGGTCTAATACAATGCTACCTATGCAGTAGGTGGTAAACTGATTCAATATTATTTTACCTTAGTTTTCTAATTTCTAAAGTGGAAATGATAGAGTACTTTAATGCTAAAGCTATTAAGAAAATAATTATATAAAATCTAAATAAGCCAGGAATATAACCATTACTATAAAATTCTTAGATAATATTTGGTGTGGGTGGTATAATGATGGGACATATCCCAAGATTATATGTTTGCTAAAGGAAATGCTATTTCATAATGATGACCTATGTTTGAGAAGGTGCCTGCCAAAGTGTAACTGCTAGTTGCTGTTGTGTTGCAGTTTAACCCTTATCTATGTGATTTTTTTTTTTGTATTTTCAATTATAGGCTAAAGTTCTACAGTTACTAGCCACCGCTTATTTAGACTGGGATGACAGAGAATATTATGACAAGGCTGTCAATGCTATAAACCTGGCAAACAAGGTATAAGAGATTTTTTCTTTCAAATATTAGTTTAATGGATTTTTATAAAGCTTTGACTCATATTTTGAAATCCAGTTTCAACGTTTGTTTCATTATCCCCGTTTATAGCAAAAGATTATTCATTTTTTTCCTGCAGCACAGGAAGGAAAAATAAAATATGCCTTTGATCATCAAGTATTTTTAATAAAATTTTCTTTTGTATAAAACAAAAAGGCTTCTCTCTGATCTGAGCTTTTAGGATAGAAAAGCAAATGATGATAAAATAGGCAGAGAACAAGATTCAGTTAAAAAAAAACTTCAGTGGCTTGCTCTAGGTTAACTTCTAGCTCACCTTATTCATACATACATACACCTACAGTCCTAGACAAGGAATACTGGTAAATCGGATTGATGACCCTTTAAAAAGTGATTCAGTTGGGATCAGTGTGTTTTAATTAATAAGGAAATTAAATATGCTGATACATTTTAGAAAGAACTTTTTAAAGAAGATTGGAAATAGTTGTTCTACATGAATAATTTAATTAACTAGAATATTAAATTCTTCCCAAAGACCATTTACTTGAATTATTTTTTTCTGGAATTTATGTCATGTGGACTGGGTTATTTAATGCTGAAAAAAATTGTTTAACACTAAAATGTTTAAACATTTAAAAATATAAATAGACATTAACATTTTCAAAAGTTGCTTTCTTTTTCTTTTTTTTGTGTTTGCTAAGATGCAAGACACCTCAGGAAGTAGCATACTATTATATGGCTTCTTGACAGCATGTCTCTTTGTTCACTGGATACAGAAATTGTAATTTTTATAGCAATAATTTCTCACGGGCATTGTGCATGACATATCATAATTAGTAGCCTAATGAGTGATCCCGGACATAGCTGAAGTGGGTGCATTAGAATTTCAATGCAATATATATTTTAAAATGTTCTTGAAATAATTTCAAACATAAAGAAACATCTCAAGAATAAGAATAGTTTAAAGAACACCTACTTGTACACACTTTACCTAGATTCACCTACTGTTAAAATTTTGTGCATGCATGCTCTCTCTCTGTCTCACAGACACATTCTCCATATAACAATACATACCAAATAATTAACTTTAAAATATTTTTTCTCCCTGATATACGATTAGTCTAGGATCACATATTGCATTTAGTCATCATGTCTCTTTAGTCTCCTGTACTCTGGAGCATTTCCACAGCCTTCCTTGGCTGTTGTGTCATTGACATTTTGGAAGAATACATACTCTCCCTACCCCTGCCACCTTGTTTTAACAGAAATTTGTGGTGTATCTGATATTTCCTAATGATAAGATTCAGATTATGCATGCATTGCTGACTGGAATACTACACAATTGATTTTGTGTCCCTTCTAAGAGCATCATATTTAGAGGCACATGATGTTTATTTGCTCCTTGTCGGTGATATAATTGTTGATCATCTGGTAAGGATGTCTGACTTCTTCACTTTATATTTACTATTTTTTCCCTTGAAGCTAATAACCAATGGTGGGGAGATATTAAAATCATGCATATATTCTGCTTCTCATTAGAGTTAGCATTTAGAGTTAGCATTCAGTGGTGATTCTTGCCCGAACCAGTCTTTATTAGGATGATTGCTAAAGGATCATTTTCTACCTTCAGCACTCCTTCCACATTTACCAGTTGCAATTTAACATTCTACTATAAGCACAAGCCCTCCCTTCTCCCATTTATTATCTATTTATTATCAGTATGGACTTGTATATTCCTATTTTCTTGCTGATTTATAATTCATTGCTGTCCTTAATTATCTTTTAACAGCTTTACTAAGGTATGATTGACATAGAATAGACTGCAATTAAAAAATTTTTAAGGTATAAAATTCGATGAGTTTTGTTATGTGTATACACGAGTGCGAGGAGCCTTGGTGGTTGCACAGTGGTTAAGCGCTTGGGTGATAACCAAATGACGATTCGAACCCACAAGCCTCTCCACTAGAGAAAGAGGTGGCAGGCTGTAAAAATTTACAGCCTTGGAAACCCTATGGGGCAGTTCTACCCTGTCCTACAGTGTCACTTTGAGTCGGAATTGACTCAATGGCAACGGATTTGGTTTTGGTATACACTAGTACAACAGTCACCACAATTAAGATAGTGAATATGTACATCACTTCCAAAAGTTGCTTAGCGCTCTTCTGTCACTTCTCCCTCCCACCCTTTCCCCAAGTAACCATTGATCTGCTTTCTGTCACCATAGATTAGTTTGCATTTTCTATAGTTTGATACAAAATGGAATCATAAAGTGTGCTGTCCACTGCACTACGAAAGGACAATGTGGGCAAACCCCACCTTTGTCATTGTGTGGCAAGGATCAATATGAATCCAATTCCCACCTGTAAGGGGATCCAGGCTTCACCTCCTCACTGCTCCACGCCTTGTCACCAGCCACTTCTGTAGCACTTCTTCTCTTTGACCCGAATCACCGAGAGTAAGGTCAGATTTCATCCCTGGCCACCCTGAGCCTGGTCAAAACATCCCTGGCCACCTGGGGTCAGGTCATTGGGTATCAGCCATAGGCCCAGCAGTCCACACACCTCCCTGCACTTCAGCCAGCACTGCCCCCCGCCCACTAGCTAGACCCCTGGGGCTAAGACACAAGCTAGAAGGACTCTCTCCTTCTTCATCAACTGCCCATGCAGTCTTTCTTGGTTACTCACCCAGAGATGGGTCTGAATCTCATTACTCCTTGTGAGTTCTTTAATTCTCTAGAACGGCTAAGAAAATTCACAGAGACTATTACCTATATATACCATTTATTATTACCAGGCAAGTTCTGGGAGAGGTCTTGGCATGAGGCTTCCACTGTCCCCAGGGATGTGCCATCCAGAGGTATAACTAGGGTATAGCAGATATGGTAGGTATTGCAGTGGCCCTGGATTCATGGTGCCACTGGGCAGTTTCTATTAACCCAGTACAGCCAGTGGTGTATCTATGAAAAATGACATCTATGGCAAGCACTGAAATTATACCCCTGTTCAAATATCTGATATCCCTCTTTTAGATAACTTTACCATAATATCAGCTCAAAAATACAAGTCAAGCTCGTTAATCTTTTAATTAACACATTACTTTGCTTGAGGAAGGATGTTGGGCCTTAATGGGTTAATAGAAACTGCTCATTGGTGCCAAGTGCCCAGGGCTGGTGCAATACCCTAGATATGCCATTGGTGCCACCCTGTCCCATGCATGGCTTTTCTCACCAATTCTGGAATCCCCAAAAGAGGAAGGTCCAGGGCCGCTTATAAAAGTCACTGGGGCCTCATTACATATGCCTGAACCAGTAGATATGCATGATTGTATCATGCCCCCCACCCTTCCTGATGTTACTTGCTAGGTGATGAGTTGGGGGCTCCCAACTCATTTACACATGTTTAAATGTTGCCTGGCTGTTTTAGAAAAGAAAGACACGTTTGATTGCTTGAGAAATTCCAAAGACTATTTTCCAGAAAAAGGAGCCCTGGTGGTGCAACTGTTAAATGCTCGGCTACTAACTGAAAGTTTGGCGGTTTGAACTCACCCAGTGGCTCCACGGGAGAAAAGACTTTGCGACCTGCTCTCATAAAGATTACAGCCTAGAAAACCCTATGGGGTATATCTACTCTGTCACACTGGGTCTCTATGAGTCGAAAATTGACTCGATGACAACAACAACATTATTCAGAAACCAGAGACAAAGGCCAAACTGAGTTCTTTTGTCCCACACAGTTCATGTACTTTTAAAAACATATTTGACTTCCTCCCCTCAGCGTAATTATTTTGAGATTCATTCATTTTGTTATGTGTATGCACAGCTTAGTTTTTTATTGCTGAGCTGAGTAGTATCCCATTGTATAGATATACGACCAAAAAAAAAAACCCACTGCCATCGAGTCAATTCCGACTCATAGCAACCCTATAGGACAGAGTAGACCTGTCCCATAGGATTTCCAAGCCTATAAATCTTTATAGAAGCAGACTGCCACATTGTTCTCCCGTGGAGTGGCTGGTGGGTTCAAACTGCTGCCTTTTTGATTAGCAGCTGAGTGCTTTAACCACTGCACCACCAGGGCTCCTAGATACACCACATTTGCTCTTAAATCTACTCCAGCTTTCTTTTGACTAGTGTTAGCATGGTATAGCTTGTTCCATCCTTTTACCTATTCATGTTTTTATGTTTAAAGTGCATTTCTTGTAGGCTGCATATACTTGGGTCTTGATTTTTTTATCCAGTCTGAAAATCTGTGCCTTTTAATTGGAGTGTTTAGAATATTAATGTTTAATGTGATTATTAATAAACTTAGGCTTGAGTTTATTATCTTGCTATTTATATTAGATATGTCCCACTTATTCTTTATTCCTCCCTTTCTCTTTTTCTGCTTTCTTTTGGATTAAGTATTTTTTAAGATTCCACTTTATTTCATTTGTTGGCTTATTAGTTAAAACTGTTTGTTTTGTTATTTTAGTAGTTTCGTTAGGGTTTCTTTAATTTATCATAGTCTACCTTCAAGTGATGGTATACTACTTCATATTTATTATAATAACATTACAATCGTATACTTTCATTTCTCCCAGCCTGCTTTTTATGCTATTGTTGTCATAGATTTTACTTTTTTTAAATTTTTTCCCATACAAAAATTTATACATACATTCTTATGTGACCCTAATTGCTCTCCCCATACTGTGACAGCACAGTCTTCCTTTCCACCCCTGATTCCCCATGTCCATTCAACCAGCTCTAAACCCTCTCTGCCTTCCCATCTCACCTCCGGACAGAAGCTGCCCCTTTAGTCTCTTGTATCTACTTGAACTAAGAGGCACACTCCTCACGAGTATCACTTTATGTCCCACAGTCCAGTCCAACCCGTCTGAAGAGTTTGGCCTCAGAAATTGTTTTAGTTCTGGGCTAACAGAGAATCCAGGGGCCATGCTTTCTGGGGTTCCTCAAGTCTCAGTCAGACCATCTGGGACTCTCTGTTGTGTTCCCTGTCAGGGTGATCATTGGTGGTAGCTGGGCACCATCTAGTTCTTCTGGTCTCAGACTGATGAAGTCTCTGGTTTATGTGGCCTTTTCTGTCTCTTGGGCTAATATTTTCCTTGTGTCTTTGGTGTTCTTCATTCTCCTCTACTCCAGGTGGTTGGGACCAATTGATGCATGTTAGATGGCCATTTGCAGACCCCAGACGCCACTCACCAAAGTAGGATGCAGAACATTTTCTTAATAAGCTTTGTTAATGCCAGTTGACCTAGATGTCCCCTGAAAGCATGGTCCCCAGACTCCTACCCCTGCTACTCTGTCCCTCAAAGTGTTTGATTGTATTCATAAAACTTCTTAGCTTTGTTTTAGTTCAGTTGTGCTGACTTCCCCTGTAGTGTGTGCTGTCTTTCCCTTCACCTAAGATAATTCTTATCTACTATCTACTTAGTAAATAACCCTCACCCTCCCTCCCCACCCTCGTAACAGTCAAATAATGCTTTCTTCTGTGTTTAAACCTTTTCTTGAGTAATTATAATAGTGGTCTTAAACAATATTTGTCCTTCTTGACTGACTAAATTCACTCAGCTTAATGTCCTCCAGCTTCCTCCATGTTATGTTTCTCAGCTTCATGGTTGTTCTTTGTCGTAGCATAGTATTTCATTGTGTGGATATACCATAATTTGTTTATCCATTCGTCCAATGATGGGCATCTAGGTTGTTTCCATCTTTTTGCTGTTCTGAACAGTGCTGCAGTGAACATGGGTATGCATATGTCTATTCATGTGATAGCTCTTATTTCTCTCGGATATATTCCAAGTAGTGGGATAGCTGGATCGTATGGTACTTCTATTTCTAGCTTTTCAAGGAAGCACCAAATTGATTTCCAAAGTGATTGTCCCATTTTACATTCCCACCAACAGTGTATAAGTGTTCCAATCTCTCCACAACCTCTCCAGCATTTATTATTTTGGGTGTTTTTGGATTAATGCTAGCTTTGTTGGGGTAGGATGATATCTTGTTGTAGTTCTGATCTGCATTTCTCTAATGGCTAATGATCATGAGCATTTCTTCATGTGTCTGTTAGCCACCTGAATATCTTCTTTGGTGAAGTGCCTGTTCATATCCTTTGCCCATTTTTTAATTGGGTTGTCTTTTTGTTGTTGAGGTTTT